>NC_140967.1:19984431-20244431 GCF_056783735.1 Eptatretus burgeri
TGTACTACGTTCATCCACTTCCACTTATTACGTACACTGCCCCATTCAGGCTTATAAAATCCTGATGCAAGGTGCTAATGATTTCAAGGGTCTCAGGCTCTGCACAATTTGTGTTACAATGAAGTGCACAAATTGACAAAAATTTGCGACTACGTTTTAAAGGGCTCAATTATTCCCACCAGGGTCGACAGGAAATGTTTGCAGCCCAAGCCCTTGACGAAAAGACAGGCTCAGCCTGTCGTTCGCCTGAAAGTGGCAGGAATTTATCATTTGTTCAGGGTGCCCGCAATAATTCGCCGACTATTCGCCAAGGGTACCAGGGGATGTTGAACGTCCACCAACGACCAGTGCTGGCAGGCGGGTCCTCCAGTTTTAACGTTCCTCCGATGGATGGCACACACATCGATGCCTCATCCTACATGCGAACCACCAGGGTGACAGTTTATAGCTCATTCAAGTTTGGAACCCAGGGTAGGCAACTCAATGGAGAGAGCTATCCTGCCATCCCTCGAATGGACACAAATAGCATTAGAGAGTACGCAATCACTCTCTATGTCGGGATAGTGTGGGAAAAAAATGTCGATCCCACCCGCTATGTACAAACTAAGTTTGGAGTATCTTCTCTAAAAAGTTACTTCGGCGACATGTGAGAGTCTCCCTCGTCTGTTCAGCTGATTATCTAGGCAGGGATAACTATTTAGTACTGTAGAACATGGCAAAAGCAAAAAAAAAAAAAAGCAAAAAAAACTGACATCGGTCAAATCCTAAAGACGGCACCACACATTGATGAATTGCCCTGCCTGTGGAACACTGAGATGACAGTTTATATCTGGGTCAGGATTCAAACCCAGGATGGACAGCTTATACTGAGCATGCCGTACCTCTTGGCTTTCCTGCGTGATGTGGCGATTCGTTACTTCATAAGAACTGAAAACATTTTTTATTCATTATGATCGTATAATTTATTTTGCCTTCCTACCATGGTATCACCATTTGGTATCGCCATTTGATACTTTGGTATCAAACCATGGTATCGCCATTGATTGAAGCTTGAAGAATGTGCTAAGTGGCTTCACCAAGCAATCCACAAGGCGGTTGAAGAATCTTATAAAAGCAAAACGTTTAATTTTTTTCCTTTGTGTTTATCGACACTGAAGTGATCGGTGGTATAATGGAAGGTTGTACAAAAAAGGACATCATCGTGGAAAATAAAATTTCACATTTTCAGTGAGCCAGTCATCGCCTGTTGCATCACAGAACAGCATGTGGCCAATGCAGGTGTGTGACCCCTGAACTTTGTTCAATTCGATCGATATAGTATTCAGTGACAATGTGAATATTGTAGAGCGTTCGCCAAGTGGCTTAAGCACTCCAATGAAATGGTTGATAAGAAACGGCTCCCTTGGCACACGATTATCAATCAACGGACCGTCATATTAAACATACTGTACACCTCCTGGAGACACCCGCAATGTCGCACATGTCCGAATTGGACAAATAAA
The DNA here is from genome assembly GCF_056783735.1 of Eptatretus burgeri. Lineage (NCBI taxonomy): Eukaryota > Metazoa > Chordata > Myxini > Myxiniformes > Myxinidae > Eptatretus > Eptatretus burgeri. The sequence continues at coordinate 19,985,934 of NC_140967.1, forward strand.
CTTTTTTTTAGGAGTCGGAATTGCTGCTGAGTTCAAATCTGGAGCTTCAATTTTGTAATACGGCTTAGTTTAAGAGATTCTCGGGGTTATCGCATGTGCGGAAATGAAATAAAGCAATGAACGCTTGCATCTCTGGGCGTTTATAAGCATTGCAATGTACCCAGCTATTTGATTCGTAGCTATGATGAACAGGTGTTCGATAATATGAGTGAGGAAAGTGAAAACAACAACTTTATCGTTCAATAAATTGTTGCGGCCTGTTTCAAGTCGTCATGGTTGAACAGGCCAAAAAACATGGTGGCTTTAGACCCCAGTTAGATAACCCAGGATATGCCGAAATACCCCAGAGAGCAAGGTGACTGAGGATGTGCTTGATGAAGGATAGAATTACTAAGGCCGTTAATTAATTATCTTCAAAAGGGGTGTCTTAATTAACCCAAACACCCAATTTTCACTCTTACACTTCCTTGGAGTTTTCTCAGTATGCTTGCAAACATTTAGGCTACAAAGTTTTATAGTTTTGGAATTATGGAGGAGACACACACACACACACACACACACACACACACACACACACACACACACACACACACACACACACACACACACACTGAAACACATTGATATTTTATTGCGCAGGAAGAGAAATGTGAATAAGTAACACTTTGTAGCCAAAGGAAAGTTAGAAATTGTATTACTCTCTGCCACCACAATCAGGTGGTGCCACAGGGTACTTATTTACATCGATAATTTAAGCCCTCCACCCCTGCCCCCCAGCTGCCCCCCACATCCGCACGAGAGGCCATGACAATATCGTGTACGTTACCCCCCACACAACGTTGTATTTGTACCCCGAGTTTGGCGTTTGTAACTTAAAAGATGTGCATAAGGACGTGCATAAGGAAGAAAGGAAGTTAGAAATAAAGACAGAAAGATAGACAGACTTCCACAGAGAGAAAAACAATGGCGTTTATAAATACTAGTACGGGCCCGAAGGGGCAGGCCCGTCGGTGCGTGCCCGTAAGTGAGTGCCAATATGTGCAGCCTCTCTCTCTCTCTCCTTCTCTCTCTCTCTCTGAAACCTCGAAAACGCACATCCGCGGGTCCCCAGCAATATTCCTGGCAAGTTTCAATCGTGCAAAAGAAATTAAATAAATAAATAAATAAATAAATAAATAAATAAATAAATAAATAAATAAACATTAATTGTGATGTCATTCGTGATGTCATAGCACCGTGTCCTGTCATTGGTCGACAGATAAATGGCCGTAACTTGGGAACCGCTCATCCGATTAATATCAAACCTTGAAAAGCACATCCACGGGTCCCCGGCAATATTCCTGGCAAGTTTCAATCAGATCGGAGCGTCGATCGGGCAAAAAATAAAAATAAAAAGAGAATAAATAAATAAACATTAATTGTGACATCATTCGTGACATCATTCGTGACATCATATCACCGTGTCTTGTCATTGGTCGACAGATAAATGGCCGTAACTTGAGAACCGCTCGTCCGATCAATATCAAACCTCGAAAAGGCACATCCGCGGGTCCCTGGCAATATTCCTGGAAAGTTTCAATGAGATCGGACCAGCGGTCGTCGAGAAACGGCAGTCGCAGACAGACAGACAGACAGACACACAGAGATTGCTGGAATTATAGATAGATTAGTACGGGCCCGTAGGTGAGTGCCAGTATGTGCAGCCTCTCTCTCTCTCTCTCAAACCTCGAAAAGGCACATCCGCGGGACCCGGCAATATTCCTGGCAAGTTTCAACGAGATCGGACCGGCGGTCGTCGAGAAACGGCGGTCGCAAACAGACAGACAGACAGACAGACAGACAGACAGACAGACACACAGAGATTGCTGGAATTATAGATAGATAGATATCTCAAAAATGTATTGAGTCTGATATGTTCGACTGGATCAGGCATTGCGTGGTAGAGGTTTGCGCTCTACCGAGTGCCCTTCTCGTTATCTGTCGATTATTACCAGGGCCCTTGGTCTTTTTGTCTTCTCCCAAATTCAGAGGAATCAAAGTTTTATTAATTTTTCTTGGGATACTCATTGTAACGATTAGTCTCTGGTTTAAATGATCAATTATGTGTTTTTGATGAGGTGTAGTTAGTTTTTGTATGGGTAATCTAGGTTTATGGAAGAGCGAGGTAACATAATGTTGAAGACCATACACTGACAGCAGGGAAGTAGGACAACACCTGGAGGATGAGGGATGACCTTAGGTGGTGATATATATATATATACTTCCACCCTGAAGCTGCTGTGGAGGGAAGAATGAGATTGAACAGATTGAGCAAAGTCAGGTCAGGTATGGGAGCATGTGCCAGAACAGCGCGTCGCTGCGTCCACTTTCCGTCGGTACTCCAGGGGCCTCCGTCTGGCCATCCCCCAGGCAGATGCCAGGCCCATCCCCATCTCCTTGAGATGGTGTTGATTTGATTGAGATTGAGATCAAATTGAGCAAGGAGGTTGCACAAACTGGAGAATGCGAAGAACAAAGGATTGTGATAATGATCACTTATGGGTTTTAAGTACAGTATTTGATTATTGATAATAATCTTCTTCTTGTTCTTCTTCTCCACATCTTCCCTTTCGAAGGGGTGAGGTCCAGTGGTACCAAGCTTCTGCCTTTCCTCGCCCACGATACTCCTCCACTTCCCTCTGTCCTCAGCCAACTCTCTACACTCTCCAACCGCCCCCACCTTAGTGATATCCCTCCTCACACAACCTTCCCATCTCAACCGTGGTCTCCCACTTTTCCTCCCACCTTCAATTCTTTCTCTCACTTCCAGGACTCCCTCCCATGTCATTTGCATCCCCCCATGCTGCTTGCTGATCCCACCTCTGTTTCTACATCGCACTTCTGTATGTTATTCCTTCTACGACTCATCATATTGTTTCTCAACGTTTAAAAAGTTATATTTTCTGCCTCACATGATATTATCCCCACTTGCCCACTCATCATCTCCTATATTTGATGTACTGGTGTTTTTAAACCTGCGTAAGCGCTCACTCTTTTGGCTCTTTTTGCAACTGTAATGTTTAAGGTTTTTTTTACCCCACGAGTTAGTTTTAATAAACAACTAGACGACCCTTGAACCCGTTGGGTTCCCGTTGTGACAGCGGTTGACAACAAAAATCATTTCAAAACAAGATAGCTTCAGCGAACGATACCGCCAAGGTTGTTTGCATTGATCAAATTCTCCCGAAGAGTACTTTACTGAATCGGGAATTGATTTTTTAATAATTTTTTCGTTGCCCGATTTGAACAAAACTTGATACTGCACACCGCAGGAGAATGGTGAGTAAGGTGGGCCGAAAATTTTTGCACTATCCTGCAGCGTTTTGCCTGTATTTCGGGAACATACATACATACATACATACATACATACATGGACATATATAGAACATGAGAGTTTTGGTAATATAATAGATAGAAAATAGAAGATAGACAAGTCTGGAGACGGCAATGGTTCACGAGCGGTATTTGACGATGTATATTATTTCAGAAGTCAAGGATGAGACAATGTGATAATGTTTGACCAAGTTATAAAAATGATCAACATGATGTGGTACGAGTGACAGGTTATTAGCTGCAAAATGTCGAAAACTCGGTTTCGTTCAACAACTTTCAAAATCTGACCTTTGCATAACCTTTAAAGGTCACAAAACAATGTTGTGGACATTAAAATAAGGAAACAGGATACGTGCTATAGCTTATTGGAGTTAGTTCGTCGAAGAAGGTCGAAAACCCGGTTCGATTCCCACAACTTTGAAAATTTGACCTTTGTGAACTTTAAAGGTCAAAGATCAAGGATTATGACCTTTGGTGCAAAACTTCCTCTGGAACATTCCAGGAACAATATAACGTCATATCGGCTGTATGGCATTTCACACTCCTCGGATTATCCATACTTTGATGAAATCAGCGTAAAAACAAACATGAAGGGGGCACCACGGGCAAGGTGTTCGAGATAGAGCAAAATGGTTTCAAGACTTTCGGTGGGGAATGACCTCAAGATTATGCATAAAAATATTGTCATCCCAGCTCTCAAAGTTTGGGCGGTTGTATGATTTTTATGTCAAAATTTGCAATTTTCTAAGTTCGTGACCTTGTGACCTTGACCTTGGGACGAAAATGAAAAATCGAGCTCCGTGGGGCTATGCAGGTGCAATTGGGCTAACCAAATACCAAAACCCCTGCCAGATTCGACAAACTCCCTCAGAGAAGATGCAAATTAAAATCGGCTACCCCCTAAAAACACGTTTTTTGGGCGTGGTTCCACCCATAATGGGTGCACCAGGTCCATTCTCAGGAAAACACAACTAGATCATGATATAAACCTCCCACCAAAATTTTATCAGGATCGGATAAAAACCCACGGAGCTATGATCGGGACAGACAGACAGACAGACAGACAGACACACCAATAACTAATATAGTGGCCACTTACTGACTCGTGAACCAATAGATGGATTTCATTTGTACTCTTGCACATAGAGATTTGTAAAAGCTGAACACTTCAACTTTTAAATGGTCTGATAAACAATGAGTAGGTGTTAAATGAAATGAATACAGGAAACGGAATGTGAATTGTATGCATTGTTCAGTAATTATGCTCGGGAGGGGGGGGGGTGTTGCATGAATACCAGGGGGGGTATATCACACTTCTTGTTTCATGATCCTGGCTCCATATTGAAGCCTGGTGTTGGCTGAACGGTTAGGGTGGCTGGTGAAAGAGCTTAGGGTTCTTGATTTGGAGCCCCTGTCTACCATTGAATGAACACCAGGTGGAGTTGACTCAGCCTGTCATCCTGATTTCAGCAAAATGAGTACCAGCTTACTGGTAATAGGGGGCACTGCATCAGTGGCACAGCCACGCCCCCAGAAAATGACGCAACCAGCAGCCACAGGATCCACATGATTGTGAGCTAAATGAGTCCATATTCCTTGTAGTGGGGCAACTTAGCTAAATATAGCATAACAACTGTGCATTTTGTGAGGAAAGCACCAAATTTGGCACACGAGTAGCCTATCATATTATGAACAGATTTGGATATTGGGCCATCTGAAAATTTTTGATGACAGTGGAAAATGGCTGCCACAGCCATCAGCGGCTGAATTTGAGATGGCCCAATATCCAAATCTGTTCATAATATGATCGGCTATTTGTGTGCCAAATTTGGTGCTTTCCTCACAAAATGCACAATTGTTATGCTAAGTTGCCCCACTATTGTTCCATAATGCTAATTCTGTTTTTGTTTCCATATTTTAAGTTCTTATAGTCTCACTTTCTTGACCTCAAAGGTCAACACTTGGTGAAATATTATTGGAACATGAAAGGTACAAGAATATAATATTTAACCGGCATTAGTTTAGTAAATTTACAATATATACAGGTCATTGTGATGGTCACTAGATTGATTCCAGGGGTGGCTGGACGAAGCTGTGTGGAACGGCTGAAGGTGGCAGGACTTCACACATGAGAAAGGGGGGTAATTACAAGGGTATTTTATGGATATGTTCAAGATAATTAAGGATGTGGAAAAGAAAGGTGCAGTGGAGATTTTCAGCAGAATGGACAGTGAGAGGATCAGGGGTCATAGCCTGAGAGTGAAGAAGATGAGAGTTAGGACAGTTACAAGACAGGAGTCTATCAGTTTGTTTGGGTGGCAGGCTTGGGATCCCAGGGTCCTGAGTTCAAATTCTGCTTGACTGTTGCATGAATACCAGGTGGTGTTGACTCAGCCTGTCATCCTTCTGAGGTCGGCAAAATGAGTGCTAGCTCACTGGGATGATTGAGCGATCTGAGTGTCCTGCGTCAGAATGGTGACCTGTCCAGGATTGTGCCCTGGAGACAACTTCAGCAGCACCAACACACTCCACAGAGTATGGTCCCAACGGATGGATAGATGGTCTTTCAGTTTGTGACGTCATCACACAGTGGATGAACCCACAGTGATCGATAGCCCGAAAGTATAACCAAGGTCTCCCAAAAAAGTTCGAGAGAATTCTTTCGAATAGATATTTGAAGTGCGTTTTCCTGTTTCTCGGGTTGAAATTGGTGTCGAACTCAGCAAATAACGCGTTTATCGGAGCGTGTCATGACAGCCAACTGCTTGTTACATTCAAAAAGTCAGTTTTTCTGTGCAATCTTTGTTTTCCTTGGTTGTACATCAGATTTCCATTACAGCAGTGAGCTATCATCCAGAGCGCTTTATAGGATAATGAGCACAGCGTATTACCACCCTTCATTCTGTGCAATTAACTTTAATTAAGGTTTTAGATATCCTATCAAAACAAAATTTTCATGGAACTTCTTCTAAAGTGCTGGAAACAAAGAAACTCCAAATTGCCCTCTTTGATGTGAATGTGTGTTTGAAACTACAGTAGCCATTCAACCAACGTCTGCGAGGTGAAAGGAAAGATTTTTCATGAGTTTGTTTGATTCAAAAAGAAAGTCAAACTTTTCTCAATTACTTGGAGTGATTTATTCATTCGTGTGCAGCCTGTGGTTGGTTTGATGCATCATTTTCTGGGGGGCGCAGCAATGTTGCTGATGCAGTGGCCCCCTGTTACCAATAAGCCGGTACTCATTTTGCCGACCTCGGAAGGAAGAAAGGCTGAGTCAACCCTACCTGGTGTTAATTCAACGGTAAAAAAAAACAGAGGCTTGAACTCAAGACCCAAAATATCTTAAGACAGCCTTATCATTAAGCTTTACTCGGAGTATATGAGTTATATATTTTTTGTGTGCGAAGTCAAGGCTCGTGGAAGAGCGAAAACACTGAACGGATCAGGACGATACACACCAAAATTGAATGGTGGAGCGGTAGGGGGGAAACACCAACAGCAGCGTTGAAGGACAAAACAGAGCGAAACTTGGATAAATAATGTGTGTGGGGAAGAATGGGGTGGACAAGATGGATACAAGAGGAAACTCTCAGGAAGGAAAAACTGAAAATTTGGAATGAGGTGGGCTTGGTGGATTTGGGGGGTGGGGGGGTGGATGATCTGAGATGGTGATGAACAGCTGTCTTGAAGACCTGCAAGGAAGAATGAGATTGGAGAGAATATGAAAGGTAGTTCCATAGGTGGGGAAAAAGAGGAACGTATGAGTAGAGGTGAGCAGTGATTCTGGATTATGGTAGTTTCATCAGAAAGGGGTTGATGGTGGATCATGTGTGCCACCAGAAGAACACAGAGACACCACCGACCTGTCTGCAATGGGAAAGGGATAGGCCCATAGACTCAGCGGCAGCAAAAGGAGATTCCAATGATCTTGAGGTACAAGAGTCCAGAAACATCAACCTTTTGTTTTTCAACAATATATATATATACATACAGGTAGTGGACAAAAACATGGAAACACCGATGTAAAGTTACCAATTGCACATTGGGCCACCACTTGCAGCCAGTACGGCCTGTATGCTCCATGCTGTAGAGTCCACCAGCATCTGGAATTCTGCTGGAGGGAGGCGGCACCATTCTTCCATGAGGAGGTCAATCAACTCACACCTATTTGATGGAGGTGGAAAACGTTTTCTCAGGCGTTGTTCAAGAATATCCCATAAATGCTCGATTGGGTTCAGATCTGGTGACTGAGAAGGCCGTGACACTTGGATCACATCAATGTCATGCTCATCAAACCATTGGGTGACCACACGTGCTCTGTGGATGGGGGCATTGGGGGGATTGTGACTCTGCCTTAATATGTTTTCATAAAAAAAGGTCAAAAAAAAAATACAAGCAACATCAAGCCAGTGAAAAAAACCATAAACCAAAACAAATCAATAGCAATATTAAACAATAAACAATGATCAAACAAGTAAATAACAATAAGAATAAATGAATCTCCAGAAATAAATCAATTCGAAAAAAGGTCAAAATAATAACAAATCAAAGGTTCCCCCTTCCCCCCCCCCCCAGATGGCTAATTCACATTAATTTGGCCGCCTCCGGAGGAGGGACGAAAATGAGAGGCTTCGTTTCCTGGAGGGGGAAGGAACCAGGGAGGGAAAGCTGGGGGGACCCTCCTAATAGAAGCCATATATTGTCCCCCTTCTGCCCTGGCCCTGGATGGGCTGTCTATTGCCCGGGAAGGGAGGCTCTACGTCCCAAAGGTTTCTTCACATTTGTCCACTGGCGATAAATTCCCTATGGGGCCTTGCCCAGGGGAGGCAGTGTTTTGCACTGCTGCCCCCCCCTGTTGCTTATTCAATGTCCATTCACCTGTGTCTATACCAGCATCCTCGGAGGAGGAGCCATCACTTTGAACCCCCAGCAGCGGGTTGTGATGAATGGAGGTTGTTCCCTCTGATCCCCGCCACCGGAATGAGCAATCACCTTGTCCGCAGCTTTCTCCCCTTCCACCTCGGTGGGCCCAGCACCCAACGTAACCACATCCAGTGGTATGTTTATCTTGAATATATGTTCCCCCTCTATCACATCCCTTACCTCAAGTGGCCACACAGCTGACACCGCACACGAAAAGGCTGAATACCTAAACTCCGTGTTTGCTTCTAAATCTTGCATCCCAAACCCATCGCTTTCTGTACCTACCTTACCCAGTCGCACCCAGGTGTTCCTGGACTCTGTGTCCTTTTCTCCTGATAAGGTGGAGAGCTTGCTGTCAAACCTCGACTCAGATTCTGCAACCGGTCCAGACGGCATCAGCCCACGTGTCCTAAAAACCTGCTCCTCTGCTCTTTTTGACCCTCTCTCTGTTCTATTCACCCTCTCATTTGCTCAAAGTCATCTACCATCTGCTTGGAAATCAGTAAACATTACTGCCCTGCATAAAAAAGTGCAAAAACAGATCCCTGCAACTCCAGACCAATCAGCCTTCTCCCAAAAATCAGCAAGGTTATGGAATCCATTATCTCTTCAAACATTAAATCCTTCTTCTTCTCCAATGGCTTGATTTCAGATCATCAATTTGTATTCAGACAAGGTCACTCTGTCCTGGATATGCTGCTTTTGCTCTCCCAATAATAAAAAGATGTCCTCAATGCCAGACTCGAGATCAGAGCCATCTCCCGAGATATATGGCGTGCTTTCGACTCGGTCTGGCACCCTGTCCTGCTCACCAAACTCTCTTCCTCTGGTATCCAAGGACATCTCCACTCATGACTCACAGAATTCTTCTCCTGTTGCAGTCAAAGTGTGGCCCTAAATGGAGTTCTCTCATCCCCTCTTCCTCTCCAGGCTGGGGTTCCTCAAGGCAGTGTTATGGGCCCTGTTCTTTTTATGGTTTTCATCAATCATCTCTCTCACTCTCTGAAAAATCCTCTCTATCTCTTTGCTGATGACTCCACCCTCTGCTGTACCGTCTCTCATCCCTCAGATCAGCAATCAGCAGCATCCTCACTTTCTGCAAATCTGAATAAAATCACAAGCTGGTCCAACACGTGGAACATGTCTTTCAACTCCGACATATCTCACCATGTCTCTTCGAAAGGACCATCTGGAACCCGCCCCCCTCCCCCATCTATTTTCTCAACAATCCTCTTGATGAATTCCTTTCATTCAAGCTTATGTATCTCACTATCTGCCATGAACTTTCCTGGGAAAGCCACATTTCCATGCTGGTCTCCAAATCCAGTTGCCGGCTGGATATCCTCTGTCATGCTAAGTCCTTCCTTGGAACACCTGAGCTCCTCACCACATACAAAGCTTTCATCCGCAACCTGATGGAGTACTGCTCTCCCCTCTGGGCTGGTGCTCCCGCCTTTCACCTTTCTCGGTTTCACGCTGCAGAAACCAAGGCATTTCGGATCGTTGGTATCTCCAGCGATGAGGCTGAGTCTTTGGGTCTCTCACTCTCACCACAGGCAGGTCAGTGGTCTTTCTTTCTTCTACAATCTGTTCTCAGGAGCTTGCCCCCCTGGTCTGTGTGTGATCTGTACCTCCCCTATATTGCCACAAGGCACTCAAGGTCCGCCAAAAACCTCCATCTGGCGAAATTACCAAAATCAAGAATCACTGCTCACCTTCACTCTTCTATTCCTATTTTTACCGCCTCTAGAACAAACTCCCACACTCTATTCTCGTGCACTCTTCCCTCCAGGTCTTCAAAACAGCTGTTCAACACCATCTCATATCTTTCCCCATCCAAAATCATGATCTTTTCGACCTCCTTAATCCACTCCAAATCCACCTCCTTCAAATTCCCTGCTTTCTTTCTTGAAAGTCCCTGTAGTGTCCATCTTGCTTACCCTGTGTACCCCACCCTTATCCCTCTCCCTTCCACAGATCTCTTAATGTCTCTGTCCCACACTGTTTTGTACTTCACCCTCCCACCCTCTTGTCTCATGCTCCCACTGTTATACGTTCTGTGTGTTAGTTATACGACACTCTTATTCAACACAAAAAATAGAAACTCTAGGTCCTGAGCTGCTGGGGGTGAGGGGAATGCAGCCAACTGCTTTCTCTCTTCCTTCCTCCCTTCTACCACCTCCTCTGTCGGGAGGAGGGATTACAAAGCAGCTACAGGAGACACCACCCCCACATTCATCTCTGGGGCAATACCCCCACCCCCACTCGCAGATGCACGCATCCTGCTCGCATAGCTCCGCAGGAAGGAGTGGAAGGTGTACCCCGGCATACCACAGTGGTTGCACTGCTCCCTCAAATTCCTCAACTGGCCACACAATGAGTAAAACTGATCTTTGCACCCGTACCTGTGCCATACATTTGGCTGACCCGCAAAAAACACCTGGCCACAGTCCATCCTAATCACAATCCCGTTCGGGATGTGGGTGACCGTGCAATCATCCTTGACACGGAACTAAATACGATGCTGCCGAGCCCTGGTCCATATCCCCAAACCATTTTGGATTAACCATGGTGGAGTGTTAACATCAACATAACCAGACAACCAATAGCAAATATCATAATCCGTTATGCTCTCATTTTAGAGGCGTACCGTCATGACCCTCTCATGGTCAGAGAAGGCCTCGACTGCCCAGTCAGCCAGAGAACCAGCTGACCAAGTGGCAGTCCACGATACCCAAAACTCGGAAAGCCCTCCAGATGTCTGGAAGGACACATCAAACCCACGGGCCAAGCATATTAGGCAGAAAAGAAATCCTCAGCCTTGAGGAGTCGCCGATGTCTCTGACAACTCGGTCAGCCCAGGTTGTAACCTGCTACCCGGTAACCTCGGTACAGGAAACAAAGGTTTCACTCTTTGTGAAAGAAATGACACAAAGAATGGATGGTAGTTTTGAGTGTAAAGCCTGCATCAGAAGAAGAAATTTAAGCCACCAGGATCAGGATCCAGATTCGGAGCAGAGATTGAAAGATCTTGAGAGAGTAAGCAGATTTTATTATCTGGGTGACACCATCAACAATAGTGGAGGCAGCGAGCTTGCACTTACAAGAAAAACGAGATTGGGTTGGATGAACTTCAACGAGCTTGCTTTGGTGTTATGTGGTTAAAAAACTGCCTTTGAAGTTTAAAGGGAAGATCTTTATATCACCTGTGTGAGAGCAGTAATGGTTTATGGGTCAGAGGCATGGACTGTGAGGTCGGTAGAAGAAGGTCTCTTGAGAAGAACAGAAAGAGCAATGATTACAAAGATGTGTGGAGTGCAGTTGGAAGACAGAAAGAACACGACGGAGTTGATGGAAAGGATTGGTCTGAAAGATACAATAGTGGAAGTGGTAAGAAGGAGTGGCTTGAGATGGTTGGGTCACGTGCTAAGAAAGAGAGACGATGAGGGAGTTAAGAGAGTATGGAATTTGGAAGTGGAGGGGAAAAGGGGAAGAGGAAGGGCAAAGTTGAGTTGGAAGGAGTTGGTTATGAAATCAAGTCAGAAATTGGGATTTGGAGTGGAAGACGCAGAAGATAGAAGAAAGTGGAGGGCTGGAGTTGTCATGGAAGGAGTGAAAGTCAGCAACCCCCCCCCCCCCCCCCCGCAAGAGGCATAATACTGACTTAAATAAATGATGATGATGATGATTGAACCTCTGCATGCCCAACAACACCTTCCAACCAAATACCTCACCTGTTGGAATAGGTCCCACCCTCGCGAACTTGAATCGGTTGATAGTTCTGCAGTCTGTCACAGGAGATGTGACTGAAAGTGATTAGAGCAAGAATTTGTAATTTGTTCAGGGTGCCGGAGATAATTAATTACCCCACTCTTCGTGAACGACACCGTGGGATCTTTAATGTCCACAAACAAGTCGTGCAGGAGGTTGGGGCCTCCGAGTCAACATCGCTCTGATGAATGGTGCACACGTTGATGCCTCACACTGCACGCGAAGCACCAGGGTGACAGTTTTGTAGCTTGATCGGGATTCAAACTCATACCAGGCTTGGCAACTTAGAGGCGATTGTGCATACATGAAAGCAATCTTGCCAGTGCAAACATAACTAGAATGGCATGAGGTAGAGTGCATCCCTTCGCCAGGCTGAACAGTTTACGCTTTGTATCCCACGAATATGCCGGATCTGCATCCGGCCCTGAACCAAAATCGAATTAGCTTGTTCTTGTTACCGAACCAACTCATCCACCAAATTTTGTCATAATCCGTCCACAATTTTTTGAGATATCATGCTACATATCAGTTTTGGTCCTATCTCTCAATGGTGAAGATTCACTCAACAAATTCTAGGATCCGGATCCGGATCTTCACCAAAATCGAACCAATTCATTTGTCACACACCCAACCTGTCCACCAAATTTAGTCCCAGTCTGTCCATAACTTTTTGAGACGTCCTACTCACAGACAGACAGACAGACAAACAGACAGATAGAGGTAAAAAATAACCTCCATCCACCTTCGGTTTCTCCATGCGGTCCTCACGCCATCGGCACATCCCGGAGCCGAACCCTCATTTCTCTGCGGGGCACCTGGTCAACCAGCGAGGTTCATGCACACTGGATTATGATAACAGGCTAAGGTAGTAGGTCTGGCAGGTCAGCCCAGGCAGCGCTGCTGATTGATGACCAGAGCATCCCAAACTGATCAAAATGGTACTGGCTCTGCCAGGCAGGCAGCAATTCAGAAGTGAGGTCCAGCTAGGTAGTTTGAATGTGGGATCAATGGAGGATAGAGGAGGTGGCGTGGTGGAGATGATGCAGAGAAGGAGGTTAGAAGTGTTGTGTGTGCAGGAGACCAGATGAAAAGGAGACAGGTTGAGGAGATTGGTCGGAGCATACAAGCTGCTGCATGTGGGTAGAGATGGAAGAAGTAATGGCGTGGGAATATTAGCATCGGAAGAGATCAAGATGGTCAGAATTGAAAGATGGGAGGGACAGATAGCTATGGCGTGGTTGGTGATAAAGAGGCAAATGGTTTGTGTTGTGTCGGAATATGGGCAACAAACAGGAAGGGCTGGGGCGGAGAAGCAGGAATTCAGGGATGCACTGGAGAGGATGATGGGAATAGTTGAGCTGGATGTGATGCTGTGCATTGCATGGGACTTTAACGCTCATGTGGGAGTAGCGGAGGCTACTCCCACATGAGAAGAGAAGAGGATGAAAAAGGGAAGAGTGGTAGGCATTGATGAGGTGTGCACAGAGATGATAATTACAGTGGGAGAAGTCTGAGTCATTTGGATGACGAGGCTGCTGAATGCATATATGAGAGAGGGTTCAATTCCGGAGGATTGAGGACAGGGTTAATTGTGCCAATATGGAAGGGGAAGGGCGATGCTCAAGATTCAGGGAAGTACAGGGGAATTATGCTCCTTAGTCATGTCAAGAAGATGCTGGAGAGGATTCTGGATGGGAGGATAAGGAAGAGTGTGGAGATGGAGATCGGAGAAGAGCAGCGGGGGTTTAAAAAGGGGAGAGGATGATGGATGAAATGTTCGCCCTCAGACAGCTGGTGGAGAAGAGGTTAGAGGTGAAATTGCAATGGTAAATAGCAATGGGATTTGTGGACCTGGAGAAGGTCTACAACACTGTCCTGAGAGAGATGGTGATGGTGACACTGAGATGGATGGGAGTGCCGGTTGAAGTTAGGTTGATGGAAGGGATTTACATGGAGCTAGTAAGCGGAAAGGTAAACATGAGGGGTATTCTGAGGAGGATGATGTATGTGGATAATCTGGCAATTTTGGTGGAGAGTAGACAGGAGATGCAGGAAGTACTGGGGGATTGGAAGGAGGCATTTGGGAAACGGACTGAAAATGAGTATAGGGAAGATTGAGGTGATGAGGGTCGGGCAGCAAAGAAAATAAATGAATATCAGGTTCGAGGGGAAGGACGGCGGACAGGGAAGTAGGCTGGATTATCTGGTGGGGGGGGCGACAGGGGCCGGGGGATGGTAAGTCGGAGGCAAAGGTATGGAGGAAAATTCAGATGGGTGCAAATGAGTGGAGGAGGGTGGAGGGATTAATTGCAGACAGAAATATGTCAAGTAAAATGAAAGGGAAGGTTCTGATGTCATGTGTAATGCCGGCCTACCTTGAGTCTGGAAATGGTGGGACTAACAGAGAGACAACAGAAGCTGCAGGTTTGGGAGAACAACTGGATCAGGAGGATTGTGGGAGTGAAGAAGGTGGAGAGAAGGAGGACTGATGAACTGAGGGAGGAGATTGGTGTGCAGATGAGCTTGACAGGGGGATTGGTGAAATTTCGGTTGAGATGGGCGAGACACTTGGTGTGGATGGGGGGAATGGGGAATGGCAAAGAGAGGGCATAAGTTGAGAGAGCAAGGTCGGAGGAAAAGAGTTAGAATGTGGTTGAGATGGGAGGATTGTGTGAGTAGGGATATCAGTAAGGAGTGGGGGAGAGGTGGTTGGAGAGTAAAGAGAGTTGGCTGAGGACAGAGGAGGTTGGAAGAATTTGGTGGTTAAGGTTAGGGCAGAAGCTTGGTGCCATTGGACCTCACCTCTTGTTAATATTTTGGTTGAATGTTTCATATTTTACAAGGAACCTGTTACAGAGCAACAATGACATATGCACCCAGAGATGTCATGATATCATAATATTGTATAGCATTTGTCAAAATAAAGGGTTATTCCCACCCCTTTGTAAGACCATGGTTGAAGCCCTACAGTGTCTCTATCCCTGAGACAGCTTGTACATTGAGAACGTGACAGAGATGCTGCCCAGTTCAACAGTGTAGAGTTATATTCCAAAACCAATCGTTCCCAAGACGCTTCTCTGGAATAAAGCTGTGCTGTAAGAAAGTTTACTCAGTGCTTTCGTTGGGTAGAAAGATGAGGCAAATATTGAAGGGAAAATCCCTCACTTCCCAAAAAGCACTTGGGGGATTGAACAACGGCCCGTGGACCATCATGTCTATTTTTAACCATCAGGAAAATTATATGAAGCAAGGAATTATAAACATGATCGATTCATGTATGGCTGAAAATATATATAAAAGGTCCAATGCAACTTCTCTCTGCAATAGGTAAACCGTAAAATGGTCATAAAGGGAGGGAGGGAGGGAGAGAGATAGAGAGAGAGAGAGGTAGAGAGAGAGAGAGAGAGAGAGAGGTAGAGAGAGAGAGAGAGAGAGGTAGAGAGAGAGAGAGAGAGAGAGAGAGAGAGAGAGAGAGAGAGAGAGAGAGAGAGAGAGAGAGAGAGAGAGAGAGAGAGAGAGAGAGAGAGAGAGAGAGAGAGAGAGAGAGAGAGAGAGAGAGAGAGAGAGAGAGAGAGAGAGAGAGAGAGAGAGAGAGAGAGAGAGAGAGAGAGAGAGAGAGAGAGAGAGAGAGAGAGAGAGAGAGAGAGAGAGAGAGAGAGAGAGAGAGAGAGAGAGAGAGAGAGAGAGAGAGAGAGAGAGAGAGAGAGAGAGAGAGAGAGAGAGAGGAGACAGAGAGAGAGAGAGGGAGAGGGAGAGGAGACAGAGAGGGAGAGAGGGAGAGGGAGAGGAGACAGAGAGAGAGAGAGAGAGAGAGAGAGAGAGAGAGAGAGAGAGAGAGAGAGAGAGAGAGAGAGAGAGAGAGAGGAGAGAGGAGAGAGAGGAGAGAGGAGAGAGATTATGGAATTTGCAGCTTGTCATACTTTAGAAAAAATTAGTACCGAGACATCGTGCAGATGATGGATCGCAATTGTTTTCCCTATTGCAGGCTTGCGCTTCGTGTGTGTGTGTGTGTGTGTGTGTGTGTGTGTGTGTGTGTGTGTGTGTGTGTGTGTGTGTGTGTGTGTGTGTGTGTGTGTGTGTGTGTGTGTGTGTATATTTTTTACTTTCTGCACAAAATTTAGGCTCATGGAAGAGCTAAGTGAGAGCGGGAAGGAAGGTTGACAGTAGGGTTCGGGATCCATTATTCAAAAAGGAAAAACATAAGGCACAGCCAATCAAGAATTACACCAATCAAGTGCTACAAAACCAATTTTATACCACATAGGTAGAATACACAGAATCTCAGGCGACATTTCATCCATAAACCGAAGACTTTCCCAGGCCCTTAGTCTCGCATTCATATCAGTAGATTACAACCATATTAACCTAAGGCTAAATATACAGGGTGGCCACAAACTGAGAGATGGGGATCAGTATATTTCGAATGGTCTTTTTCGTTCTTCTTTGTCAAGGCCAATAAAAAAGTTACATTCTCATATGTGCATGACTGGCAGGGGCTACCGGCGCTGCCTGGCTGAGTTAGCTTTTCCCGGCAGTGGTTTCCCGACATTTTGGACATTGAAAAGCTCTGGAGTTATTGGTCTCATGTTGGTCACCTTTTGCCTTGCAGGCCAGTACTACCTGACCCCACATCCCAAAATACACTTTATAGCAGCATTTGGTGACCTCAAAACAGATGTCCAGACCAATTTGTGGAACCTTGAAACATTGCCCAGATTCTGAAATACCTACACCAAATTTTGAGGCCTCTCAGTGCTATGATTCGGCCATGAAAGAATAATGCACAAATGCACAAACAAACACGCAAGCACTTGAAAATATTTATAGAATAAATAATTTTTATTTTTTAGGATGTGTGATCAGCCCATACAGTGTCGAAGAGAGGTTTGTAGCCTCGGTGTGGATGTATAAACAAACACGGACCAAACAGAAAGTCCCACACATCAGGAACGCGTTTCTTGAACGTTTCAAAAGGATGTACCAACACCAAGGATTTTGTAAGAATGTCATGAAGCCTTTACCATAGGTTGTCTTCTTGATGTGCCACAAAGTGGTCGATCCACAACCCACTTGGAACATATTCAGGTTCTTGAGATCCCCATTGATCAATCTCCAACTAAATGAACCAGTAAGCACTCGTTGTAACTGGGCATCCCCAGAAGCACGATGCAGAATGTTATTAAAGAAGAAATTCAACTGTGAGTTATGAAAGAAGACATTCGAAGTGTGTTTGGATAACAGCAGTGATCCATCCAATGGGACTATACTCTATGCAGAGCATCAGAACTGTGGAAGCCATCTCAGGCACAATCCTGGAAAGGTCACAACTCCAACACAGGATACTCAAATGGCTCAATCATCCCAGCAAGCTGATACTCATTTTGCCGACTTCAGAAGGATGACAGGCTGAGTCAACCCCACCGGGTATTAATTCAACAGCAAGCAAGATTTGAACTCAGGATCCTAGGATCCCAAGCCCACCACCCTAACCATTAAGCCAACACCAAGCATGCAGTGATCATTCAGACAAATAAAACTGAATATTATCGAATTGATCCCCCCATGTGTGGCTCAGGAATTATATTGAATCATAAAGAAGGCAAACTGAGCATTAAAAGGGGAATTCTTTATTGAGCCTGACATTTTGGGAGCAGTCTCGCTTCTGTCCTCAAAGGCAGTGATGAAGAAATGGTTCCTTCATTTTCATTTCTGCAAATTACTGTTTTCTACATTTCTTCATTATCGTTTTTAGCTCACCTGGACTTCAGTCAGGTGAGTTTATGTGATCGAGCAGTATCCATAGGTGAGTGAATCAGTGAGTCAGTCCGTAAACATTTCAGTCATTATCACTTGAACCAAACACACGATTTTGATGAAATTGGCTACAAGCTTCATATCTGATGCCTAACAAAGGTGTATTGACCGCATCAAAATCTGCACTCATTAAGGGGTTCACTGGGGTTTTTTTACCCACGCCCCAACCCCCTAATCAAGTGTTTGCTCTCTTCTCCGAACTATACACACAATTTCAATGAAACTTGACCACAACCTTCATCACCCATGATGTATATGTATCAAAGTTTGTTCACAACATCAAAAAATTCAGGGTCTAAGGAGGTCTGCAGGGGGGGGGGGGGGGGTTGAGTGACTTGCTCCTGATCCAGGTGAGCTTCAGGACAGGTGGTCCTATTTTTTACAGACTGCAAGTAAACCGGAAGTTGCACTTTAACTTCAATAACTTGTTTCCTGGCTCCAATTCAAACCTCAATAAATGTATAATGGATGCCTATTCAGGGTGAATGTGTGGCACTTCCTTCTATTGGTCAGGAACTTTACAGTAAGTGCTAATATGGCACAGGGGTTCATGGTGAATATATATATATATATATATATATATATATATATATATATATATATATTATACACACACTGTTTGGAGATTAGTTCCAATCCCGGCCTTTCACCACTGTTTGAAGCCCAGGAGGAAATTCTGACCATATCATAATGTCAGGAAAATAAAAAAACTCATACCAAAATAAGGGCGGCAGAAGAGAAGGGAAAAAGGCCGACAAGCTGCAAAATGCAGATTAAAAGGCCAGTTTATAATATAAATCCTGCGGCCCCTCTGTGCGAGGCAATGAAAATCCAAGGCGTGCGGAGCTCCGCAAGCGTAATTCGCACTCGCAAATCAAATTCCCTTGTGGCCGTTATTTATTTTTCCATAGCAGAATTTATTTCAGATAACCTTCAAGGCATCTCAAAGGCTGACCCATCAGAAATCCGCCTATTGTCTGAGCCAAGTCCGCCTGCGCTTCTCTCCGGGGCACTGCCATGAAAGCAATGTGACATTAACATTTTAGCAGAGCCAAAAGCACTGCGTTTATCGCAAGTTATTAACTAAAAGCCTCCGTGTCCATAAAGGTTATCAGGCCACTGGAACGATGGCTTCGATTTTGATCAACTACAGAGAACAGAAGAAAAAGAACATTATTTTATACACACGCACCCCTATCTCCCCAATCGTGCAGTTTATAGTTCCTGAGAAAAAATCGCGGACTTGGGGCATTCAGAGTGTGCGAGTACAGAATCCGTCTAACTCATGGCCCACGGTGGGGTATGACTTGAACCCGAAGCTCTTTTTGAAACAGGTCCTTATCGACAGTCATCAAAAATACTCAAAATACATCGTCACCCAACAAAAACCACAAAAATATTTCTCACCTTTTGTCATGTTCATAGTTTTACAAACACCACTTCTCCTTTACTTTTAAAGAATTGATTCGTTTACTGTTCCATCATATAAATACGAGAGACATATCAAATGGGTCAAAGATACTCAAAATGCCCCCAAATTGCTCACCACACTGACGAATTATGAAATTTTTTTAAAATTTAAAGTTGGTTAATTAGTGGAAAAATAAGTAAATATTCATTTATTTATACAGACTCCTAAATATACTTTTTTGTATCTTTTACATCTTTTTTGGAGGAGCTGTTTTAATGCCCCACGAATAAGTACACATTTTAAATGTGAAAGCATGTTTTAGTAAAGACGGAGAGAGCAATCCGTGGTTAAAACTTTCAGCACCTTGAGTGAGTTCAACTTGACATGACACTTGATCGAACTTTTGGTAAAATTGCAATAATTATCATGAAAAGTCGGTCTTGGCGAAGCAATAAATTTGAGCCGGCAATAACTGTCACCCTGGTGTTTCCTTTTCACAGCGATCCATCAATATGGTGTTAAGCCAGAGGACCCATCATCTACCACCAGGGATGTTGGCAGACCTTAAAGACTGCAAGGTGTCTCATGGAAAGCACAGATAAGTTAATTTTTGAAATTACAAATTCTGCCACTTTTTGGTCTTTCCAGACGATTCGAGAAAGTCTTGGGACAGAATCTTTTTCCCACGACTGAAGAAGAAGAAGTGTTCGAAGAAGAAGAAGAAGTGTACGAAGAAGAAGAAGAAGTGTACGAAGAAGAAGAAGAAGAAGAAGAAGTGTACGAAGAAGAAGAAGAAGAAGTGTACGAAGAAGAAGAAGAAGAAGAAGAAGAAGAAGAAGAAGAAGAAGAAGAAGAAGAAGAAGAAGAAGAAGAGTAATATTTTGAGAAGAGGAAGCAAAAGAAAAACTCACACACAAAGAACTTTGGTACAAGAGGAGGAAACTTGGTCCATAACGTTGGCACTGCACCAACTCCAGAAAAAAACATTCCCCATCAACACTCAAGATACCTACAATGGCCTGTAAATGTATTCACTGTGCCCTTGACCAATAATACCACATTTAGGTAAATTACAAATTAGGAAGAAACAATTTTTCCAAATGAACTTTTTTATTAATTACTGAAGAGATGAAACGAAACACTGTTATAGTTAAAGGAGGTTACATGTCAGAAATACCTGTAAAAACATGTTGTTCTTCTTTCGGCTGCTCCCGTTAGGGGTCGCCACAGCGGATCATCCGTTATGATCCGCATACTGATTTGGCACATGTTTTACGCCGGATGCCCTTCCTGACGCAACCCTCGTCGCCTCTTATCACACAGGGATAAGGATTGGGTTTCGCCATGATTCCAGGCTGCCCTACACCCTCTCATAGCGCAGGCCAGTGCAGAGCTCCCGTCCTCAAGCGATCCTCCAACCCAAGCCTCCGAGTAGCCGGATTACAGGCGCAGGCCATTATGCCCGGTACCTGTAAAAACATGTATAAATCAAAATGCACTGGTTGTAAAAGTATTCAGCCCCTTCGGTCAGTACTCGGTGGAAGATCCTTTTCCAGCAATGATTGCTTTGAGTCTATTTGGGTAGGTCTTTCTCTCTAACAGCTTTGTGCAGTGGGATGGTGAAATCTTTGTCCATTATTCACGTGAAAATTGCTCTCGTTCTGCCAAGTTTGATGGGGATCTCTCGATGGATTGTAATCTTCAAGTCTCACCATAAATGTTCAATTGGGTTCAAGTCAGGACTTTGACTGGGTCACTCAAGAACATTTATTATCTTCTTATTCAGTCACTCCAGTGCGGTTTTCGCTTTGTGCTTCGGATCATTATCCTGTTGAAATGTGAATCTCCGACCCAGTTTCAGATTCATGGGTTTTTGACTCAAGCAGGTTTTCGTCAAGGATTATCCTGTATTTTACACCATCCATTGTCCCTTCTATCGTGACAAGTTTACCAGTCCCTGCTGATGATAATAACCCCATAATGTGGTGCTGCCACCACAATGGTCGACAGTAGGGATGGTGTTGACTGGGTGATGTGCAGTGTTAGGGATTGTGCCAGACGTTACGCTTTAAACTTCGACCAAAAGGTTCAATTTTGTCCCGTTTGACCACAAAACCTTTGTTCCACATCCCTGCATTATCATTAAGATGCTTTTACACAAACTCTGTACGAGCTTTTGAATCCTTTTCTTTTTTTCAGTTATGGCCTCTTTCTTGCCACCTGTCCATAGAGGCCAGCTTTATGAAGGGAATGGGATATTGTTGATTGATGAACCCTGACCCCCATCTTGGACATTGAGTCTTGCAGATCTTTCAGTCATTGTTGGATTTAGTGATATCCGAAACCAATTTCCTGCTTGCCCAGGTGCTGAGTTTGGATGGGTGGCCTGATCTGGGAAGAGTCTGGGTGGTACGATACGTCATCCACTTCCAAATGATGGATTTCCCCATACTCAAAGGGATAATGAGTGACTTTGAAATCTTCTTATAACCCTCTCCTGACCTGTGCTTCTCCACCACTTTATGTCTGACTTCTTTGGAAAGCTCCTTGGTCCATTCCGTGCATTGACTACTGTACTTTCTGACTTTCTGACTGAAAGACCCCTGCCAATTAATACTGTCCTTGCTCCCATCTTCTTTACCCTTTGGCTCTGGACACTTGTCAAAATTCCCCTTGTCAAATGACCTGCTCAAAAACCCAGCATAAAATTTCATGGACTCTCATCTTCTTCTTCTTCTTCTTCTTCTTCTATATGCATCACATGGCTGCGAGTAGCATTATTGGCTAAGGAGGCAGCTGTGGCACTAAAGCAACACCATATGTTGGTTAGGACAGGAATTTCTAATTTGTTCATGGTGCCGGCGATAGCTCGCCTACTCTTCACAAAGGACACCGTGGGATCTTTAACATGCACCAACGAATGCTGGAAGACAGGACACCCAGTTTAACGTTCATCCGAGTGACGGGACACACATTGATCAATCACCCTGCCTACGAGACACCATGATGACAGTTTATAGCTGGGCCAAGATTCAAACCCAGAGTAGATGGCTCAGATGCGAGTGTGCGTGCCTGTCGGCCATCCTGACAGCCCTAATGGAGACTCGTGGAAGCTCAGGGCAATAATATAATTTAGTGAAACCCAATAGCCATTGACATTTCCACAACATTTCCTGTTAATATTTGAATTTTGATATCGTGCTCTGATTACATTTGATCGAATTTGTTAACATCTCACGAGTAAGCGGCCTACCGAAGACCTTATTCTTTGAGATTAATGCAACCTTATCGTCACCATGCACATTCCTCCTGGAACGGCCTTTTCAAACTATCCAAGGGAAAGAATTAAAAGATCACATAATTTGTCATAAAATATTTCAACCCCATATTAATGAAACATCAACCTCAGATTCAGCTGATAAAATTATTATCAGGTCCGTGTGTTCCGGTGAGGCTGACATCCCTTGATGGAGTAGATTACATGTAATGTGAATTTGTGACATCAATGAAAGTTAATGCTAAATTGTCCCAAAATGCCTTTTGTGGTTCTCTTGCACAAACTCGAGCATGACCTTGCCGATGAACAATTGAGTTGTGCCTTCATCAATGCAATTTCAACACTGAGTTCCCATCCAAGGAACTTCAATGCAGGAAGAGGCCATTAGGCCCATGAAGTCGGTGCAATGGTTGTTTGTCTGTGCTCTATTCTTTTCAAATCCTGAGCGTCAGACAAGGCAGCAGTACGGACCATTTTAAAATTGTGGGTATGATTCGGCCGGGGCTCAAACCACCGACCTCCTCGACGCAGTGGACACGCTAACCATAACACCACTGAGTCTGGTTCAATAAAGCCAAGCTATAGAGGCAGGTTGTACAAGTCCGAGTGTGTGCGAGTGAGAACACGTGTGTTTTGAATTGAACTCGAGAGTTGTGTGCGTTTGCAATAAGCATGTGATTGCTCACTCCTCTTCGGGGGCATCACAGAGGTTACACAAGAAGGAGGAGGAGGAGCAAATTGGGACCATACTCTGTGCAGGGCGTTGGTGCTACTTTAGTAGTCTCCTTGGCCATTGGGCACAATCCTAGATGGGTCGCCACTCCGACACAGTATACCAGCATGCTAGCACTCATTTTGCCAACGTCGGAAGGATAACAGGCAGAGTGAACCAAACCTGGTATTAATTCAACAGCGAGTTGGATTTTAACTCAGGATCCAAGGATCAAAAGCCCGTCACCCGAACCATTAAGCCAGCACCAGGCATAAATGGCTATTCTTGGGTGATATTTAACTTTGAGAAGTAATATGATTCGCTGTATTGTATACTCTGTTTACACTTTGCCGCTGGGTTGAACAAGTTTGACGCCAGTCTGCATTTTCATCCTCATAACCTCTACCGCTTTTGCAATTAAATAGAGGTATTGAAATGGAAATATAATCAGTTCTAAGTGAAGGTTACTCACCTGTTTCTATGAAATCCAATGGCTGGAAGGATAGCCTGAGTTGGAAGTTTGATCAACCTCTAAACTTTCATCTTTCAGTTGTATCGCAGGCAAGATGACGCATCGATGTGTGCGCCATCTATCAGTAGGACGTTCAGCTCGAGGACCCACCCAACAGCACGGGTCGTTGGTGGACTTGAAATATTCAATATTCCACGATCTTTCACGTAGACTAGGTGAGTTATCGGTAGCACACTGACAAACTACAAATTCCTTCCCAGGTCTGGCAAGCCAGTTTGTGAAAGACGTGGGCCAAGTTGTTTCCTGGCGGATCCCACACTGTGAGAAGAATTGGGGCTGTTAGAGAAATAGTAGTAGTAGTAGTCCAATAAAAATGCAGTGGTCAGTACAAAGCAACAGTTAAAGGATGGTGGAGCCCAAGAGGGTAACCTATTCCTCTCTCCCATCTCCCTCGACACACACCTGTGGAAGCGAACCCACTGTTTCTCCAATCCTGGATCCGTCTCGGTGATATAAACACGTTGCCAGGTTGAAAAACGGTTTAAATCGCAGCTGAGCATCGAACCAGGCGTTAATTGTGAGCCATTATAAATTGATTATTATTTACAAACAAAGATTCAGATTTATTATACCGTATTCATCCTACTTGAAGTTAAACATACAACTGAATACACACAATAAATATGATGCAAAAAAACATTATTACAGCGACAACGTGTTCATATTTCGGGGCAATCCATGTATTGATAAAATGTGATTTCACAGGAGAGAATCCGTGCACATGTGAACAATAACAATAAAACAGTAAACACACTATCGACGGCTTAGTGTCTGTCGGAGTGGAGACCAAGACAGCGAGTTAATCACAGTTCATTAAGGAGATTCAATGGATGTAGTCTCGGTCGAGCATTGCTGTAGTGTAAACACGGTACACCTTGTGTGAAGGTGTAGGAAGAGGGGAGAGTAAAATCTGTTTATACCAACAGGTCATGTTGTTTAGGCACATTATCTCAATCATAAAAACCACTATGTCATGAATCTGGTCCATTTGTTGTGCAATGATTCTTGGCCTTTGCACCTTCTATCCACTTCATTTTACACACACACACACACACACACACACACACACACACACACACACACACACACACACACACACACACACACACACACACACACACACACACACACACACACACACACACACACACACAGCCACACCACGCTCACCTATAAGACGTCTTGCCTGGGTTTGAATCCCGACTCAGCTATGAAGTGTCAACCCAGTGTTTCACAGGCAGGGTGATTCATCAATGTGTGTCGTCCCTCGGATGGATGTTAAACAGACGTCCCATCTGCAGGCATTAATTGGTGGACGTTAAAGATCCCACGGTGTTCTTCCCAAAGAGTAGGTGAGCCACCGCCAGCACCTTGGCCAAGTTCCAGATCCCTGCCATGACTACTGCTGGGAGAGAAATGGCAAACCATTCAGCATTATCCCAGGCCAAGAAACTGCTTCAGCAGATCCATCGCTCTGTAACACAGAGTATAATACTGTCAAGCATGTTCTAAAAAGACCTGGACAACTTTGTTTGCTAATATATTTCGTACCACAAATTATACAACAATACCCTTTGGTTTATATGATACAGAAACTGATAAAGTTTTCTTTATTTTCAGGTCCGGTGGTTTTATGAGAAAGAAAATGGTGACTCCATGGGAGAAAGCTCAGTGCATCGAATGGTTCACCAACACGCAAGTTCAGGGTAATTTCCGTACAAGGTATGGAAGGAATCCACCATCACAGACTAGCATCATGGAGTGGTACAAGAGATTTAAGGAGACTGGAAATTGTCAGAAACAGAAAAGTACCAGTCAACCAAGCATAAGTGCATCAGACGTTGAACGTGTGCGTGAATCATTTCAACAGCGTCCCAGAAAATCAATTTGATGCGCATCCACAGAACTGGGCATACCAACCACCACTGAATACAGAATTTTACATCAAAGACTGAAGCTTTATGCCTATAAGGTGCAGATTCTGCAGGAACTCAAACAAAATGATGGACCCAAATGCAAGGCATTTGCCTTGGAAATGCTCAGTCGCATCGAGGATGACGAAGATTTCCTGAAAATCGTCACGTTCCCAGACGAAGCTTCCTTTCATGTGTCGGGGAAGGACACCCGGCACAATGTGAGGATCTGAGGCTCAGAAAATCCACGTGACAGTCCAAAAGTCAATGTGTGGTGTGACCTTCTCCATGACTGCTTGGTGGGTCCATTTTTCTTTTGCGGAGAATACAGTGACCTCAACAATATAAACGAACATATTGGAATGATTTGCATTCCCACAAATTGAAGACCTGCAACCTGATATCATTTTTCAACAGAGTGGCGCTCCCCCTCATTGTGCCTTAGTTGTTCGAGCCATCCTGAATGAAAAATTTCTCGGTTGCTGGATTGACCGAGACGGTCCTACTGCCTGGCCTCCACGATCAGCAGACATAACCCCCCTTGATTTTTTTTTTCTGTGGGGGTTTGTCAAATATGTTGTCTCGCAACACCAAGGTGGCAAACCTGAAGGATCTTCGTTCTCGGATCACAGCTGCATGCATACTGATGGACGCAAACATACCGAGCCGAACATGGCAAGAACTTGTGTCCTGCCTTGATGTCCTGCAAGTGACAAATGCAGCTGACGGTGAAGTGTATTGATGGTGTGCACAAAACTTTGAGTTTCTATATCAAAACACAAGACTAAAGGGTATCGTTGTATCATTTGTGGTTCTAAATATATTAACAAGCAAAGTTGGTCGGGTTTTTTGGAACACCATGTACATCAGATGGGATATATATGTACAGTGCCAATAGAAAGTCTCCAACCCCTTTCAAAATTTTCACCTTTTGTTGCCTTATAGCCTTGAATGAAATTGCATTAAATCAGACTTTTTCCACCTTTATTTACACATTGTAACCCACAACTTCCTAATGAAAAACAAATTCCACAAATTTCAGGAAATTCATTAAAAATACAAAACTACAATATCTTGGTTGGATAAGTGTCCACCCCCCTGAGTTAATACTTGGTGGAAGCACCTTTGACAGCAATTACGGCTGTGAGTCTGTTGGGATAGGTCTCCACTAACTTTTCACACCCTGATTGGGTAATATTTTCCCATTCTTCTGCACAAAACTATTCAAGCTCGATCAAGTTGTGTGGGGAGCATTCATGGACAGCAATCTTCAAGTCATGCCACAGATTTTCTTTTGGATATAGGTCGGGGCTCTGACTGGGACACTTAAGGGCATTTATCTTTTTGTTCCTTTGCCACTCCAGTGTAGCTCCAGTGTAGCTTCGGGTCGTTGTCATGCTGAAAGGTGAACTTCCATCCCAATTTCAGCTTTCTTGCAGAGGACAGCAAGTTTTCCTGTCGGATTTTTCTGTACTTTTGCTCCATCCATTTTCTCTTCTATCCTGACAAGTGCCCAAGCCCCTGCTGATGAAAAACATCCTCATAATATGATGCTGCCATCACCATGCTCTGTACATACAATAGCACTCCATATGTAGGGATGACAAGGAAAAAAAATTCTCAACAATTCAAATGTGTATAATATGATACGCTGAAAAACTACTAAAGAGTGAAGTCATAAGCATTTAAAAGCCATCCGTTTTAATCTCGAACGTTTTCATAACTGAGTTTCTCTTTCATATAAATAGAAACTGTGGAGAGCTTGCTGTCAAACCTCGACTCAGATTCTGCAAATGGTCCAGACGGCATCAGCCCTCGTGTTCTAAAAAGCTGCTCTTCTGCTCTTGCTCACCCTCTCTCTGTTCTATTCACCCTCTCATTTGCTTCAGGTCATCTGCCATCTGCTTGAAAATCAGCAAACATTACCGCACTGCATAAATAACGGTGCAAAAGCAGATCCCTGCAACGACAGACCGATCAGCCTGCTCCCAACCATCAACAAGGTCATGGAATTCATCATCGCTTTTAAAATAAAATCCTTCCTCTGCTTCTGCAATGGCTTGATTTCCAATCATCAATTTGGATTCAGATCAGGTCACTCCACTCTGGATATGCTGCTTCTGCTTTCCCAACAATGGATGGAGATACTCAATGCTAGACATGAAATCAGAGCCATATCCCTGGACGTATCACGAGTTTTCGATATGGCCTGGCAACCAACCAACCATCTCTCTCTCTCTCTCTCTCTCTCTCTCTCTCTCTCTCTCTCTCTCTCTCTCTCTCTCTCTCTCTCTCTCTCTCTCTCTCTCTCTCTCTCTCTCTCTCTCTCTCTCTCTCTCTCTCTCTCTCTCTCTCTCTCTCTCTCTCTCTCTCTCTCTCTCTCTCTCTCTCTCTCTCTCTCTCTCTCTCTCTCTCTCTCTCTCTCTCTCTCTCTCTCTCTCTCTCTCTCTCTCTCTCTCTCTCTCTCTCTCTCTCTCTCTCTCTCTCTCTCTCTCTCTCTCTCTCTCTCTCTCTCTCTCTCTCTCTCTCTCTCTCTCTCTCTCTCTCTCTCTCTCTCTCTCTCTCTCTCTCTCTCTCTCTCTCTCTCTCTCTCTCTCTCTCTCTCTCTCTCTCTCTCTCTCTCTCTCTCTCTCTCTCTCTCTCTCTCTCTCTCTCTCTCTCTCTCTCTCTCTCTCTCTCTCTCTCTCTCTCTCTCTCTCTCTCTCTCTCTCTCTCTCTCTCTCTCTCTCTCTCTCTCATTCCTGTCCAGGCTGGAGTTCCTCAAAGCGGCGTTCCGGGCCCTGTTCTTTTTCTGGTTTTCATCAATGATCGCTCTGACTCTCTGAAAAATCATCTTTATCTCTTTGTTGATGACTCCACCCTTGGTCATACCATCTGTCATCCCTTAAACCGGCAATCAGCAGCCACTTCACTCTCAGCAGATCTGGATAAAATCACAAACTGGTCCAACACGTGGAGCAAGTCTTTCAATCCTGACAAATCTCACACTCTCACTATGTCTCTCCGAATGGGCCATCTGGAATACCCCCCCCCCCCATCTACTTTCTCAACAATCCTCTTGAAGAAATCCTTTCATTCAAGCTTTTGGGCCTCACTATCTGCCATTACCTTTCCTGCGAAATCCACATCTCCAAGCTAGCCTCCAAAGCCAGTCATCAACTGGGCATACTCTGTCATGCAAAGTCCTTCCTTGGCACACCTGATCACCTGACCACATACAAATTAATTCATCCACAGCCATCCATGACAGTCAAACCTCAACAGGGATGGTACTTCTCTCCCCTCAGGGATGGTGCTCCTGCTTCACACCTAGTTCGGTTTCACACTCTGGAAGCCAACGTTTTCAGGATCATTGGAATCTCTCGTGATGAAACTGAGTATTTGGGTCTCTCACCACTGAAAGATCAGTGGTCTTTCCATCTTCTACTGTCTCGTCTCAGGCCTTGCCCCCCCCCCCCACCCCTTGCTCTGTCTGTGCTATGTCCCACCTATATTTCTGCAGGGTGCTCAGTGTCTGCCAAAAAACCCATAGTGATGAAACTGCCCTAATCAATAATCGCTGCTCACCTTCACTCTTTCATTTCTCTTTTTCCCACCTCTGGAACAAACTCCCACACTCTCTTCAATCCCACTCTTCCCTCCAGGTCTTCAAAACAGCTGTTCACCACTATCTCATGTCTTCCACCATCCAAAATCTTGATTTTTTATCCCCTCGTTAATCCACCCCAAACCCACCTCCTTTAGATTCCCCACTTTCCTTCCTAAAAGTCCCTTTAGTGTAAGGACCTGAAAGTCCCTGTCGTGTCCATCTTGTTTACCCCATGTACCCCGTCCCATCCTTCTCTCTTCCACAGATCTCCTCATGTCTCTGTTCCCCACTGTTTTGTGCGTACCTCTCCCACCTCTCTCGTCGCCTGCTCCCCTCGTTATATGTTCTCTCTGTTAGCTCTTATACTAGCTATATAAAAAAAAAACGAACAAGAATGAAAAACACCAAAATACATCGTTGAAGTACCAAATCGAGGGATTACATAATCGCCGATTTGTTCATCCTCAGAATTGTTGATAAATGTCATCCAGTCCAGCACTATAATGGCTGAAGCAATTACAATTATTCCAACAAAAGGTAAGTGACATTCCCTCTTGTGTATTGCACCCATACCAGACAAAAAAAAAACATTTTAAAAATCGGATTCAACAATTAATACATCACAAAAGCACACCGAGGTGATGACGTCACATTGGCATAACACACGGCCTGGCTTTGCACTCTCGTAGAATATGGCCGCCATAGCGTTGTTAAGATAATACAGTGTTTCATTCCAGATTGTAATCAACAATCAGTCATACATACAGCATTTATTGTTTTGTGAAGGAAACAAGTATTTAGCAATAGTGTATTGAACAAATATGGTGATTTATCGCTTTTATCCTTAGTCTGCTGTCTCTGACCTTTACATGGGGTGAGGTCCAATGGTACCAAGCTTCTGCCTTGCCTTGTCCACCATTCTCCTCCACTTCCCCTTGTCCTCAGCCAACTCTCTCCACTCTCCAATCACACCCACCATATTGATATCACTGCTCACAAGTCTTCCCATCTCAACCATGATGTACCTCTTTTCCTCCTATCTTGCTCACTCAATTTATTCTCTCTCTCTCTCTCTCTCTCTCTCTCTCTCTCTCTCTCTCTCTCTCTCTCTCTCTCTCTCTCTCTCTCTCTCTCTCTCTCTCTCTCTCTCTCTCTCTCTCTCTCTCTCTCTCTCTCTCTCTCTCTCTCTCTCTCTCTCTCTCTCTCTCTCTGTCTCTCTCTCTCGTCCTCCATCCACACCAAGTGTCCAGCCCACTTTTTATCAACTCGGCAAAACATATATATATATATATATATATATATATATATATATATATATATATATATATATATATATATATATATAATTGATGCTCGTGGAAGAGCAGAACAGACCAGGACACAACATCACAAAGGGAACAGCAGTAGAAAGGGGGTTGGGCAAAAAGATTGTATAGATTGGGCAAAAGACTGGCAGATAGAATTTAACCTGAGCAAGTGTAATGTGTTGGGGATGGGAAAGAACAATGAAAATAGAGATTACAGGATGTAAGGGGTAATTTTGGAGAGTGTCACACAGGAGAAGGATCTGGGGGTGGTAATAGATACGGGAGGTAAGCAGGCAGCACAGTGCTAGTCAGCTATAGGTAAAGCAAATCAGGTTTTAGGCTGTATTCGGAGGGGGATCAATTATTATAAATCAAAAGAGGTGGTGTTAAAATTGTAGAGGAATTTAGTGAGTGCCATATCTAGAATATTGTGTGCAGTTTTGGTCACCACAGTTCCAGAAGGACAGAGATGCCAAAGAGAGGGTTCAGCGTAGGGCTACTACATTGATTCCAGGCCTAGCTGGACCCAACTCGGAGGAGCGGCTGAAGGAGATGGGGCTTTATTCACTAGAAAGAAGGCGGTAATGAGGAGACATGATTGACACTTTCAAGATAATGAAAGGTATAGCTAAGTAAATGCAGATGAGTTTTTATTCAAGAGAGTAGACAGTGATCGAACCAGGGGCCATAGCTTGAGAGGAAAGAAGAGTAGAGTTAAGACGGTAGTAAGGCAGGGGACTTTCACTCAGACAGTAGTTCACGCATGGAATGGTCTCCCTGGAAAGGTAGTGGCAGCAGAAAAAGTAGATAAATTTAAATTAGAATTCGATAGGTAATTATAAAGGTTCAATTCTAAAGGGTAATCATAAGGGGTAATTATAAAGGATAAATTCTAAAGGGTAATTATAAGAAGTAATTATAAAGGTTAAATTCTGAAGGGTAATGAAAAAGGGTTCTCATAAAGGGTTCTAATGGTTCGTTCTAAAGGGTTCTAAAGGGTAACTGCAAGGTGTAATTATAAAGGTTAAATTCTAAAGGGTTCTACTGGGCTCTAATGGTTAATTGTAAGGGTGTAATTGTAAGTGTTCCAAATTATATAGGGTACATTTTAAAGGGTTCTAGAAGGTAAATTCTAAAGGTTCAATTCTGAAGGTTAAATTCGAAATGATTGTAATTTCGGGGTAATTATAATTATAAGGAGTTATTCTGAAGATTAAATTCTAAAGGGTAATTATAGGGGGTAATTTTAAAGGATAAATTATAAAGGGTAATTATAAGGGGTAATTATAAAGGATAAATTATAAAGGGTAATTATAAAGGTAAAATTCTAAAGTGTAATTATAAGGGGTTCTAATAAACGGTTCTAATGGGCTCTAATGGTTAATTGTAAGGGGTTAATTGTATTATATGGAGTTAATAATAATGGTTAATTTTAACCGAAAGGGTTCTAAAAGGTAATTCTAAATGTTAAATTCCAAATGATAAATTCTAAATTTCAAATTCTAAATGGTTCTTAAGGTAAATTATAAATCATAAATTCTAAATGGTTGTAAAGGTAAATTCTATAGGATTCTAAAGGGTAAATTATAAAGGGTAAATTATAAGGGATTCTAAAGGCCAATTCTAAAGGGTTCAAAAAGGTGAATTATAAAATTCTAAAGGGTAAAATTTCGAAATTGTGGGTGGAGTCAGGCAAACTGTCCAACCAATGGGTGAAGCTCGCATGCACAGATGCACACACGGCTCCTTTTATATTTATAGTGTAGATAAGTACGAATGATATGTGAAATATAGATTTGTATCATACAGTGTAAAGTTTGAATATAAGTTTCATTCAATAAATTAAGCGGTTGCCCAATTTATTTGAGACTCCAATGATATAATAGGAACTCATCTAAATTCCAAGTAATAATAATAATTATAATAATAACAATAATAATAACAGCGCGATGTTGCCGCACTGTAACTAGAGGCGGCATGCTTATAACTGTGAGCAATTACGGCTGGGCACCATGCCCCGCCCCCCGGCTTTGATACATCCCCGCTTCGATCAGACACCTGACCCACAACGTCCTCTTTTTTCCAGAGAAAACATTCTTTAATTTTTTCCTTCAATCCAATATGGGCACCCAACCCTGTGGCCTATCAATTATTCGTCATCACCTGCCTCCTCCCACCCCACCCCTTCCTCCTCCCATCACTGTCCCTCCGGACACCCAACCCCACCCCTTTCCCCTCCCACCACAGTCCCTCCGGACACCCACCCCACTCATTCACCCTCCCAACACAGTCCCTCTGGACTACTACCCGACCTCTTCTCCTGCATTCTCCATCCCCACCACTTCCCCTGCCTCCTCCAAACCCACCTCTTCCTTCAACCTTTCGTCATCACACCCCAGTCCCACCGGGCTCTTCTTTTCAAAAGATGCATTGTTCAGTCTTCTAATGTACATGAGACCTCCAAACATACTGAGCTTTGTGAAGTGAAAAATATGGCCGCGATTTCTGGGCGGCTGGAGGGAAAGGCATGGCCTGCCTGCAAAATGGGTGGTGCTTATGATCCACCCACACACAGACACGAACAGCACCGATGCAGTATATAAGAAATTATATATTGGGTATGATAAAATAATTAATTATCTGAAACCGAATAACCTATCAATATTGGACTTTGCACTATGATCCACCTCCCTTGCTGCATATATTATATTTAACAATGATGTCATCAGTCACGTGGTTTGGCAGCCACATTGGTTTCATGGAAAAAAAAAACAAAAAAAACAATTATATTTCGGAAACCACTGCAGCGATCAATTCAAAACTTTGCATGTAATTTGATGCAATTCATATCGATGCATTAAGCAATTTTGGAGAAAATGGATTTAAAATTTTCAGTCTTCAAACGAACATAGCTGCCAAACCATGTGACCTATGGCATTCAAAATTTGCATTTTGCCCATGATTGTGTCGAGGATGGCATGTGTGAAGTTTCATTTTGATTGGATAAGGTTCGTTTTTCGATCCAATATGGGTGTCATGACGTCAACTATGATGTCATCATTTTCACGTTGTATGTCGCCATGATATTAGATGACATTTGGTAAATTTCACTTTAATCGGACAAGCGGTTCCAGAGAAAACATTACTTAATATTTTCCTTCAATCCAATATGGCTGCCAAATGATGCGTCGTACATCAAAAGAGTGGGGGCGGGGGGGAGCTTTTTGTTCGTCATGGAGAGGCGGTCATACATGCAGAGTTGCACCTCGATCTGTTCAGCCGTTTCAGAGAAGACTTTTAAAGTTATTAATTTTAAATCCAATATGGCTGCCGTACCATGTGACCTATTACAACATAAATTTAAATTCTCCCGCTTATCGGGAAGTGGATTATGCTTGTTAAGTTTCGTGTTGATCGGACAAGGTGCATTTTTCTATCAAAAATGGCCTCCAAAGCATGCGACTCGTGACATAATTTTATCGTATATGCAGGCATGGGGGTTTATTATAGTTGCCAAGTTTCGCTTCGATAGGTTATGTGGTTCCAGAGAAAACATTATTTAATATAATTCTTGAATCCAACATGGCAACCAAACCATGTGACCTATCAATTAGAAATTAACAAACTTATATTCACTACTCGTGTGCAATACATTTGTGAAGTTTTCCCTTAATCTGACCAGCCATTCTGGAGAAGTTTGAAGGTTTTAGGGTAAATTCAATATGGCCACCAAACCATGTGACCTATCAATTAGAAATTAACAAACTTGTGGAAGGATGTCTTGGGGAAAGTGTGTGTGAATTTTTGCCTCAATCTGTCCAGTTGTTCTGGAGAAGAAGATTTTTAAAATTTATTAATTTTCAATCCAATATGGCTGACGAATCATGTGACCGATGACATCATAAGTTTACATTCTGTTTTCAATCATATAGTGGAACACGTGTGTGAAGTTTCGTGTTAATCGGAGAAGGTGCGTTTTTCTATCCAAGATGGCCGCCAAATCATGTGACATGTGACATCATAATTTTTACCCTGTATGCAGGCATGGGGGTAGATTGTAGTTGCCAAGTTTTGCTTCGAAAGGTTATGTGGTTCCAGAGAAAACATTATTTAATATTATTCTTGAATCCAACATGGCTGCCAAATCATGTGACCTATCAATTATATTCATTAACAAACTTATATTGACTACCTGTGTCCAATACGTATGTGAAGTTTCCCCTTGATCTGACCAGCCGTTCTGGAGAAGATGTTTGAAGGTTTTAGGGTAAATTCAAGATGGCCACCAAACCATGTGACCTATTAATTAGAAATTAACAAACTTGTGAAAGGACGTCATGGGGAATGTAGGTGTAAAGTTTAGCCTCAATCTGTTGAGCCGTTCTGGAGAAGATGTTTTTATTAAAAATTTCAAAACAAGATGGCTGCCGAACCAAGTCACCTATGACGTCATAATAATTTTTTTCTCTGGTGATTTGTTGCGTAGATGACGCTCAAAAAATTTCAGATTTTTCACATGCAACGTTCTACTTGACGAATTTTCACCGGCATACCACTTCACCGATGACGTCACGAAAAAAATCACCCGTGTTCCCCATGGGGAGTTTATTAAAATGTATGAAGCAAAAAAAATTCCATTGCACGGTTTCAGAGATACAGAGGTCCAAAATTTATCGGATTTTTCAAGATGGCGCCCATACCACGTGACCTATGACATCATAATCAATTCAGTATGTTATCAAAAAAGATACATACTATGGTGAAAATTTCGTGTTGATCGGACTTACTGTTTCTGAGAAAATGATTTTTAAAGCGAAAAAGCCCGCAAATTGCCGGCGGAAAAAGAAAAATAAGAAATAAACATAGGAAAAACAATAGGTTACCCAGTGCATTTGACTGGGTACCCTAAAAACAAATGAACAGAACAAAAACAATGGGGTGCCACAGCCTGTAAGACAAATGTTACCCTAATAATAGTAATAATAACAGAAAATGTTTTCTTGCATCTAAATTAGTCTTTTGGAGTAATTTTGATAAACCAATCGCAAAAATATAGATTTAAATCATAAGGTTTCTTATTTTCCAATTATCTTATCAATATTCGTTTATTTTTCGTCCTATTCGTTTTAAAGAGAGTGTACAGTATTTGTGGATTTTACTTGAGGCTCGGGAGCAATTTCCCATGGGCAAAATTTTATCTTCAAAAATCGTTGAAAGATGGACCGTTTGGCTCTCAGAGCATCTTGTGTAACCAAGCTCCAATAAGTTGCAAAAAAATATTAATAACAAAGAAGATTTTGAAATGGTTAATGTCACAGATATATATATATATATATATATATATATATATATATATATATATATATATATATATATATATATATATATATATATATATATATATATATATATATATATATATATATATATATATATATATATATATAGTCCTTCTGGAGAGTCTCTGGATGCTTCTCCACAAGAAAGGTACCGATAACCACCCAGCGCCCACCCCGCCCGGTTATGCCACGCTTTTCTCGTGCAAAGCCTGCTACATTAAGATAAGCTTTAAAAAGGGTGTTCCAAAAACACGGACATTGGAAGAGGGGGCAAGGGGGGAGTAAGGGCCAAGAGTAAGGTTTATCGGGTAAAGGAAAAATGCGATGATGTGCGTGTTTAAACAAGTGGGAGCTTTCTCCCACGTCTGTGAACACTGTTGCACTCAAATAGGATCAGATATCTGACAATGTCAGATACAAAAAAAGTCAGATGAGTCAACTTCAACCACCTTTCCTTCCTATTGGGAACAGGTAAGATGCCTTGGATATCTGTATTGATGAAATTATTTTTCATCCAAAGAGGCTTGGTTGTTTAAAGTGACCACATGCTCATCAGCTTGTTAATGTTGTGCAGTTCATGGGTAAGTGGTTCGTTGGATTTGTTTTTTACGGGTGGAGAGAGATAAAATAGCCTTCAGTGTCCTACATAAGAAGTTGGTGTTTTTCCTATAATTGAAATTAAACACACAAAAAAAAACTATAACGGCACTTGGTAGAGCACATACCTCTGCCAGGCTGAACAGTTTACGTTTTGTACCCCACTGAAAGGCTGGATCTTGATCCGGACTTTAACCAACATCTAATTGGCTTGTTCTTGTCACCTAATCCAACTCAGACCAACTTTATCATAACCAATCCAAAACTTTTTGAAATATTGTGCAATATATCGTTTTTGGCCAGATCTCACTTATTAAAGGATCACTTTAGAAATTAAACTAGAACGACAACCTTCGACGTCACGCCGTCCTCAGTCTGCCTCCGACCATATTATTACATCATCATAATACTTGTACCAAGTTTGATTTAAATCCCTGAACACAGATATAAAATATTGAATAATTCTGGCTGCCAGACCATGCGCCCAATCAAGTTGAAATTTAAAACAAATATTCCACATGCGTACTACATCATAACTGTGATGTTTCACATCGATTGATGAAGTGGTTCAAGAGAAACTTAAAAAAAAAAAATTCGTTCAAACCAATATAGGCTGCCAGACAATGTGACCGATTAATTATTCGTGAACACCTTGGTATCCCCAAGACGTGGGGAACATGTAAGTGAAGTTTCTCCTCGATCTGTCAAGTCATTCTGGAAAAGTAGATTTTAAAATGTTTATTCTTCCAAAAAAATCACAGCTGCCAAACCATGTGACCTATAACGTCATAGGTGGAGAACTTTTTGTTCCTCGGGAATAGGTGGTCATACTGTAATGTTTCGCCTCGATCTGTTCAGTCGTGACAGAGAAGAAGCTTTTTGAAGGTTTTATGTTAAAAACAATATGGCTGCCGAACCACGTGACCGATAATGCACCCATTCTTTTGCCAATTACAATGTAGCTCAAGATTACCCCCAAAAATTTTCACTTTGATCAGATAAAGCATTTGACATATGCAATTATGTTGTCAAAACAAAGCCACACATGACATCATGAAAATAAATCACATTTGTTCCCCATGGGGAGTACTTCACATTTGCCAAGTTTCAATTTTTTCCATGTAGTGGTTCCGGAGACACAATAGTCCAATGTTTTTTCTTTTTTTTCCAAAATGGCGGCCACACCACGTGACCGATGACATCATAGTTATCACAAAAACATTCTGCATGAGTCGTTGCATCGATGGTGAAAATTTCATGAAATTTCGATGTTAAAAAAAAAACCATGGTGCCCCACTTCGATACAATCCCGCTTCGATCGGCCACCTGACCCATGACATCCTCTTCATCAAATCAAATTCAGAATGGGTGGCTGATCACGTCTTTGGAGTTTCGCTTCGATTGGATAATGGTTTTTTGTCCAAAATGGTTGCGAGACCATGTGACCGATGACGTTGAAATTTTCAACATCTCCCAATGCCGAGTCGATCTTAAAAAATTTTTTTTATCTGAAACTACTTAGCCTGTCGATGGAAGGTTTTGCAGTGATGAGCCACCACTGTTGCTGCAAATATATTATTTAACAATGACCTCATCAGTCACCAGATGTGGCAGCCACGTTTGTTTAGAAGAAATAATTCAACAATTATTTATCTGAAACCGTTTAATCTACCAATGCTATACTTTGTAGTTATGATCCACTGTGCTTGCTGCACACATGTGACAAAAATGACGTCATCAGTCACGTGGTGTGGAAGCCACATTGGTTTCAAGGAAAATCTTGAAAAATTATATTTCGGAAACTGCTATAGCGATCGAAGCAAAACTTTGCAGTTATGATATACTGCTCTTGCTCCATGTAATAGTCCATTTGCCGTTATTTTGTGTTCCATTGTCAACCTTGTTGATGTGGAAAGTGTATGGTTTTATGATTGTTACCTTCGCATTCTGCGAAAGGTTATGTTTTGGTCGGCGTGTATTTATTTATTTATTTATTTGTAATCTTGTGATTTGTATAACTCAAAAAGTATTAAACCGAATTGCATAAAATTTGGTGGGATGATTGGATATTAGCCAGGAAGCATTCGATTAGATTTTGGGATCGTTCGGGTCAAAGGTCAAGGTCAAGGTCACGAAAAGGTCAAAATCGTCTTTTTACGATAACACGGTCAATTTTTATTCAATTTGCATGCAACTAACGCCAAAATGTTCAGAATTCAACGCCTCATCTTGTGATATGCAATATGACACAAGGACGCCCATACTCTTGTTACCGGTTAGGGGTCAAAGGTCAGGGGGGTCACGACCTTGAAAAATATGCGGTTTTTGTCATAACGCGGTCAATTCTTGTCCGCTTTTCATGAACCCAGCACCAAAATGTTCAGAATTTAATGCCCAATCTTGTGACACAATGACGTCATAACACATGTCACCGGTTGGGGTAAAATGTCGGGGGGGGGGGTCACGCCCTTGAAAAATATGCGGTTTTCGGCATAACAGTCAATTCTTATTCGATTTGCATGAAACCAGCATCAAACGAGATTACCTTCTCTTGTTGAAACGTTGTATTCACCGAGCTTGCGAGTGAAGACTCGCCAAAACGACGTGAGTTGATTGTTGTTTAGTCCTAGCCCCCGAAAGTCGGGGGGGGGGGTCATGACATTATAAATTTGTGGTTTGTGTCATAAGACCATTCATATGAAACCAGATCCCCACACTCATACCAAGAACAAAAAAAGTAGTGGCGGCGAAGGTATGCGCTCTATGAGTGCCCGTTCTAGTTTTAGACTAACCTGGGTCCATTAATAAAATTCAGGTTGGTTGCCGGGGTGGCTACCTTGGGGAACTCCTGTAATTTGCATAATTTCAAGGTGGCCGCTACAGGTCAGAGGATGGGGCTAAGTTTTTAATCGGTCAACATATAATCCTGTGTAATACCTCTTTTTTCATATGATTTTGACATGAGGAATTCAATTTTGGGGTTATTTTTTACGTTCAGGAAGAAATAGAAGTTCACATGAAATGTCCATGACTATTTTCTGCTGAAAATTATGCAACACCAATGCAAAAGTGAACTCATGAATGGTTCACAACAGTATGTTGATAATCAGAAAGCATACACATTGTCATGTCATCATATTGGACATCTTAGGAACAGAGGACATAGAGCCAAGTAGACAACTTACGTATTGTTCATTGCCATTCACTGTACTCGTCCCCTTCCGTATCCTCCTCTCTTTCCAGTTCTGCTTCGACACTCCCTTCTTCCACTTCACTTTCACTGTCCTTCACAGTCTTGTGTGGGTTGAAGCACTTGTCACTGCAACCACAAGTGCAGTATAGCGTGCAGGAGATCTTTGCATGGTGACAACTGCAACTTGCAGTACTGCAGGCCTTCCCCTCTGCTTTGCATCCACACCGCACAACATCCATGAGGTCCAAAGGGGCTGGTGGAGTAGCAGAAGTTGCTGGCACTGGGATTCCATCTCTGATGTCCCATCCATATTTTGTAATGTCAAGTTCAGGTGGGGCCTGCTGATCAGCTGATTTTGCAAGTACTGTCTGTAGATGTGCACGCCAAATATGTAGGAAGAGATTGATCTCAGTTGGAGGTAATGCCATGAGCTTGAGGGGCTTGCCAGACTTCCTTGTGTACATATAGTACCTCATCCCACTCATCATGGTACCTTCTGGCTGACCATACACAGGGCACGGAAGAATGTCCGCCCTGCTTCCACGAGCCGTTCATGGCTTGCGTTCAGCTCGCCAAGTGCGGAGTACAAACCAGGGAAGTTGCCAGCTCTCAGTGTCTTCAGGGCTGACACTTTGCCCTTGCCGTATGGGTATGACGTGGTATCTGAGCCAGTGATGTAGTGCATTCCCAAAAGCTGCAGACACTTGGGGCCAAGCTGGTCACAGGTGGTGTTGATATCCCAAATTGCTCCATCCCACCTTTCCATCTGCACTGTGGCCTGGATGTTGCGCTGGTAAACCCAGTAAACCATCAATACAAAAACATCAGTGTCATCAGAGAGGATACGTATCACTCTTGCATTACATTCAGCAGCCATGAGCAGGTGTGAGATCATTGTAATGTCTGCTTCATCATGGTTGAACGCACCATGGCTACAGCTCTCCACAGTAATTCCTTCACCAAAGTTATAGGTACTCAAAACCTTGGACAGCTGCAACTTGTTCTGCTTGTTTTTCAGGATGGCGTCTCGACTCGGCAGGGGTGTGTTTATTGTGAGGTCATAGTTGATGGAACCAATGCCAGCACGCCTCACTCATTCATGGTCCTTTGCAGAAACATCATAATATTTGTCAAAGACCAAGATCTTCTGACCAGCAATGGTAGACAGCCTTGGCTTGATGGACTCAACTCAGACTGACACAGTTCCCCTGAAAGGCCAGACAATATGATACAATGGTAACATCTGGTTGCAGAGGCTGTTGTGCCTGAACACAGAGTTTGTGTGCCAGTGGTGCTTTGTTGCCTTTCCTTAAGCACCCATATTCATCAATCAGTGAGGGGGGTACTGCACAGAGCTCAAACTGGAAGATAGGTCCGAGCTCCATTTGTCTTTGCTGTCCAATAGTCAGCAGCCTGAGGAAGATGGTTTCCAGATCAAAGATCGTCTTGTTTCCAATTTTCACTCCTTTCTGTAAGTGCTCCATTGTCTTGATGGGGCATGAGATGGTTGCATGGAATCCACCTGGAAGGGATGCATGGAACTCTGCAACCATTTTCTGACCTATAACCACGGAATCCTCAACATTCACTTCAGCTTCTCGGGGAGCAATTCGACCATTGGCAATGTTGTACAGATGTGGTGAGTGATTCTCAAGAGGATGAGACACATTCGACAATTCAAGTAAAATCCAGCGCCTATCGTCTGCATCAAGTTCTCTCCTCTTCTTCCCCTCTTCCTTGTGACGTGGTCTGATTCTTGTGTCCTTTTCTCTCACTTGGTCTTCATTGTCCTTGTTTGAGGAGTCAGGGTAGATGTGCTCCATTGTATCTGAGATGTAGGCAGTGACAGGAAAGGAATCTATCCACTCTGCTTCCATCTCTGGAGAAAGAGTCATACCCTTGAGGCCACCCTTGCCAATTCTAATAGCAGTTTGTTCACCGAACTGATCAGAGCTCACACCATTTCAAATGCCTTCCTGGTGACGACACACAAAAGCACCTGATATGAGCTCTGACTTGGCATCTGGTGGCAGCAGATAGCGCATCTCCAGAAGGTGATGGGTGATGTAACGGGCATAGTGATGGAGACCAGCAACAAATAAGTAGGGAAGCATGTGTTCAAGTGTTAGCTGTTGCAGCAGGAAGTCTGCCTCCCTCTCATTACGCAGAAGTTGATGAACAAGCAGAGTAGGCTTGATGAAGTTATCAACCCAGTGCTTCCCAGTTGGGTGCTGTCTGCATGTCTCAAGGTAGCTGCACAACTCCTGGAATGTCTTGGGGCCAGTGGTGAGGAAGGAAATGAGAAGGGCAGTCGAAACCATGCGGAAGGTATCTCACACGGCAAACAATTGCCAGGAACTCGAACATTGACCACAAATTTACTTCTAATCATAAAAATAAGGTTAAATATCGATTCCTCGTGCCAAAATTATATGGAAAAGATCTCATGTGTAATTTTAAGTTAATTACCTAAAAAGTTATATTTTCAGCCCGGTCGATGATGGCCATCTTGTATTTGCGCAAAAATAACAGATTTCCCCATGGTTGCCATCAGGGCAACCAAGCTTAATTTTGTCTATACATGCCTCTAAACAAGAAACCACCATAAAACCATACACTTTTGAGGACAACAAGGTTACTTCTCTGGCAAATGGACTATAATGGAACATGTTTCACATTGATCTGTTAAGTTTTGGAGAAAAATATTTTTTCATTTTTGGTTTTCAAACTAACATGGCTGCCAAACCACGCAACCTCTGGCATTGAAAATTTGGACTCTGCCTACGATTTGGTCGGGGATCATGTGTGTGAAGGTTTGTTTTGATCGGATAAGATTCGTTTTCTATCCAATATGGCTGACACACCACGTGACCTATGACGTCATCATTTATACATCGTATGCAGCGATATTGTGGGATGATACTTGCTAAATTTTGCTTTAATCGGATAAGCGGTTCCAGAGAAATAACGATTTTCTTCAATCCAATATGGCTGCCAAACCACGTGACATCAATTATTCTTTATCACTTTAGTATCCCCAAGGCATGGTGAATATTTGTGTAACGTTTGCCCTCAATCTGTCCAGTCGTTCTGGAGAAGATGTTTGAAGGTTTTAGGGTAAATCCAAGATGGGTGCCGGACCTTGTGACCTGTGATGTCATAATCATCAAACGTTATTCAACATGGCTCGTCGATCATTTATGTGCAGTTTCACTTCGATCTTTAAAGTGGTTCTGGAGAAAAAAATTTCCTTAAAAAAACAAGGAAACAATATGGCTGCCAAACCAAATGACCGATGGCGTCACAATTTTTTTTTCCTGTCACTCAATCTATCCCGAGATGAACCGCACAAATTTTCATACTGATCGAATGCAGCATTCTACATGTCGAATTTTGACCGAAGTACCACTTCACTGATGACGTCACAGTCAAATCACTCTTATTTCCCATGCAGAGTAGTTGCCAGATGCCAAATTTCAAATTTTTCCATGGTGTGGTTTAGGAGATACAGAGGTCCAAAGTTTTTCGGTTTTTCTAACATGGCTGCCACCCCACGTGACTTATGACATCATAATTATCATTTAAAAATTCTGCATGAGTTGTTACAGCACTGGTGAAAATTTCAGGTCAATCGGATAAGCGGTTGCGGAGAAAACAGAAAAAAATTCGCATGGACGTACGGACGGACGGACAACCCGAAAACATAATGTCACCGGCAACTTCGTCACTGGAGGCACAAAAATTCTCATTTCTGAATCCGGATCTTCACCAAAATTAGACCAATTTGTTCTTGTGACACATCCAATCTGTCTACCAAGTTTTGTCTAAATCTGTTCATAACCTTTTGAGATATCCTGCACACAGACAGACAAACAGAGACACAGGGATCCACCGTCCACCTTCGGTGGCGGAGGTACGAATGCAATTAACTGCACATCGATCTGAGGATCCTCATGGAGTTTCCACAGGAATCGCATTCAGGACAAAGACAGTGGTAGACATTGGTGTACTGTGACGTGAATTACAAGGATAATAGTAGAAAATGGACAAAACAAAATCAACACAGGAATGTGCGATGACAACAATGCATCCCAGAAATATAAGTTATACCTTGAATTGGGAATGATAAACAGGCTAACTCACCTTAACTTATATTCTGAAGTTTAATTTCACGTGAACTAAACAAATTGGCTGCAAGGGTTAACACCATCAAACAGATCTTGGAACGTATGGATTGGGAGCTGCGGAAAAGCCGACCTCTGCCAAGTAATATTATATGTAAGAGCTGCAACAAAATGTTCTTCGGATTTTGGGAAAACCTGGATCAGGCTGTTAATCAGAATGTTATTGATTTGATCCCATCACAATTTCAAGCACCACATGATGCAAGCACCACAAGCCCCTGGACAAGAATATATGTGCAGTACTCCATTTAACTGTGCTTGTACACATTTTTTACTTTTATTGAAATTAGGGTAAGGGAAATTTGTTTCTTCAGGTAAAGCAGTGTTCAAATAAAGTTCTTTTTTTTTCTAATCAGGGTGTTCATTTTATTCTGAAAGGGCATTGTAGTTTGATGAGGCAAAACCTCCACTCCTGGGAATCATGCTTTTTACACAAATCCTGTGGATATAACATGCTTTGCACATCAGGAGGTATCTGCAGCTCACTTTAAATTGATCAAAAAGCTCTAAATTCCCAGGCAAATG
This sequence comes from Eptatretus burgeri, assembly GCF_056783735.1. NCBI lineage: Eukaryota > Metazoa > Chordata > Myxini > Myxiniformes > Myxinidae > Eptatretus > Eptatretus burgeri. The sequence goes on from NC_140967.1 coordinate 20,030,393, forward strand.
TATTCTTATTTTGTAAACGTATGTAGAACATGGTGTTGGAAGAATACAGATGTAAGCTCCATTGGTATGCTGTATTGTTCTGCAGCTGATACTCTTGAAATTTGATTTGCTTCCTTTGGACAACCATGTACTTCATCTGTCATAAACGAAAGCTCAATCACTTCCTCATCCTTTGCTTCAATCATTTTCACAGTTCATTGGCCACTTAATGTGTAATTCTTTTTCTTTTTTTTCTTTTACTTTTTTCCACACTCACTCTCTTGTACATCATTCCTTCAATTTCACTTTACCTCTTACACATTGACCTCTTCATCCTTTTACTCTCCTTATTTTCTTTGATTATTGTTCAATTTTGCACATCCAAATAGGCACTTGTGTATTGGCCACGATGGTGTACACACACACACACACACACACACACACACACACACACACACACACACACACCAAATAAATAAATAACAGACAAACACACATACCCAAACAAAAAATAAACACACACACATACATTCAAACATACAACCACACACACACATACACACACACACACACACACACACACACACACACACACACACACACACACACCCAAACAAAAATAAACACACACATACATTCAAACATACAACCCCACACACACACACACACACACACACACACACACACACACACACACACACACACACAAAACAAATAAAAAACAGACAAACACATACCCAAACAAAAAATAAACACACACACATACATACAACCACACACACACACACACACACACACACACACACACACACACACACACACACACACACACACACACACACCCAAACACAAACAAAAACAAACACACACCTACTCATCTATAAAAACAGACAAAAACAAACAAATACACACACACACACACACACACACACACACACACTGACATTTTTTAGGAGAGATCAATATGCTCCTCGCACCTTTAGGTGCATAGGGTTATCAAGGCAGTTTAATTGACTTGGGAGCATGATCCTGGATGGGTCAGGCCTAAGTCATATGTGGCACGGCGGCCGTAGGGTCTACAAAATGTACGGCCACGAGCAATTATAGGGCGGCCACAGTATTTTCACAGTCACACAATGTAGCAGTCACATATGTTATTATTTTTCGGGGAGCCGCACGGCGTATTTATAAATTGTGGAGACCGAAAACGTGGGGGTGCCGTACGGTCTTTGATTTGATGTCGCACGGTGACCTTAGGGTGTCCCTGCGGCGGCCATAGAATTTTCAAGGCAGACGCAAGGTGCCCGCAGGGGGGCCCTAAGGCGAACGTGCGGTCAGACGGACGGTAACGAGTGGGTATATATACCAGTTATTTTTTTACTGAAATAAAAATATAACAGTTCGGAATATACCAGTATATATAACTGAATATACTATAACTATAATATATATATAACTGAATATACCAGTATATAACTGAATATACTATAACTATAATATATATAACTAAATATACCAGTTCAGAGTACATAGGCAAACACCTATACTCTGATCTCTAGCGGTAGCACATGGTGGACGCACGGTCGACGCAGACTGCCACGGAGGCCGTACGTTGGATGCACGGCGGGCGTAGGGGAACCGTGTGTCGACCCTGCGTTGCCCTCAGGTAGTCACACAGACCGCAAGGCCACCGTACGTTGAACACAGGGACGCCTTAGGACTACCCTACGGCGACCGTGGAAATAGTGCGGCCGCCATAATTTTTTGGGGGTTGGCAAAATTCATTTTTCATTGATAAGAGCCTACGGCAGCCGCACGAATAACGCAAGCCCACCGTACGCCCTACGTAGGTCGACGTGGAACACATCTACGTCACAGCTTGGCTTGTCGAATTGCTACGGCGAACATAGAAATTAAAAAAGCTATAACTCCGCGCTATAATTCCACGGTGACCCCTACGGCCTGTAAAAGATAGCCATACGGTGTAGGGCCATCCTGAGGCCACTTCAGAAACTCTACGGCCACCGCACGTTTCTGTCAATTCAGCGGGGGGGGGGGGGACGGCCGCCGTATCCTAGCCGTAGAGCAACTGTGACTTACGCCTTAGGGCAGGAATTTGTAGCCTCGAGTTTAGAGGTGTTCAGGTTATGATTGTTATACTGTGTGTGTGTGTAAGTATATATATATATATATATATATATATATATATATATATATATATATATATATATATATATATATATATATATATATATATATATATATACATAGTTATATACATATATATATACATATATACATATATATATATATATATATATATATATATATATATATATATATATATATATACAGTGGGGAGAACAAGTATTTGATACACTGCCAATTTTGCAGGTTTTCCCACTTACAAAGCACGTAGAGGTCTGTAATTTTTATCATCGGTACACTTCAACTGTGAAAGACGGAATCGAAAACAAAAATCCTGAAAATCACATTGTATGATTTTTAAATAATTAATTTGCATTTTATTGCATGAAATAAGTATTTGATCACCAACCAACCTGTAAGAATTCCGGCTCTCACCTATATTAACTGCACCTGTTTGAACTCGTTATCTGCATAAAAGACAGCTGTCCACACTCCATCAATCAGACTCCAACCTCTCCACAATGGGCAAGACCAGAGAGCTGTCTTAGGACATCAGGGACAAAATTGTAGACTTGCACAAGGCTGGGATGGGCTACAGGACAATAGCCAAGCAGCTAGGTGAGAAGGCAACAACTGTTGGCGCAATTATTAGAAAATGGAAGAAGTTCAAGATAACAGTCAATCTCCCTTGGTCTGGGGCTCCATGCAAGATCTCACCTCGTGGAGCCTCAATGATCATGAGAAAGGTGAGGGATCAGCCTAGAACGACACAGCAGGATCTGGTCAATGACCTGAAGAGAGCTGGGACCACAGTATCAAAGAAAACCATAAGTAACACACTACGCCGTCATGGATTAAAATCCTGCAGCGCACACAAGGTCCCTCTGCTCAAGCCAGCGCATGTCCAGGCCCGTCTGAAGTTTGCCAATGACCATCTGGATGATCCAGAGGAGGAATGAGAGGAGGTCATGTGGTCTGATGACACCAAAATAGAGCTTTTTGGTTTAAACTCCACTCGCCGTGTTTGGAGGAAGAAGAAGGATGAGTACAACCCCAAGAACACCATCCCAACCGTGAAGCATGGAGGTGGAAACATCATTCTTTGGGGATGCTTTTCTGCAAAGGGGACAGGACGACTGCACCGGATTGAGGGGAGGATGGATGGGGCCATGTATCGCGAGATCTCGGCCAACAACCTCCTTCCCTCAACAAGAGCATTGAAGATGGGGCGTGGCTGGGTCTTCCAGCATGACAACGACCCAAAACACACAGCCAGGGCAACTAAAGAGTGGCTCCGTAAGAAGCATCTCAAGGTCCTGGAGTGGCCTAGCCAGTCTTCAGACCTAAACCCAATAGAAAATCCTTGGAGGGAGCTGAAAGTCTGTGTTGCCCAGCAACAGCCCCGAAACCTGAAGGATCTGGAGAAGATCTGTATGGAGGAGTGGGCCAAAATCCCTGCTGCAGTCTGTGCAAACCTGGTTAAGAACTACAGGAAACGTCTGATCTCTGTAATTGCAAACAAAGGTTTCTGTACCAAATATTAAGTTATGTTTTTCTGATGTATCAAATACTTATTTCTGCAATAAAATGCAAATTAATTATTTAAAAATCATACAATGTGATTTTCAGGATTTTTGTTTTAGATTCCGTCTTTCACAGTTGAAGTGTACCTATGATTAAAATTACAGACCTCTACGTGCTTTGTAAGTGGGAAAACCTGCAAAATCGGCAGTGTATCAAATACTTGTTCTCCCCGCTGTATATATATATATATATATATATATATATATATATATATATATATATATATATATATATATATATATATATATATATATATACATATACATAATTCTAACAGTCATTCTGACCAGGCCCATCTCTATTAGTGAAGGCTGGTCCTGTGAAACAGACGGTAAAAGTTTAACATGCTTTCGGATTATTCCGAGAGTACAAGCAACATCATTACATCGAGAGAAATTGGCAACAACATACTTCCTGCCTATCCCAGAATGCCAGACAAATGTGCCAATCCCATCACAAGTAAAGAACATCACTCAAATATGCAGAAAAACCAATTTTCTCGTAATGAATATATAACAACTATAAATATTTATTGGTTAGGTAATCACAGGTGTCAGCAAATATCAGGAGGAGCATTGTTTTATAAAGGCGTTGTGACGGGATATTTATCACAAACCGAAAGCTTTTCAAAAGATCATGTGAACATTCAAACATGTTTGAGGAAAGCAGCAGCAGCAGCGTGGAAGGGCAGTGTGTTATATTGGGGGAATTGAGATTTGTTATTCAATTAAATTATTTAAAACATTTGTCAGGAGGGCTGCAGTGAAATGCAGAACTCAGCCCATCGATCGGAGTCAAATTTGTACTTAACTCTCCAAGGCCATATCGTTAGACCTTCTTAAACTACCCCTGTACGTGCTTAGACGTCGCAGCCTTTCCTTCATCCCCAGAATGCCGAGGTTTAAAGTGGTACTGGAGGCCCATGCTCTTGACGATTCATGCTGCAGTTCACGACAAGTGTTCCTGCGGCTAACAACCAATCCTGGACAGACCGACACTACATTTCAGGCTCGTGAAATTTCAGCTGAGCAGCAATGAGAATCGAATGCACAGCAAAGATGGCAATCCAAAAGAAATGCTTTAATCACCTGACCACCAAACTGCTCGAGGTCTAATGTGCCAGCACAAATGTAATGTTGGGAAGGAACCAGCCACCGACATGGATACAGTCAAATCAGGAGCAGAGAAAGGCATGTCGATCGTCCGGTGGTTTGTTATCTGCCTCTCAGCCAGGCCTCACCAACATTCAAGGCGAGGTCCGTGGCCGGGGAAAAGTCTCCCGGTGCATGGGAGATGTATCGCTGCATATTGAAATGAGATCTAACCCGGCACACCATAAAGCACTGTGACCTTGAAAAGTGTGGCAGGCTTGTTAGAACGGCTTCACATTTTTTAATGCGAGGTGCCAGCGATGTCGTGACGAGACAGGCTCGCGGGCTGAGAGATGGAGCGGACAAGCTCGATGCAAATGCCATTTTGACAAACGGTAGTTATGCATAATCCAGCAGCACCATTGCGGGAGGGGAAGAGAAAAGGAAGCGACAAGGCCATTTTGAAAACCATTTTTAACGTCCAATTTTCTTCTTCTTTTTTTTTTTTTGCACAGTGTTCAGGTGTAAGGAAGCTGATGGGACTGAGCACACATTCAGCTAGCAACAAAACGCTTTGTAATACCTTGACGCTTATCTCGGATTATGAAAGTATAATAGTTCTTAACAAGGGAAAACACTGGAACCAAAAGTAAATCACCACCTTTACCACTTCAAACATTTCACAACAATTCTGTCAATGAAAATTCATGAGTTTGCATCACCGCGTGTCTGATTGTACATTTTGAATTGGGAGGTGTTGGAGGGTGAATCCGTTCCTTCCATTTTACCCAATTTGAATTCTTCTAATGAGATGCTCAAGTAAGTCTTGAAAATTGAAGGAAAGCATGTGTATGCTGAACGTCCCATTGCAGCTCACGCCTGCAAACATACTCCCTTTAATCTATGTACTCATTACCGTTTGAATATACAAGATATATTTTTACTGTAGTGCGTGTGTGTGTGTGTGTGTGTGTGTGTGTGTGTGTGTGTGTGTGTGTGTGTGTGTGTGTGTGTGTGTGTGTGTGTTTTTTTGCTGTTGAGTAATGTATGTTGCAAGGATGGGTGGTTGGTTGGTTGCTCCAACATATATTATTGGTGCTGTGGATTCTGGGAGTGGATGGAAGCTGTTGTTTTGTTGTTGTAGTTTGTGTTCTCATTAACTGGGGGTGGTGGTATCTATGCATCCAAGTGTACTTGCTGCATGTGGAGGCGTACGTACCCCTGCTGGCCCACTTTAGATGACCGTATCGAGGCTGAAGGGCTGAAACTGGATGATGCTGAGGACTTCGACTGAAGACCCGGTCAGCGAGGCACACTTGTGTACACAATTTTGGAATGGCAGTCAGCATTGAATACAGTATTGCACAAACAAATTGCAAAACATGTTTGAATATGATTAAAACGTGTTTTTCAAATAACTTGAAGCAAGCTAATATAATGTTTAGCCAGTGACTTATCTGCAAGAGTTAGATCGTGTACCATAACACAATATACCAAAACAATGAATTGAGCAAACATCATAAATAATAACTAGAAGGACACTCGATAGAGCGCATATCTCCACCACATAATGCCTGATCCACAAGAACATATCGGGCCCAATCAATACATTTTTGAAATATCAGGCTATGTATCGTTTGTAGTCCGATCTCTCAATGGTGAAGAATCACTTAAAAAAAATTAAATAATTCTCGCATTTAGATCCGGATTCGGATCTTCACCAAAATCGAATCAATTCGTCCTTGCCACATATAACGTGTCCACCACAACTTTTTGAGATATTGTGCTATATATAATTTTTGCCCTATCTCTCATTGATGAAGAATCACTTTTAAAAATTCTAGTAGTCAGATCCGGATCCAGATCTTCACCGAAATCTAATCAGTTCATCCTTGTCACACACCGAAGCTGTCCACAATATTTCATCTGGATCAGTCAATAACTTTTTGAGATATCCTGCACTCAGACAAACAGACAGAAAGGGGTGAAAACATAACATTCTTCCCCTTCAGTGGTGGAGGTAATAATTGGATTTATATCGTGACTATTGCGGATGGATACAAGGTCCTGAGGGACAGAAATAGAAAGACAGAGAGAGACAGAGAGAGAGAGAGAGAGACACAGAGAGAGAGAGAGAGAGAGAGAGAGAGAGAGAGAGAGAGAGAGAGAGAGAGAGAGAGAGAGAGAGAGGGGAGGGAGGAGAAGGAGGAGAGAGAGGAGAAAGAGAAGAGAGGGAGGAGAGGGAGGAGAGGGAGGAGAGGGAGGAGAGGGGGGAGAGGGAGGAGAGGGAGGAGAGGGAGGAGAGAGAGAGAGGAGAGAGACAGACAGACAGACAGACAGACAGACAGACGAGAGAGAGATGAGAGAGAGACAGACAGAGAGATAGAGAGACAGACAGACAGACGAGAGAGAGAAAGGGTGAGAGATTGATGAGAGAGAAAGTGAGAGAGAAAGAGAAAGAGAAAGAGAAAGAGAGGGACTTTTGTATTTTTTTATTATAAACATAGAAAAGAAAGCCCCCAAATGGAAGTCACATTTTCATTTCAGAGAGAGAAAGAAAAATAGAAAGAAAGAAAAAATAGAAAGAAATCATAACCTTTTTATCACCACGCCCCCTCTAGGAGTTGGTCCTTGCCCCCCCCCCCCCTTCACATCTTCAACCAAATGATTAAAAATCCCTCCTGAATTAAAAAGAAAAACTGAAAAAAATGTGTGTTTTTAGTCTTTTTATTGAACAAAGAATTCTGTATAAGCAACACTCATATACACAGGATATTTAATGAGATGACATTTAATGAGATACTTGACATTGCTTCGGAGCTACCAGATCTTGACTGCGTGGTCGAATGCCAGAGAGAGCACAACACAAGTCCCCTTCAACCTTCAGCTTGTTTCTGTACTTGGTCTTGACAGCAACGAGCATGGAAAATGCAGCTTCACAAAGATGCGTTGATCCAAACATTGTCAGAATCCAAAGAGCTTGATGTGAGATCAAAGGGTAAGCAGAAAGGTACGTGGCCCAGAACGTCTCTAGATCCAGTCTTTTGAAGTCTTCTTCAGCCGAGGAGTTGAACTTTAACTCAAGAAACTCCTCTTGCTCTTCGTGTGAAATATCAGCTACTTCACATTGAAATGGGTTCCAAGTTAATTTCCAGGCTTCCCGTTTCTCATCGATATCCAGAAAGTATCTGACGAATTTTGCTTTCAATTCAGTCAGATGAGTAATTATTTGTTTCTTGAACTCAGAATCAAGGTAACTGTGAATGAGAGCAGAATCCAAGTTTGCAAAACTGGCTGTGTTTCCATCCTGAATTGGACATTTCCAGAGGTCGAGTTTGGCCATGAAGGCTCGAATGAGGTCATAGTGCATGATTATGTTAATATTTTTCCATTGGAGTTTGAGGTTGATGGCATTCAGCGCTTCAAATATGTCCACCAGGTAAGGTAGAGATGGCAAAAATCCTTCAGACTGGAACTTGTCATGGAGATCTGCTTTCTGCTGCGAATCTAGAAATGTTGTCACTTCCTGTCATAGTTCATAAAGCCGTCCAAGCATGTTTCCCTTCGAAAGCCATCATACATTTGTGTGGAAAAGCAAGGCTTGATGTTCAGAATCCATATCCACACGCAGCTGTTTAAAGAGACGACTGTTTAAGGCTCCAGCTTTGATGATGTTGACTACCTTGATAGCCAGGTTCATGACATCCCTCATTTCAGCAGGTAGAGTTCTGGATGCTAAGGCTTCACGAAGAAGGATGCAATGCGTACCTATAGCAGATGGACACTTTTTTCTTTCACTCTTGTTATGAAACCAGATTGCAAACCAAGCATGGCTGGAGCTCCATCAGTGCACACCCCTACCAGTGAGTCCCACGAAAGTTGATTTTCCTGGAAGACGTTTGATACCACTTGAAAAATATAGGTTGTTTTGTATAACTTTCCATGGGATGGCAGAAGAGCATTTCCTCTTTTAAACCATTGCCGAACACGAAACGAGCATTCATCAGCAGCTGAGAACACTGAGCAACATCAGTTCTTTCGTCCAACTGGATGGCAAATAGAAGAGAAACTCTTACTTGGTCGTGAACTTGATCTTTGATGTCTTCAGACATTTCACCGATCCTTCCCTTGACGGTATCATTTGATAGAGAGATTTGGGAAAGCTTGTTTGCACTATCCTTCCCCAGAATGAGCTCTGCTGCACGCAGTACACTTGGTTTTATGAGAGTCTCTCCGATGTTACGGCTCTTTTTGCTCTTTGCAATCAACATGGTGATCTCATAGGAAGCCTCAACAACCTTTGAAGTCTGTTGCCAAAATGCTCCACTGCTGTCCATCTTTGCTTGCTTCAAGGACTGCCTTTTTGTTTCAAAGAATGCCTTGGGTTTGGCAGCTAGAGCAGGCTGCATTGTCTTCAAGTGGTGTTCCAAGCATGTGGGCCGCATGCCATCATTGCTCAGAGTCTTGTAGCACGCATTGGTGTACCTCTGTGTCACCCTTTTGGAGGGACACAAATCCAAATCGAATATATTCGTCAAGATACTTCTGCTTTTTTGCACTCATTGTGAATGATTTAGTTTGAAATGGGTACTGTAAATCTGTGAAAAAATTAATTTTAATATTGGAATTAAAATAAATGTTAAATTTTAAAATTGATTTTAATATAGAAAATGGTAGGCCGAGTTGCGAATAGAAAACGAAAATTATTAAAGGCGATACTTTTGTTTTTTTTCATGTTCATCACGATATTATGCAACCACTTGTGAAGAGAATTCCAAAAATAATTAGAGGAATTCCTACTTTTTTCTCCGGGCTCACGCCCTATCTGGAAATTACTCACGCCCCCCCAGTTTAAGAGCCGATGCTTTGGAGAGTTGGGTGGATTTTGCAAGTATCGTGCTCTGCACAACATCTTTTTCTTGTTTGTCTGTTTATTTGTCGGTCAACTGCTGATAGGTCACAATTTTAAACCAATCTTCACGAAACTTCACGACCTCGTAGAGTTCGTCATAAGCATTAAATTCAACCACCAATGATTTTTATGGTCCTGTTTTTTTAATGGTTTTATGTTCAAAAGGTCAACATATGCCAAAGGCCTGCAACTTTGTCAAGTTTCTAAAATCCTCTATTTTCATGTGATTGACTTGAAATTTGAAGATTTGCACATCATGTCACTGAATTAAATCACTAATTATTTTTGAGGTCCACATAGGTTAAAAAGACAACATAGGCTCAAAGGTTGACTTAGGCCGAATTTCTAAAATTGTCAATTTTCATCCGAGTGACTTAAAATTTGAAAAGGATTTATATATCAGGTCACTAAATTCAACCCCAAAATATTTTTGAGGTCAACATAGACCAAAAAGCCAAAGGTCAACAACTTATGTGGAATATGTAAAATAAATTTTCTCCAATTGACATAAAATTTGAAGAGGTTTTGCATATCAGGTCACTGGATTCAACCAGCAATTAATTTTGAGGTCAGCAGAGGCAAAAAGGTAAACCTCGGCCTAAAAGTTGGCATAAGCCGAATTTCTAAGATTGACAATTTTCATCCAATTGACTTAAAATTTGAAGAGGAGTTACATATTTGGTCATTGAATTCAACCACCAATTATTTTTATGGTCCAATTTGTTTTAGGGATTTCGCAAGTATCGTGTTCTGCACGACTTCTTTCTTGTTTGTTTATTGTGATATTTTTCATCAACAATATTTCATTTGATTTACATAATTTTAATTGTTTATCACAAAAATAAGATTTTTTAGTAATTTATTTAATACAAGTTAAATACCCAATATTTGGAAAAAGTCACCCAATTGGATATTTGCATTGCAAAATCTGACCAACTTACAGAAGACTGTTTGTATCCACCCCTGCAAATGTAGGACACAAAGCTATTATCGATGTAATTGTTTTGGTGTTTGGACAGGAACAAACCACCATTTCAAGCATCGAATTTGAAAATTACTTGCAAAGTGTTGTAAATTGCCATTTGTAGTGATTCGAGCGGAAGAAGAAATCGTTTTTTGAAAAAGATCTCGATAGCTGAGAAAACATTGATTGCAACCATTTCAAACAATCTTGCAATGTTTATTGAACTATTTCAGGTGTTTTGAGACGGTTTTGAAACACATCTGAGTGATTTAGTAGTCCCCCGATGAAGGCCAACCTGTGATCAAAACATTGTGTGTTGACATTTGTCTTTTCATAAAACTTTGCTGTTGCTTGTCCGTCTCATGTTTTTGTTTTTTGTCTTATTTGTGAACTTCATTACAACTTCTATCTTCAGCTTCAACATCGAATTTCCAAAAATTGTTGCTGAGCTGGGTGTAAATGTTTATAATGGATATAATGAATAATGCTACTAATCCTGTTTGGTTGTTTATAATTTGAGTAGTTGCCTAATCATGCTTCCCAAGTTTAAATCCTTTTAAAAGCATATGACCTAACGGAATTGCAATATATATATTTAATATTGTTGGTTCCTGTTGTTACCAATCCTCTTTGTTTGTTTATAATTTGAGTTGTTGCCTATTCATGCTTCCCAAGTTAAAATCCTTAAGCATATGACGTAACGGAATTGCAAAATATGTATTTAATATTGTGGGTTCCTGTTGTTAAAGATCCATATCCAAAAGCAGGCGAGAGAGAGAGAGAGAGAGAGAGAGAGAGAGAGAGAGAGAGAGAGAGAGAGAGAGAGAGAGAGAGAGAGAGAGAGAGAGAGAGAGAGAGAGAGAGAGAGAGAGAGAGAGAGAGAGAGAGAGAGAGAGAGAGAGAGAGAGAGAGAGAGAGAGAGAGAGAGAGAGAGAGAGAGAGAGAGAGAGAGAGAGAGAGAGAGAGAGAGAGAGAGAGAGAGAGAGAGAGAGAGAGAGAGAGAGAGAGAGAGAGAGAGAGAGAGAGAGAGAGAGAGAGAGAGAGAGAGAGAGAGAGAGAGAGAGAGAGAGAGAGAGAGAGAGAGAGAGAGAGAGAGAGAACGAATGAGAACAGTGGGTTATTGAGTGACGATTTGAACTCGGTTCCAGCCTTTTAACACTGCTATCTCGTTTATGTCTGTCTGCATTCATGGAGGATCATTATTGCTATAGATTCTCTCACAGCTCTCCTGCCATACATATGAGACCGCAATGCCAATATGGTGCATTGTGTGCCGCATACGCCCTCAAAGCTCCCACAACTATACCCACAACAGCAATTTCCTGACATAGATACCCTGAGGGCTTTCCTCTCTGTATCTACAAAAGTGTACCACATCTGCAGTGATGTTTTGTGCTGTAAAAGTCCTCAGGGCTCGAACAACTTGCACCCACTGCTGTCCCTTCCTGGCACGGATGCCCTCAGGATTCACTTGTCCATATCTATGAAATTCTACGGCCACTACAGTGCTTTGTATGCTGTGAAGATCCCCAAGATTCTTCTGCTTCTATTCAATGTGGCGAAATACAAGTTCACGACGTCCTCGGACTCCTTCACCAGTGTCTATGGGTTGTTGTCACCACGGCAGTCCTTCAGGGAGCTTGCTAACGTCATCTCTCCCTCGCCGTGCTGTCTCGGCCTCTCATTCTCCTCAGGAGGACCTGCTCCCAACATCCATCCCTATGAGGTCCTCTTTTTCCACCTTGATCCCCTTTTTCTTCCTGCTCCAAACATCTGTCCCAATTTGTTCCGATTTCTCTAATTTTTTTTGTTATTATCCATCCATCCCCATTTGCTGTTGTTTCTTTCTCTTTCCCCAAATATTCCACTGCCAATCCATAGCAATATAGGTCATTTTTTGTTAATTCGTTTGTTCTTGCATATCTATCAAATTATTGGTTGAAATAAAAAATGGTATTATCATTCTATTGTATTATAGTCTATATACTATTATATCCTGTGGTGCAATTAGACTCTAAATTAAATAATTATGTTGCTTAAGCAGATGGATTTCAGCTCCACACGATCAGATCACCTATGGTTGCAATCATAAGGGCTCTGGAATTGGGTTGTTGTAAACTGCCACACTGGAGGTGCATGACAATACATTGATCTTTTCTTTATCTCTTTGAAGATGCTCTAATAAGAAGACATACCGCAGCTAATTACCAATCTAGCAATTCATGACTTTCTTCTGCCCAATCATTTGATTGAGATGCAACACCAGAAAGTGATGGCAATGCAGCTTTGAGTGAAGGGAACAGCAGAGAATATGATAATATCTTATGATATTATAATTTTTTTATTTTGCCTTGCAAAATAATAAGCTTTTCATTATGCATCATGATCCATCCCAGTGAGGCATGCTTATAATGACAGGTGTTTTTAATGTCTGCATGTGTTTATATGTATATAGGGTCAATGTGCTCCTTTCTTTCAGTATATACGAGGAAATACAAACTGTTACTTTGCTGATGGGAATATAAAGAGGGGAGGAATGGAATAAAGAGTAGGGGTGGAGAGAGAGGAGGGAGAGGGGAGGAAGGGGGAGAGAGAGGGGGGAAGAGTGAGGAGGGTGGAGCTAGGAGGGAGGGGGGAGGAAAGTCAGCATGAGGGGAGGGGAAGGGAGCATTAAGGGAAGGGAAGGCAGCATGACAGGAAGGGAAGGCAGTGTGGGAGAGGGAAAGCTAAGACAGCATGAGGGGAGGGGAAGGAAAGCCAGTGTGAGGGGAAGGGAAGGCAGCATGAGGGGAAGATATGGCAGCATGGGAGAGGGAAAGAGAAAACAGCATGAGGAGAGAGAAGGGAAGGCAGTGTGAGGGAAGGAGAAGGCAATGTGAGGGGAAGGGAAGGCAGCATGACAGGAAAGGAAGGCAGTGTGGGAGAGGGAAAGCTAAGGCAGCATGAGGGGAGGGGAAGGAAAGCCAGCATGAGGGGAAGATAAAGCAGCATGGGAGAGGGAAATTGAAGACAGCATGAGGAGAGGGAAGGGAAGGCAGTGTGAGGGGAAGGGAAGGCAGTGTGAGGGGAAGGGAAGGCAGTGTACTGGGGCTTTAACAGGGTGAAAGTGCTTTCAATCATCGATTATAACTAAAGCAAACTCGTTGCTGTTGCAGACTTTGGTTTCTTTGAATCAGCATCCTTAACTGTCACGAATAGGTACTCTCTGGTGTTTGGTTTTCAAATATTTTAGCATATTGGATGTATTGTAGTGATGAGCAAGGACTAATGAACAAAGTGAGCATGCAACTTTCATACCGTCTTCTTTAACTTTGCCAAAATAGTTCCAAACTGCACTTCGAGACCTTTTGAATGACAGATTGTCAAAACTTTATCGGTCAATGGATTGCCTTCCGGTCCATCAGCAAAGCAATCAACATGCTTTACCGGCCAAGTCTAAATATGCTGATGTTCATTTAAAAGGAACACACCCTTGGGCATTTTTCGTTTTCAAGTGACTTGCTTTTGCTCCTATATTCCAAACAGGAGACCCCAGAGGCATGTTTCTTTTCAAATAATACTTTAGCAGGCCATGTGAAACCGGAAAATGCTCAACAGAGACGAAAAAAAAATCCCCAAAAACAACACTCATTTCTCGGAAGTTGGAATTACTCAAAATTGACATCGATTACGGGTCACTACTCAATTCCTTTCGATTCTGTCTTTGGAATCGAGTACTTTGGAATCGATTCTGCCCACCAATACTAAGCACTTGAGCAAGCACTCCAATGAAATGGTTGATAAGGAATGGCTGGCTTGGCATGCGATTAGCGATCAGTTAAAACAAACACCACCTGGAGACGCCTGGTACGTCAAACAATGTGTAAATTAAACAAATAAACACTTTTTTTCTTAGCAGTAAGAACAGGTGTTCACCACCTTCTCTTAACTTCACCCATCCAAAACAATGATCTTTTCTTCCCCTCCTAATCTGCCCCAAACCAACCTCCTTCAAATTCCCTGCTTTCTTGCCTGAAAGTCCCTGTTGTGTAAGGACCTGAAAGTTCCTGTTGTGTCCATCTTGTTTACCCTGTGTACCCCACCCCATCCCTCTCCCTTCCACAGATCTCATATCTCTCTTCCACACTTTTTTTTCCTTCCCCTCCCACCCCTCTTGGCTCCTGCTCCCCTTGTTGTACGTTCTGTGTATTAGCTCTCATACGGTGCACACACAAAAAAAACTTCACTGAGCTTGAACAGTTTTGTGCAGAAGAATGGGAAAATATTGCCCAATCAAGGTGTACAAAGTTGGTAGAGACTTATCCCAACTGCAATAGCTGCCAAAGGTGCTTCCACCAAGTATTAACTCAGGGGCGTGGACACTTACCCAACAAAGATCTTCTATTTTTGTATTTTTAATGAATTTTCTGAAATGTGTAGAATTTATTTTTCACTTGGAAGTTGTGGATTACGATGTGTAAATTCTGGTGGAAAAAGTCTGATTTGATGCAGTTTAATTCCAGGCTGTAAGGCAACAAAAGGTGAATATTTGAAAGGGGTGTAGACTTCATATAGGCACTTATATGTTTGTGTGTGTATATGTATATATATATATATATATATATATATATATATATATATATATATATATATATATATATACATACATACATATATGTATGTACATATCAGACATTTCCTCCAAATCTTGTACATCGTGTACAGGTTGCATACATTGTGTACAGGCTGTGTACATTGTCTGTGTCTTAGCATCTGAGCTCTACATTGTGTCTATCGCATACATTGTATTCAGATCTTTGTATACAACCTCATCAATGCGCCAGGCTGCACATCATGAAGTTTTTTTTTTTCATGCAGACATCGCCTTTTTATCACTGCCCATAAGCCTTGAGCACAGGGCCACTGAGTACATGACTTGCCACCGGGAAATGGCACAGACTATATTACATTCAAAGGAGAAAACCTTAATTTTCCTCCGGCCAGGTTTAAATTTCAGAAAATCAAATGCTGCATTCAAGCTACTTTATTGCAGATCGCCGATAACACCAATGCCAGAATAAATAGCGACAAATACATCCGCAGATCTCTAATCTGAGATAGCTATGGCCCATAGGAAATTGCCTGTCCCTTATTCATCACTGGATGAGCAGAGCGAAGGGTGCAGTTACTTCCTCCAGCTGCATAACAATGATTTTTGCAATAGCCACATGTGAAAGTACCCACCACTTTTATACAAAGGGGGTAATTTACTACACAGCTTTAAAACATTTGTTCCCCTGAATAATTTACTATTTAGCTGCAAAAATATTTTTCAATTGATATTTTCTTCGTTTTTATTTTTATAGAAAGAATTCTAAATGGTGTATTGCATTTCATGAAAGGGCACCCGATGACACAAGGATAGGAAAAGGCCGTTTGGCCCATTATGTCTCATATTCATGTGTGTGTGTGTGTGTGTGTGTGTGTGTGTGTGTGTGTGTGTGTGTGTGTGTGTGTGTGTGTGTGTGTGTGTGTGTGTGTGTGTGTGTGTGTGTGTGTGTGTGTGTGTGTGTGTGTGTGTGTGTGTGTGTGTGTGTGTGTGTGTGTGTGTGTGTGTGTGTGTGTGTGTGTGTGTGTGTGTGTGTACAAATATATATTGTTACGAATTCGCGCCCACCGGCGTGCGATCGGACACTTTCCACTAATAGCAACCGCGTCGCCCACCGGACGGACAATTCAGTCGTGACTTTCTGGAGCTAACGCTGGAAACCAGTCACGGGTGGGTTTCTAATCCCCACCATGGCCGAGCCAATTGTTTACCAACGCAAGATAGGGTCACTCGCAGAATTCGATAGACCTAAGTACCTGCGCGGGCAGCCGACCGGGCGACCGTACCTCGACGCAGGTCGGCTTGGGACATGAACCGCTTAAGCGGTCCGTTGCATTCTGCAGAGATAACTGAGCGGGTATTATCGCCCGACCTCGCCGGATCCGATTCTATTGAACGGGTGTTTAAAACCCAACTATTTATTCCACGATGTAAGATGGCATTTCCAATCGGGAGAAGACGCAACAAATGGGGTGCATTTGAACAAAGCACATTTATTCATTACAACATGTATGAGGCAAGGCAATCATGCAATATACAGGCAAACAAAAGCAATCACGTGACGTATGCAAAGGAAAAGCACTACGACCGAATAAAAGCAATACTCATTTACAGGCACTTAAGCAGTTTTACTTATGGACACTGCGCCACATCATTCACACAAAAGATGAGAAAAGACCACCCCCACAGACAGGGGGGTCAGACTGGGCCCGTGGGCCTTTATGGCGTGGGACTTGGCTGACCGAATGGGTCCCACGAGACCGACGCTGGTTACCTGCACCCTCGTGGTGCGACAGTCGGCGAGCTCTCTCCGGCACTCTCCTCCTGACTGCGCGGCAGAGCTGGTCCTCCACTCGTGACTTTGTGCCCAGAGGGAAAGGCAGCACCTCTTCGATGTCCGCCCCAGAAGGCGAAACCACCAAAGCCCCGATCCAAACGAGCTTGAACCACACCGGCTTGAAAGAAAAAAAGACCAAGACAAAAGACAAAGACACCGTGCGAAGCTCGCGTCTTGTCCGCCTTATATCTCCTGGGGCTCAGCGCTTCGCTCCTCCCCGTTTTCGGCTCCGCCTCCCTTCGAGCTTCTTCGAAAAACTTCTCGAAAAGGGGCATGCCCTCTCGCCCCCCTCCCCGCACGCCGTACGGGGGATGGGGGAAGTCAGTTTTGGCTCAGGTCCAAGGAAATCATTCCCCCAAAAAGAGGCCCCACCCTTTCTCACCTTTGACCTCTGCTCGGATCACACCTCCCCCACACCAAGCGCGGAGAAAATAGGCGGGAAAAATCCGCGCACCATTGGAGGTTTCTCCTTGGCGGTTTTTGCTCGCGTTGCGCTGGCTTTCGCAGATGCTATTCGTTGGTGCGTGGGATTGTGGTGTGGTAGCTTGTAGTTGTGGCTGGTGGTTGGCGTTGTGGTTGCGAAGGTGGTTGGGTGATTGATGGGGTGGAGAAGGTGGTGAGGCGATGTTGGTGGTTGGGGGTAAAGTGGTGAGGATGGCGTGGTTTGTTGAGAGGCACGTGTGGTTGATGGTTGAGGCGACCGTGGTTGTTGTGATGGTGGTGTGGTTGGCGTTGTAGTTAAGGTGGTTGTTGTAATGGTGGTTGAGATGTGGTTGGTCCAAAATAACGATTGAAAAAAGAAAAACGGCTATCTCAAAGGATCACAGACCGGATAACACAAAGAAAACCCTCTAAACAACGGTGGGGAAACCTATCTGAACACTCACTTACCGGCATAGCTAATCTAGGGACCTTTATGGTGTTCTGCGAATTTCCACAGCCGTAACAACATATATATATATATATATATATATATATATATATATATATATATATATATATATATATATATATATATATATATATATATATATATATATATATAGTTGCGGTTCTCGGAATCACATGCATAAAACACATAGTCGTCCCATGACAGTTATTCCATGAATATACGTGTAGATAGTCCCTTTCCTTTTGTCTAGTGGGACAACAAGGGAGTGCGTTGCGATGATCTCATAGCAAGGTTTGCTTAGATCATTTTTTTCTTCATTTCGCCCCAACTCTTCTTTTTTGTCTGTTTATTCCTGAGGTAAATCAGCCACGTGCACGTTCGCTGTGAGGTGGGCCCTCATGGAGGCCAGCGCGTGCAGCACCGCTGTGAGGAAACGATGGCGCAGAGCCCTTGTTCCCAAGCTTGTGCAACGAGTCATAAAGCGCGCTTTGCAGTGCAAGATTATCGACTCGAGCTTCAGATGATCTGGAGAATTGCCGGTTGCATAAAAAGGTATACGAATGAATACCTCTTTAGAGGCTGCACGAATGGTGTTTTTCACAACACAGGAAACACAGCCAGCACGACGCCCACGCTGCACGAAACGCGTACGGAGGCCGACAAAGACGACTCCATGCCATGTTAGGCGGGATATGAGTGTGCAGAGTAAAAACGGCGCGTTCCTTTTCAAGCAAATATTTGACACGTATTGGTGTTCGCCCCACGCACACGCTAGCAGAGTCGTGCGAACGCCAGGGCTGACCACGTGCGTAATTGCCGAACGCCGTGCAATGTACACTGTATAGAATGTGCTCGAAGGCAGACACATACACCGCTCGTGAAACGTGCATGGATTTATCCATAACGATGTACCTTCGGCCCTTGCTGGCAGCAGCGGATTCCCTACAGATGGTGAACGTCTTCTTGTCTCGACGCCAGCGAAGCTGCGATTGAGCCGAGGAATGTACAGTGCTGCCGCGTTGGCGTGCGTTGACCGGCGCTGATTGGACGCCCGAGTGGGCATGCGGGACCGTCGACCAGTAGCCAGGGTACAGCCCGGGGGGTTTTGCAGGACGAATCACGTGCCAATTTTGGTGTGGGCGATTCGTGTCATGTCGTGGTGTCGGAGCGAAATATGTTCGCTGTCTGGGATGACCTTGCCGGAAATGAAGTGAGGCAGTTTCCGGCCAAAGTTAGTGAGCCACCTGAGGGGTCGAGGCCCACCGGAGTGCCCAATTCAGTTGATGACGTATCGCTTTGGGGTGGCCCCTCCCCCACCCCCTGCAAGTCCTATAAAGGTCGGAGCAGTCTCCTCGACTCTTTCTTCTTTCTCTTTCGCTCGCTCGTTCTGGCCTCGCCCTCGTCCCTCAGCATGACCCGCCTCCTGCTGTCTGGACTCTACCTCCTCATCTTCACCCACACAATGTCAACCCCACCCGCCTACCTGGTCCCACCTACCACTCCGTTTACGCACCCTGGACTCCGCCCCTTCTCCACTCAAGCCCCTCCTTCCCGAACACGGTCTCCACACGCTCTGCTGAAGCCAGAGACGATGCGCCAGCTGTCGCGTGCCGCACTACGGAGCATACCCCCCCCCAAAAAAAAACGTATTGGTGGTGCGTCGTGCTATCAAGCACAAAGGTACCAATAACGTAGCCACAACTCCTTTCCCTTCCTGATTCAAAACTTTCTCTTCAATGGGTTTTCTGTGTCTGTGGGTGTGCGTGTGTGTGTGTGTGTGCTGGCGCCTGTCTGCTTAATTAATACTGCAGAAGATCGGTATCATTATTATTGTTATTATATTCGCGTTAAGTCTGCTCTGTGTCCCCTTTTGTAAGTTTCCTGTTTATTTGCTGTACCACACCTCTCTCCCCTATCTCTGAACAACACACCCCAATAAATATTGTTCGTGCCACATACCATTCCTTGCCCATTGTTAATAAATTATTATTAGGAATGTTCCCTGCTCGTTTTTGTCTTTTCTTCCATTGATCCAGCATGGTCTGAATCATAGTTTAGCTGGGACTTTATTCCCAACGATCCGTTCCTTTTAGCCGGTATGTCCTTGGCAGTGTCACTCGGCTGCATACGATCCGGAAAAGTGATCCGATCCGGTAGAGTTATCCGGTTCGGACAAGGCGTACCGAGTGCGTGTTCCCTGGTAATTAAACCACGTGATCAATTAGGTAACCCGAATAACCCGTAGACGGGAGGAACCGAGGTCACGCGCTTGAGTTATTGGCGTCCTCGGTCAGTTAAGTGACCCGCCGTGTCACGGAATTATCCATGTGCGACGGCCTACAATTCTGGGGAGTCTAGTGGGAATGGAGATAGCAGCTTCCCCCCACCTCGTGGTCTTCTCACCTGACCCCCGGCCCGCAACAATATATATACACACACACATATACAATGCCGATATAAAATCGACGCCCCTTTCAAAATGTTCACCTTTTGTTACCTCAAAGCCGATAATTAAATTGCATTAAATTAGACTTTTTGCAGTAACCACATTTACACATAGTAACCCACAACTTCCAAGTGAAAAACAAATTCTACAAATTTCAGAAAATTAATTAAAAATACAAAATTGGAATATCTTTGTTGAATAAGTGTCCACACCCCTGAGTTATTACTTGGTGGGAGCACCTTTGACAGTAATTACAGCTGTGATTATGTTGGGATAGGTCTATACCAACTATGTACACCTTGATTGGGCAATATTTGCTCACTCTTCTGCACAAAACTGTTCAAGCTCAATCAAATTGTGTGGGGGAGGGGCGTTGATGGACAACAATCTTCAAGTCATGCCACAGATCTTCAATTGGATTTAGGTCGGGGCTCTGACTGGGCCACTTAAGGACATTTATGTTTTTGTTCTTTCGCTACTCCAGTGTAGCTTTGGCTATGTGAGTCAGTTCATTGTCATGCTGAAAGGTGAACACTCCGTCCCAATTTCAGCTTTCTTACAGAGGACAGCAGGTTTTCCTCTCGGATTTTGCTGTTTTTTGGCTCCATCCATTTTACCTTCTCTCCAGCCAAGTGTCCCAGTCCCTGTTGATGAGAAACATCCCCATAACATGATGCTGCCCCCACCATGTTTCACAGAAGGGATGGTCTTCTTTGGGTGATGTGATGTGTTGGGTTGGCACCAAACGTAATATTTTGCATTTAGGCCAGAAAGTTCCATCTGGGCTTCATCAGACCACAACACTTTTTGTCACATGGTTTCAGAATCTCCGGAGTGTTTTTTTTTTTTGCACACCTCAAGTAGTCCCAAGTGGACTTTTTTGAGTAATGGCTTCCTTCTTGCCACCCTACCGTACAGGCCACACTTGTGGAGTGCTTGGGATATTGTTGTGACATGCACACAGTGATCAGTCTTTGCCATAAACGCCTATAGCTGTTTAAAAATTGCCATTGGCTTCTTGGTTGCCTCTCTGATCAGTCACCTCCTTGCTTGGTCATCCAGTTTGGAGGGACGGCTTGATCGAGGCAGGGTCTTGCTGGTACCATACGCCTTCCACTTCTTAATGATTGTCTTGACTGTGCTCAAGGGATATTCAAGACCTTTGAAATAATTTTACACCCATCCCCTGATCTGTTCCTTTCCACAACGTTATCCTGGAGGTCTTTTGAAAGCTCCTTAGTGCTCATGGTTGAGTCTTTCCTGTGAAATTACTACCCAGCAAACGAAACCTACAGGAACAGCTGATTTTATTCTGAAATAATCATAATCACGACAATTTAACACAGGTGGAGGCCATCAAACTTGGTGTGTGATTTTGAAGGTGATTGGTCACACCTGAGCAAACTTACAATTGTTATTATAAGCGGGTTGGACACTTTTCCAATAAAGATGTAGTTTTGTATTTTTAATTCATTTTATGAAATTTGAAGAATTTGTTTTTTACTTGGAAGTTGTGGGTTACGATGTGTAAATAAAGTTTGAAAAAGTCTGATTTAATGCAATTTAATTCAAGGCGACAAGGCAACAATAGGTGAAAGTTTTGACAGGGGGTGTGGACTTTACACAATTTTTAGGCTCTATATATATATATATATATATATATATATATATATATATATATACATATATACATATATATATACATATATATATAAATATATATATATATATATATATATATATATATATATATATATATATATATATATATATATATATATATATATATATATATATATATATATATATATATATATATATATATATATAGGTCAGGTCAGGTATGGGAGCATGCGCCAGAGCAGCGCGTCGCTGCGTCCACTTTCCGCCGGTACTCCCTGTGGCCCCCGTCTGGCCCATCCCCATCTCCTTGAGATGCCAATCAACCTGCTGCAACCATGAGGCACGTAGTCGGCCCATTGGCCCCCTCTACTTACGAAACTCCCTCGCTGAGAGAATCTGGTGAGCAGGATCAGCGTCAGGACAACGAGTCACATGTTCATACAGCCGCAGCTGACGCTCACAGACTATGCAGGTAACAAATGTCATTTGAGTCTCTCTCAGCAACCGCTAGTTGGATACAAAGTTCGACTCGTGATAGCCAAGGATTCTCTTAAGAGACCTGCTTCAAAAGGAGTTAAGTCTCCATCTCAGATCTCTCAGATCACATCCATTTAGCAAGACTGGAAGCACCAACGACCTGAAGACTCCGACTTTCGTCCTCCCGCCCAGGTACCAGCAGTGCCACACCCCATTATCCAGTGAATCCATGACTCCCCAGGCCCGACCCAGACGTCTATTGACCTCTGACTCACAGCCAGCAGAGACATGAATATCACTGCCAAGGTAAGTGAATCTCTCCACGACCTCAACATCCTCACCACAAACAGGCACAGACAGGACAGCAGCATCCAAGATGTCATTGAAAGTCTGAATCTTCGTTTTGACCCAGGAAACCCATAATCCCAGCGGCTCCGAATCCTCACCTCGAAGGCCCCCAAAAGGATATCTAAAGTCTCCTTAATGATGACTGCATCATCTGCGAAATCATGATCAGAGATCTTCACATTACCAAACGATGCACCGCCGCTTGATCTCTCAGACATCCTCCCTAGAATCCAGTCCATACAAGTGCTGAAAAGTGGGCCAGTACACACACACCCCTTGAGGAACTCCAGTAACAACTGGAAATAAGTCAGAGATGGTACCACCACATCTCACAGCACGCTCAGTACCAGAGTAGAGTTCAGACATCAGATCAATCAGTCTTGATGGCACCCCACGAAGACCAAGAATCCTCCAGAAGGCATCCTGATTCACTGACTTGAACGCTTTACAGAGATAAACATAAGCTGCAAGCATCCCCTGCCGAAATTCTCGTCTGCGTTCGGTGAGGATCCGAAGAGCAAGGAAACGGTCAATCGTTGACCTCTTTGGTGTAAAGCCTGACTGCTCTGACGCTGGTGCTTAATCAGATGGTGGCGAACCCTATCAAGAATTATCCGAGGAAAGACCTTGCCGGACACTGCGAGCAGCGTCACCCTTCGGTAGTTGTTGCAGTCTTGGTGATCACCCTTCCCTTTCCAGAGAGGGACAGCAAGGCCCCTCTTCCAGTCAGTTGGGATGATGCCTGTGTTCCAGGTAGAGCACAGAACTGCATGAAAAGACACAACTGCTTAATTTCCACCAGCCTTCAGAAGTTCAGCATGGATGCCACAGATCCCTGGAGCTTTACCCCATTTCAACCGGTTCACCGCAGCCTTTTGTTTCCACAAGTGAAGGTGGACCACAGTTGATGAGAGGGTCAGCAACAGTTATTGTAACACCCCTGCGTTACAGGGGCTGTAGTAGGCCAGTGGGCCTTCACTTCAGACTCCTCTGTCAAGAGCCTACCACCCTCTGCTCGAACTGCAGTACACCAAGGGATGGGCTTGGATGAATGCAATGCGCGAATTCCCCTGTAAGCAGGACGAGAATCACTTGTCCACAGGTGATGCTCTACCCCCCACCCCCCTCACAGATTCCTCACTCATAGGCCTCCTTGTTCCCCCTTAGCACATGTACTGTTTTATGCCTCAGCTCCCTGAACAGCTCAGCTCTGCCATTCAGCCTGGCCCTGTGACTCTGGTCAATGGTATCCAGTGTCCCTTGAGAGATAAAATTATTCTTTGCCCTACGGTGAGTTCCAAGACATCCACCGGCAACATCAAGGACGGTGGTCTTGAAGCCCTCCACAACTCTTGAGGACCTCCCAAAGCACCCAGACCCCCAAATCTCCACGCAGCTTGTTCGCAAACTCCTCAGCTACCCTCTCATCCTTGAGCTTGCCAACATCCAGCCTAGGCTGGGATGGTACCATTCTCCTGGATTTAAGGTGCAACTTAAGAGTTTCTCCAACAAGCCAGTCGTCAGTGTTGAGGAACTGAGCACTCCGTTCGACCCTGCAGTTCTGGATCATCCTCCAGTGACCATCAATGAGGATTTGATCAATATCCTTTGCCACACCACCAACATTGGAATACCAAGTCCAGCGATGAGCTTGTGGGCGCTGAAACCATGAACTGGCCACCCTAAGTCCATGACTTCTTGTAAATTCAAGGAACTTAGTGTGATTAAGGTTCCCAGTTCCTGACCCATGGGGACCAACAGACGTCTCATAACCATCCCTATCAGTTCCAGTCGATGCATTGAAATTCCCCAAGACTAGAAGTGTATCTCGTCTGGGACACTGATCAACCATAGACAAGAGCATGGCACAGAATGCATCCTTCATGGTGAGATCACTTGCCTCAGTCGGAGAATAAACAGAGACCAGGGAAATGACACCGAAGGAGTGACGAATCCTTAGCCTCATCATATGCTTGTTGACCGGTGTTACCTCAATTATCATTGGAGTCAGCTTATTGGACACAGCTACAGCAAGTCCTTGGGCATGGTAACCATCAAATCGACCAGACCAATAGTAGGTGAAACCACCCGCCATGATCTCGCCACAATCCGGTCTCCGAACCTCCGAGAATGCTGCAATACCGATTTTCAAATGCTTGAGCACAGATGATAACAGCGACAGGTGATCATCCTGTCTTCGGAAGAGGACATTCCAGGAAACCCACCCGAAGGGACCACCTCAGGTTAGCCCAAGGAGACCGCCGTCTGGTGGACAACACCTCAGCACCACTCCGACACATTCTCCTGCAATCTGACCCGGCAATAGAATGTTACCCCGTGGTTTCCCTCCTATCATCAAAGATTGGGGGTCCCTAAGGCATTGCCCCAATCCCATCTTCTGGTGAGCTGCCCTGTGAAGGGAAGCTGCACAGGAGGTACTCCCATGGAGTGGTTTTTCAGATTTCTTTGCGTTTTTGTGTCTTGCGGAATGAAGGGTTTTACGGTGGCCAGAGTCCAAATCCTGCCACCAACCTCCTAAAAAGAAGTAACCCAACTGCAGGAGGACATCCGCAGACACAGTTGGGTACTAGACATGGATGGCCATTGGCTCACAAGGAGCTCCTCCGCCTTCTGACAGTTTTTTTTTTAATCCTGCTGGGTGTCCATATACAAACACCCTCCTCACCAAAAAAACCTGGTGGGAGAGACGGTTAAGTCGCCGACAACCTGACCATGGAACAGGTTAATACAGGTTTACAAGATACTTGCAGCAAGTCACAGATCTAATCTGGCCTGACAAAAGATATATATATATATATATATATATATATATATATATATATATATATATATATATATATATATATATATATATATATATATATATATATATATATATATATATATATATCTTCTTCTTCTTCTTCTTTCGGCTGCTCCCGTTAGGGGTCGCCACAGCGGATCATCCATATGATCCGCACAGTGATTTGGCACATATTTTACGCCGGATGCCCTTCCTGACGCAACCCTGGTCGCCTCTTACGACACAGGGATATGGTACACCTATTTTTAACCGGGGTATACACCGGCCCAGTATACTGGTACTCATTTCGCCGACCTCAGAAGGATGACAGGCTGAGTTAACCCCCTGGTGTATTAATTCAGTGGCTCAACGGGGCTTGAACTCAGGACCTTTTGTATCCCAAGCCGCTGCCCTAACCACTGCGCCAACACACCAGGATATATATATATATATATATATGTATATATATATATATGTATATATATATATATATATATATGTATATATATATATATGTATATATATATATATATATATATATATATATATATATGTATATATATATGTATATATATATATATGTATATATATATATATGTATATATATATATATATATATATATATATATGTATATATATATATATATATATATATATATATATATATATATATATATATATATATATATATATATATATGAGGCTCCGTGAGGAGGAGTGATGTGATGAAAGCGACATTTTTTTTGATGATATGATAATGATCGGCTCGGATGATCGGGTAAGGGTTAAAATAGTGCTGCATGGCATTAACTCCAAAATGGCCGATGTGGCCCTGACATCACTCCGCCTCGCGGCGTCTCATATATATATATATATATATATATATATATATATATATATATATATATATATATACATACACATATACATATACATGATATCTTCTTCTTCTTCTTTCGGCTGCCTCACGTTAGGGGTCGCTACAGTGGGTCATTCGCATACTGATTGATCATCCGCATACTGATTTTGCAGAGGTTTTACGCCAGATGCCCTTCCTGACGCAACTCTGGTCGCCTCTTACGACATAGGGATAAGGATTGGGTTTCGCCATGATTCCGGGCTGCCCTACACCCTCTCATAGCGCGGCCCAGTGCAGAGCTCCCGTCCTCAAGCGATCCTCCAACCCAAGCCTCCGAGTATCCGGATTACAGGTGCACGCCACTACGCCCGGTTATATGTGTATAAATATACATATCTGTGCTTAACATCATCGTGTATTTGTAATGGAGCATCCAACCGTTTATATCCCCTCCCTAATTGGAGACAAGATGGTCAGATTTATTCTGAAGGGCATTATGCCTGACTGTACAGAAACCCTGATGTCACTACAGCAGAATTGCAGTTTATCGCCAGATTCACCTGATCAGGAATTGCAACACCATAACCAGACAGCTATGCCGGGCACACTATTTCGAGACCATTTCAAACCCCTCACCAGGCAATAAGACTTTGAAGTTCTGTTGATATTGGTTGAATTGACATACTGAGCATTCTGGATAATATTCAAATTTGCTTTTGCTAGCATCTTTATAACAACTTAATTACTCCCACGGGCTGTAGATTCTAATAGGCATGGACTTTGAAAGTTTATATTTAATGCCATGAGAATCCATTTTATAATTTCAGCAGAACATGAGTATTCTTTGAAAACCTCGTACAATAAACCTTCCCTGTGTAAGAGAACTACATTATAATTACAGAATTGGTTGATGAAGTTGTGGGCAAAAATAGAACAGAGCAACCCAACATGAATAAGTGCATTGTCAGGAAATAAAAAATATTACAAGCAGGGTTTTAAAGAAGGGTGAAGGCCATATCGCTATGTTCCTAAAAATGAAGAATGGACTAAATTATACAGACAGCTGGATATACTGGCAGGAAAAGAAAGACATGAATAAGTGTACATGGGCAGAGTGCTTACATCAAGACAATCTGCAAGAAGACAAATGAAAGGGGAATATGTAATGCCTAAACAAAGTGAAAGAACAAACGACATACAAAACATATAAGAGCAGTTAAGGGAAAGAAGAATTAAATAAAAAGGTGGTTTCATGAAGCACCCCTGCACTTCAACCACTTGATGAAGGTGTCAAATTATGCCTTTTGTTTCTGCCAAAAAAGGTTTATAACTTTGTGCACAAATTGTCTATACGTTGAGGAGTCGTGACACCTTGATATGACAAACACTGTTCAGTCATATGTTACCTCTGAATATGAACTTTTTGATGTCGTTTGTTCGGAGCCTATTGTTGTGGATTGTTGGACTGAAAACGGCAAAAGAAAGTATTGTTATGAATACTTGTTCTTTAGGCAGCAGAGTTAAGCTAGGTGTACACTGTGAGCAGGATGGCCAACTTGATCCTGTTATTGCATCATATAGAAGTTCACTTATAATAGTCTATTGTCGTCACAATAGCAGCTCTCTGCTCAGGTTGTCCTCGATGATGGACACCTACCCGAGCAGCATGTTGTCGTTTTTCATCCAATGAGAAGCTTGTATTTATTTATCCAATTAACGTGAGTTCTATCACATAATGAACGTTCAGTGTCTTTGGTAGGTCTGGCGTTCATGCTTCACAAAATGATTGTGATGCTCTTAAGCAAGGCCGATGCAATTCAGCAGCATTGCCTGAACAGGTTTCACAGCCGCTCGATAGTCCAGCGCCATCGGCAAAAAACAACAGTTCCAGGAGACTACAAAAGCAATCAAATTTAACGGTTTTTGATGATAATGATAATTGAACAGAAGATATCTGCAGTAAAATCACAGACAGGGTTTAGCGACAGAAGTGACAAAAAGCCTAGCTTTGTGGCAGTCATCTTCATTGCAAAACATGTTCGTATATTTGAGAGAGCGAGCGACGCCCTATCTTTGGTATTGAATAATCTTCCCTCAGGGATTAAGTTTTGGGAGTTTGTTGCCCAATTTTGGCCATATTCTATCAAAAAAGCAACTCGATCGTAGCAACCCAAACAATGCCTGTGAATGAAGTTGGCCATCCTTCTAGCAATCAATACACCAGTTATTATCATCACACTTGACATATGTACGAAGAAAAATGAAGGGGCAATACACAGATCCAAAAATGTCGACAAATTAAAAACAGCTGCAAGAAACAAAAGGAAGTATACATTTGACAGGACCACTGGACAGTCACAGGACCAGGGGCAGGGGCCAGAGCCTGGGAGTATTTAAAAAATGGAGAGTTAGCACGGGAGAAAGGCACGGACGGGTCTTTCACTCAGAGAGTAGTAAAAGCATGGAATATCCCTCGAGATAGGTTATGGCAACATCAACAGTAGACAAGTTTAAATTCGAGTTAGATAGGTACCTAGAAACATTGGGGATAGAGGAGTACATTGATATTGGCAGGAATGGTAGGGAACTGATGTGTGGATGGGTGATTGCACACCTGCGTCCTGACTGTGATGTCTGTGAGAGGGTCTCGTCAAAAGGTGAATGTGTTTGTCCATTCCTCACCATACAACCGCAATCGCCCCCACACCCGTGTTTCCATTCACCCACCCCCTTCAAAACAAAACAAAAAAGAATTGAAAAGAATACAGTAAAAAATGTTTTTAAATCCTTTATAATTTAAAATAATAACAATATCATATTATATATATGTGTATAAACACCATGGTGATGTTTGTGTTTGCCCCACTGTTCTCATCTGCACTCCTCTAACCACACATCCCCACCTCCAGTGGATTTATTTTGATACACTGAAATTGAACGAGATGGTATTCAAAAAATACTTACCCCGCGCAGTCTTGAGAAGGACTTGGTGTGAGCCAACTCTTCCGGTGGCAAATTTGTAATGAAAAAAAATTAAATTCAAATCACATGCAAGACCAAAAAAACAAGTTAAATCCTTCAATATAGCACGTGTGGTGAAGCAAATGAGTACACTAATGTTATTGAAAGACCCACTTATCACTTTGCCACCAATATCTGCCATAATTGTAAGTAAATTTCAACTACTAATGCATGACGAAACACTTGTTTATGGCTAATATGAAAGAGAATGATGGCATAAGAAGAACTCAGCTTTCAGCGTTCAGCGTTCGGTGCGAAATGCCACGGTGGGCGGAAATGACGTCTTTCGTCCGTTCGTACATGAGAGGGGAGCGTTTCTTGGTTTCTTTCCCGTCAAGCAATAAATTCAATGGTTTTCACATGTATAACACATTAGTTTCACAAATTTCCATTGAAATACTCGGGTATTTCCGTCAATTGTCGCCATTTCCGTTAAGGTTACGCACTGCCATCTACCGGACGGCCGTCATTGACTCACTTGAGGCACGTGGGGGGAGGGGAGGGACATTGGGGACATTTCAAACTCGATGCAATTGTATACAGCGCAAGTGCTGTAAAAAGGTACTACATTGGAGTCATCAGAAAGAACACACACACACACACACACACACACACACACACACACACACACACACACACACACACACACACACACACACACACACACACACACACACTCACACACACACACACACACACACACACAAGCATTTAAAGGCCATTTTTCCCGCTAAAGCAGGGGTTAGCCTTGCGGGCCCCATGACAATCTTCTCCACTTTACCCTGTTTTCTGCATCTCCCCTTCTTAATCCCCTTGCCCACATTTCCTCTTCCACCACATTTAGCCAAGTTTTTCTCGGTCTTCCCCGTCCTCTACTTCCGACTACACTCATTTCCAACACTCCTCTCACCCAGTCACTTTCATCCTTCCTCAACACATGACCCAACCATCTCAACCTGTTTCTCTTCACAACCTCCATCACAGACTCTATTCCCATCATCTTCCGCAAGTCATCATTTGTCTTCCTCTCTCTCAACGATACTCCACACATCCACCGAACCATTCGCATTTCCACCATTTCCAGCCTTTGTTGCTGCTCCATGTTCAGTACCCATGTCTCACTCCCATAAATCATCGTACTCCTCACACATGAAGCATACACCTTTCCCTTCAGCTTCAACGACACTCCCCTCTTCGTCAGCACGCCACTCAGTTCCCGAAACTTCTTCCATGCACATCTCACTCTAGCAACCGTCGAAGAGTCTGATCCACCTTCTCCATTCAGCATGTCTCCGAGATAGCAAAATGTTTTCACCCCTTCCAGCTTCACACCATCTCCAAGATCCAACTCAACAATTCCTTCATCTGCTGCTCCCTCGATGCACACCTTACACTTGAATGTAGCTGCCACACTGGTTATTGACCCTCTCACCCCACTACATTTTCGATGAACCCATTCAGCACACATTGTACACTGAATGGAGTTCACTCCGACACCCTTCCTGCACACAGCACACGGCCATTTCCCAGTCCTTTCCACCTCACCACATGCTTTACCACTTGCCATCACCTTCGTCTTTCCGATATTCACCTTCAAACCTTTTGCCTCCATACATTCCTTCCACTTGTTCATCTTCTCCTTCAGTCCATCCATACTCTCTGCAATCAACACCAGATCATCTGCATACAGCAGCTCCCACGGTAAACCCTCCTTTACCCTCCGAGCCAGCACCTCCATCACAACTACAAATAGAAGTGGACTTAGTACCGACCCCTGGTGCACTCCTACCCTCACCTCAAACTCACCACTGTTCCCATCCTTCGTCCTTACAGCTGTGCGTGCTCTCTCATACATGGCCATCACTACTCTGATCAACCATTCCTCCACTCCTAACTTCCTCAATGCCCATGCCATTACTTCGCGTGGGACCCTATCAAATGCTTTCTCCAGATCGACAAACCCAAAAAACAACTTCTTCCTCTTCTCCATGTACTTCTCCTGCAACTGCCTTACAATAAAAATTGCATCTGTCGTTCCTCTTCCTGGCATAAATCCAAACTGCATTTCATCAATCTTTACCTTCTTCCTTATCCTCTTCTCCAACACCCTTTCCAATACCTTCATTCCATGCTCCAATAACTTTATTGCTCGATAGGAGCCACAGTCCAGAGGGTCACCTTTCCCCTTGCACAGAGGGACGAGGGGACTCAGTTCCCAATCCACTGGAATGCGGCCTTCTTTCACCACCAGATTACAGATCTCTGTCATTCTCTTCACACCCCAACTTCCCGCTGCCTTCAACATATCTCCCACAACTCCCGTCGGCCCTCCTGCTTTTCTACTCTTCATTGCTCTTATAGCTTCCTCAACTTCCTTCTCAGTTATCTTCTCTGCTGGTCATAAAACTGGGTTACTCTCGATGTTTCTATCCCATTCATTTTCTACATTCAACAGCCTTTCTATATATCTCTTCCATCTTCCTTAATTACATCTGAATCCACAACGATTTGTCCCACTTCATCCTTCAAGCAACTCACCCCCGTCACATCAAATCTCTCTCTCGCTATCTGCTTTGCGATCCTGAATACCGCTCTCTTACCCTCCTCCGAATCCAAGCGTTCTCCAAACATTTTCCAATGGGCCTCCTGCACCTTTGCAACCTCTTTCTTTGCAGCCTTCTTGGCTTCCTTATAACTTTCATGTGCAGCCTCTTCTTCCACCGTATCCTTTGCCTTTTGCCATTCCTTGAACTTCTTCCTCTTCTGTTCAATCATCTTTCCAACTTCATCACCCCACCACCATGTTTCCGAGTGCCTCGGTGGTCCTTTTGTCCATCCACATACCTCACCAATGGCTCCCAATAGACTAGCTTTCATTGAGATCCAACCACTTTCAAGTTCAACCACATCATCTTCAACCATACTCAGCCTCTCTCTTAATGCTTCCTTCACTGTCGCCTCTTTCAACCTCCACACCTTCATCCTCGGTTGGTACTTCACCCGCCGAATTCTCCGCGCACCTTTCACCCTTATATCGCAGACAACCAGGTGGTGCTGCGAAACAGTCTCCTCCCCTGGGATCACCTTTGTGTCCCGGAGGTTTCCCCTATCTCGCTGACGCACCATCAGGTAGTCAATGGTTGTCGTCAACCCACCTGACGTGTATGTAATGAGCTTATTATTCGCTTTCTGGAATTGAGTATTACAGAGCAACAAATCAGCTCCATCAGCAAACTCCAAGATCCTTTCACCTTCTCCATTTCTCACACCATATCCATAACCCCCATGGACTCCCTCAAAACCGTCTGTACTCCTTCCCACATGTCCATTCAAGTCTCCTCCAACCACAACAACTTCCTCATCTTTCACATTTTCCATCAACTTCTCCATCGCACACCAGAACATGTTCTTCTCTTCATCGCTTCGACCGACCTGCGGGGAATATCCCGAGATGACGTTCACCAAGAGATTTCCGATCACAATTCTCACCATCATCAACCTTTCACTCACTCTAGTCACACTCACTACACTGTCTTCAAACTCCTCAGAAAACATTACACCAACACCATGCACACCTTCCGGGCACCCTTGCCACATGAACTTGTACTTCTGCCCCTGCCTTCCCTTCACCATTCTCACACCACTTCCCTTCCACCGTGTCTCCTGCACACAACATATGTCCACTCTTCTTCTGACCAATGTTTCAACCACTTCTCCAGATCTCCCTGTCATTGTCCCTACATTCCATGTACCAAACCTCAGAAACCGATCTCCACGTGGGGCATCAGACGATTGGTCATCATAAATGGAAAAATTTCCTCCCTTGCTTCGATCGGGTTCCCCACCTTGAGTTTTAACGAGAGGGGGTGAGGACCCCCACGGGGTACTTCGGGCTGTACCCTGCCCATCAGTTGTACTCATCATGGTTTCCTTTTGAGGCGATGTTTTTATGGCCGGATGCCCTTCCTGACGCCAACCCTTTTACGACACGCAGGGATACGGTGTACCTATTCTGACCGGGGTACACACCGGGATATCAGAAAGAACCCAAACAAGCAAAAAAATTAAAAAAAATAAAACAAGTCACCAGGACGAACCTGATGGGACTTGTTTCAGCTGCTATTCCTCTACCCTCAAAACCCATTCTGGCACAGCCAAGTGAGCCTTATTCAAAAAGAATGAAGATTCAAAAAATTAAATAATTCTGACTAACAGACCGTGCATCCGATCAGGTTGAATTTTAAAACAAATATTCCCCATCACTATTACATTGTAATTTTGAAGTTTCACTTCGATTGATGAAGTGGTTCAAGAGAGAATCTTTAAAGTGTTTTCCTTCAATCCAATATGGCTGTCAAACCATGTGACCTATCAATTATTCATGAACACCCTGGTATCCCCAAGGCTTGGGGAGCATGTGTGTGAAGTTTCCAATTGATCTATCCAGCCGTTCTGGAGAAGATTTTTTAAGGTTTTATGGTAAATCCAATATGGCTGCCAAACCATGTGACCTATGACATCATAGGTGGGGAACTTTTTGTTCCTCATGAATAGGCGGTCATACCTGTAAAGTTTCTCTTCGATCTTTCTGTTCAGCCATTTCAGTTAAGAAGATTTTTGAAGGTTTTTAAATATATATATATATATATATATATATATATATATATATATATATATATATATATATATATATATATATATATATATATATATATATATATATATATTTATATATATATAAACTGCCGAACCACATGACTGATGATGTCATAATTTTTTCTATTGACCAATTTATCCCCAGATGACCCTCAAAAATTTTCATACTGATTGGATATAGCATTATACGTTCGCAATTATGACGTCAGAATGAAGGCACCTATGACATCATAAAAAATCTCAATTATTCCCCATGAGGAGTACTTGCCAAATGCCGTTTCAATTTTTTTAATGGATCGGTTTCAGAGATACAGAGGTCCAACGTTTCTCCTTTTTCCCCACATGGCTGACACACCACATGACCCGTCACATCATAATTATCATTAAAATATTCTGCATGAGTAGTCACACCCATGGTGAAAATTTTGTATCAATCCGACATGCGGTTCCAGAGAAAAGGGAATTACAAAATGCCGACACACACATACATACGCATATACTTGACCGATCGCTTAACCTGCTTTTCACTTCATGAACGCGGGCTAATTAATGTGGTGCAGATGTAGTGCAGGCTTGATTGGCCAAATAGCCTCCGTGTGCATCCAAGTTCCTTGTGTATTAATTATGTATTTGTGGAAAATACATTTTACAGTCGACTCTCGACAAATCCACTTGATGTGTTCGGCAAATCTTACAACGCAGCCGAAAATTCAAAATGGTGGGAATTATTTATGTATTTATTATTTCCCCAAGCTTGAAAAACCAGTGTACTTTTGTCAGCTAAATATTCATGTTGTATGACAAAACCTACAGCAATGTGACCATTTAGAATAAAATAATCATTCCAATTCGGCACACAATATACATACATTCATATATACATACAAACATACATCCATACATACAGCATATATACGTACATAAATACATACATATTGTTGAGGGCCGGGGGTCGGTGGCGAGAGCGACCACGAGGTGGGAGAGGTTACGTCGTCTCCCACTGGACTCTCCGGAATTGTAGGCCATCGCTCCGGATAATTCCGTGAGGCGGCATGTCGCTTAACCGACCGTGGATGCCAATACCTCCACCGCATAGCGTAGGGTCTTTTTGTCTAGAACCAATTTACCTAATTAACTATGCGGTGTCGTCTACCGGGGAACCACGCCCTCAGTACGCCTTGCCCGAACCGGACCACTCTACCGACTACCAACTGCCAACTACCTTTCCAGTTCGGATGCAGCAAGCGGATCTGCCAAGGTCGTACCGGCTCGAATGAACGGATTATCGGGTATAAAAACCCAGCTAAAACTCAGATCTGAACCATGCTGGACCAATGAAAGAAAGGACAGAAATGAGCTGGGAACATTTCTTCAGTAATTTATTTACAATAAAGAAGACACAGAGTGAGACTTATCACAGAATATACAAGCAAGAATTTACAATGTTCAAAAACACTGATACAGTTTCCACTTACAAAGACGGGCCCACACACTCAGATGATTTATTAAAAGATCCCCGCAGCCAGAGAGGGAGAGAGAAGCTGGGGGTCACAGTTCGCTTGGAAACCTGCACGTTGAAGGGAGGGGGTGCTCCGTGGTGTGGCACCTGCTATTGGCCGTGCGGCTTGGCCCACAGTCACATGCGTGGGGCTTGTGCCTGTGGAGGAACCTGAGCGGAGCAGTCGGAGTCCCAGGGCGGAGATCAGGGTCGCGGACGGGACCCAGGAAAACTCCAACGAACGCCAGCCAAATGCAGAACTCCACTCGAACGTCCCAGACTCCAGCTCAAACTGCATGACGCACACCAACCAACTCAATTCCTCCCAAAAACCTTCACTCTGAGGATTGCGTCGTATTTTTATGGACCTCTCCGAACGGGGCGGGGGCTCGGTGAAACAGATGTCACCATCCGCCCCGATTGGGCAGGGTCTTCATGGGGTCCGCCCTTTCTGGGCGGGGCCTCAACCAAACTGGGAGCAGATCCCCCCTCCACGCACGTGGACTCATCAAGTGGAAGATCCAACGTTGAAAAGGAACGTTTGTGGAAGCACAAAGGAACAGTGGACTGGACGTTTTTGCCCCGTTTGCTGTGGCCAGCGAAGTGAGGGTGGCAAGCGCTGGAAGGTAACGTGGTTGGTTGTTGGATGGTCTGTTGGATGATCGTTGGAGGGTTCGTTGGATGGTTTGTTGGATGGTCTGTTGGATGGTTGTCAGATGGTTTGTTGGATGGTCATTAGATGTAATAACCTACCTAAAATGACAACGCAACGCACACCTTTGATTTCTCGCACTGGACAAAAGGAAGGAATCTGTCTCACATGTACTTAATGGAATAACTGACCCTTGGTACATCTGTATGTTTGAATGCATATGGTTTCCAGATCCGTAACAATATATACATACTAGTAAAGGTGCCAGTCTTCGACTGGCATCACTGGCAACATATAGTAAAAGACAGATAGCATGAATGTATTTTAAACAATATATTATATCATTTTTATCCATTGAATATCATTCAGGTTTTCCCCTTCGACTGTCCCGCAGTAGTTCCACTTCGATGACATTACCACATAGTTTAGTGACTACACAACGTGTACCATTCGTGAGTTCCAGAGGATCCATAGAGCGCATTAAAATTACAGGGCACCCTACTTTAAAGTGATCCAAAAGGCTGGATCAGTTTCGTCTACATATTCATATCTTGTAGATTTTAGCTGGCCGGATCAGTTTCGTCTCCATATTCATATGTTGCAGAATTTACCTGATTCTGAAACTGTTAACAGCATGTCGATCGGATGGTTCTGTGATTTTCTACGGTAGTAAACAGAAGTACGACTTAAGCCTGTACGCCACTATGCGAAGACCCGAGGACCTAATATTTCACAACAAACTAAAAACTCACAAAATTTGAAGATATTTTAAATAAACAATTTATTATAATATCAATTAAATATCATTTTTATCCATCGATAATATTAATTGTTCTGTACAGCTATAGTTGTTCTCCTGGGATCTGCGCTTCCATCCACGATCTATGTTCTAATGAAGTGCAGTAGGAATAATAAAAACAGCACCATGCGGGAGTGTAGGTAATCTCTCCATTTTTTTTGTGCAATAATTCCTCCCATTTTGCAAATGGAGAACATTAACTGTTTAACTACCATAATCATCAAAACGAATTTTGAGGGGCCTCTAAAGGAAAACAATAATATCATTACTATATTTGTCAAAGCTTGTTTCATTTCATGCAGTAACAAAAATCTGATGGTGGAACAAAAAAAGGGGCATGCTGAAATATTAATATAGATATTATATACATATACATATACAACTATATATATACATATACATATACAACTATATACAACTATATATATACATATACAACTATATATATATATATATATATATATATATATATATATATATATATATATATATATATATATATATATATATATATATATATACATATACATATACATATATACATATATACATATATATATATATATATATATATATATATATATATATATATATACATATACAACTATATATATATATATACATATACAACTATATATATATATATATACATATACAACTATATATATATATATATATATATATATATATATATATATATATATTGTGACGTCCACGGGACTTAAACAGTCCCGCCAACGTAGAATGAGCCGAAACAATGGAGGCGGTTTATTTATTTATAACCCAAACATGGCGGTTCTAATCGCTCTACCGCAAACAGGACGAGGAAGGTGGCACGAGTCACTTTTCACTGAGTCGATGATGTTTATTTGTTTTTATTATTACCAGAAATAACAAGACTCGGCAAGAAGAGGGATCCGGGGCGATTCGACGGGATGGTGTGGGATCGGGCGTGGGGAAAAACACAGACAATTCCAATGAATATACAGTTCTCAATCCCTCTAAGGCGCCAAGCACACACACATACACACACACAAAACGTAGCTATTTCTGGTGGTCAGGCTGGACCGTGGTGTGGACGCAACTGTCCCTGGATCGGCGTCGGACGAGCTGGCCTTGCTCTCGTCAGGGGGGCAGGAGAAACCGTGGTGCTGTCGACCTCCTGGTCTTGGCCCAAGTCCGCTCACAGCCGCCAGGGAACCAGTTCTGGTGCCAAGTTGCGAGCAGGAGAGGGAGGCAGGTCCGCCCGCCGTTCGACCCCGTACTCCGAGTCAGCAGAACCCCAGAGCCAACCAAGGTGAGGCACAAGGCTCAGCAAGGCTCCAAGACACGATCAAGAACACGATCGAATCAGCACAACAACAAGGATGCTCCCCGCGCAACAGCTTTCACACCAAAAAAACACGATCATTTCGGTTGTAATCTTCTTCCTCTTCCTTTTCGACCCCGAACAGAACCTTTTTATCCTCCTGTCCTCGTCACTTCCAATCGAGCCGTTTATTGGCCCACCGCCGTCGCCTTCTGCCAATCGTGATCACGGGACGGAGCCATCCGCTGCACTGTCCGGTGACGTCACGGCCAGTCTCCAGAGAATACCAAAAGGGATTTACGCAGACACACTTACCCTATCCCGTGTCCCTATCTAATTACGTGACAATTATCATTTCCCCCTTGAAGAAATGAACATTTACAAGACAACTTATCACCACTGAATTGCTACTTATTACATCGAGATCCTGGTAAACTCAAACAGCATGGCATACCTAATTAAACATCCTAATTACCCTTTGAATGCATACCCCCCCTCAAACGTAACAATATATATATATATATATATATATATATATATATATATATATATATATATATATATATATATATATATATATATATATATATATATATATATATATATATATATATATATATATATATATATATACATATACAACTATATATATATATATATATATATATATATATATATATATATATATATATATATATATATATATATATATATATATATATATATATATATATATATAAATATATATATAATTATATATATAAATATATATATATATATATATATATATAAATATATATATATATATATATATATATATATATATATATATAAATATATATATATATATATATATATATATATATATATATATATATATATATAAATATATATACATATATATAAATATATATATACATATATATATATATATATATATATATATATATATATATATATATATATTGCGGCTACGGGTACCGAGACACCAGCTTGTCACTCAGGGGGATTAATCCCCAGTTGTCCTCGGTGGAGCCGGACCTGGGGCCACCGCTCACAATTAACGTTGTGGTACGGTGGATTGTTTTAGAACCACGAACGCCACCCAGTCAACCACGAGTTCCAGTGTCCACCATCTAATTATGCCGTTTTACTGGAGGTCACATGGTTACCTGAACGGGGAGCACGCCCTCGGTAAAGCACCAATGTTATCTCGATTAGATTTTAATTAGGGCGGCCGAGCGTTTTAACCGTTGGTGCGTGCCGACGATTTTTGGTTAAATCTGTGGTAATTACCTCCCAGTCTATCTCGGTTCGGACAATGCTAGACCAATGGACGGAAAGGACAAACACGGACAGGTTGGAAATCGACAAATTATTTATTCATAAAATATTCATAAAATTCATAAAATAAATAAATAAAAGGAACTTTTTATTTTCTGAGGTAAACAAAGAATGAATTTCAAAGCAAAATCAATCAAAATGCCAGGAAAGAGACAAGGAGCAAATGCTTATTTGGGGGGGGGAGGGGTTGACTAACTTACAGCTAAACACAGACAAGGGTACCCAACAGATCATTCGGGGTGGGGGGGGGGGGGAGAAAGAATCATCTCGCTCACCAGAGTAGTCGTCCGTGAAGTGAAAACGTCCTGAAATGTGTGCGTGCATGTCACGTCCGTCGCCAGCACCCAGCCTTGTCATGCACCCTCTCCTGAACAGCCGTGAATGCCAGTCGACATCTGGGAGGGCACCAAGATCGTCTGTCACGGGTTTAGACCCTGGTGCTGCGACTCGGGCAGTTCCTCACACTTCACGAAAATGGTGACGTTCACTGACCGACACGGTCCGTCGGTGACTGACCTGCGCCTCACACGTTGGTGACCGACCCATGCCTCACTCGTCGGCGCTGCTCACACCCACACACTCGCTTGCTCAAACACTGGGAAGGATGAATTGTCTCGTTGTTGGCGCTGGTGAGACACCCACATGTGCACCACACGCTCGCTTGCTCACTTGTGGGCTTGCACGCTTCCTCCTCCTTTTCCTCTCTGGCTTTCTTTCTCTTTCTTCTCTCTGCCTCCTCTCACTCCTCTCTCTTCAGAACAGACCTCCAATTCGTTTGAGATCTGCGGGCCGTCTTGGCGGCGCAGTCCGCCCCAAGCTCACCCCGCTCCACTTGCACACAGTTACCATGACGACCCGTGCGCTCTCAAAAAAGGCAGGCGTCGGAGCTCGCGAAAGAAATGTGTGTAAATGTGTCTGTCGTAAAGAAAAAAAAACTTCCCATAAAAGAGAGGATCTATTCTTTACCCTTCTCAACGCATCACATTTAAAATCCCATTAGACATGGGGATGGGGCTAATCTGGACATGCATTTAAGGAAATAACTGTCTGAGGACCTGGATGTGTGGATGCATTCATCAGACCGGATTCTGAAATCCGTAAATATATATATGTATATATATATATATATATATATATATATATATATATATATATATATATATATATATATATATATATATATATATATATATATATATATATATATATATATATATATATATATATATATATATATATACATATATATATATATACAAGGTGTGTTCAAAAAGTATCCGACCTTTGTGCATAAAAAATACTCGTATTCAGATACAACAAACTTACACTAATCTCCTTCAAAGTAGTCCCCTTGGGCTGCCACACACTTCTCCCAACGGTTCTGCCACTGTCGGAAGCAGTGCTGGAACGCGTCTTTTGGGATGGCGCACAGCTGGTCCGTCGCATTCCGCATGATGTCTTCTCTGGACTGAAATCTGGTCCCTTTCAGGGGCATTTTTATCTTTGGGAAAAGCCAGAAGTCACACGGAGCCATGTTGGGAGAGTAGGGAGCCTGACGAAGCATAGGTGTGTTGTGTTTTGCCAGGAAACTCTGTATCAAATGTGAAGAATAGGTGGGTGCATTATCCTGATGGAGCTGCCAATTGACCGCTGCCCACAGGTCCGGCCGTTTGCGTCACGAAGGCGACGCAGTACCTCTTGGTAGTACTCTTTGGTGATGGTTGTGCCGTGTGGTGCGTACTCATGTTGAACCACGCCACTGGAGTCAAAGAAGACGGTCAGCATGACTTTGACATTGCTGCGGACCTTCCTTGCTTTTTTTGGCCTGGTTCCATGTTGGATGTTGGATGCTTCCATTGTGATGACTGGAACTTGGTTTCTGGGTCGTACCCATAAACCCAGGTCTCATCGCCAGTGATCACTGTGTTGAAGAAGTTGGGTCGCTGTTCACAGTCTCCAGCATGTGCTGTGCGATCTCCAAACGGAGTTGCTTCTGCTCGATCGTTCGCAGCTTTGGCACGAACTTCACAGAGATTCTCCTGAAGCCCAAATCCTCAGTCACAATGGAATGAACGGATCCAATGCTGACGCCCACTTCGTCTGCAAGTTCTCTGATCGTGATGCGACGTTCCTGCATCAGCAGGGTCCTCACTTGGTCAATGACAATCTCATTTGAGGATGTTGAGGGCCTACCAGAACGTGCTTCACTTTCCACTGATGTGACCATCTTTGAAGCGGTTGTACCACTCTTTTATCTGTGTGGTGTTGATTGCTTCGTTCCCGAAGGCCTGTTGAATCTTGCGGATCGTTTCCACTTGGGAATCGCCATGCTTTCCA
Source organism: Eptatretus burgeri (assembly GCF_056783735.1). Classification (NCBI taxonomy): domain Eukaryota; kingdom Metazoa; phylum Chordata; class Myxini; order Myxiniformes; family Myxinidae; genus Eptatretus; species Eptatretus burgeri. Next base: position 20,072,560 of record NC_140967.1, read on the forward strand.
CAAAATTTGATGCAGTAGCGTTGTTCAAGTTTTTCCGTCATTTTGTCAAAAACGAAAATCCGACGGCACTCACTTACACTTCCTCACTCATCGGCGGTCTGTCGGCGACTGACAGCTTCTACAGGCGGGAAAATATTCACACATACGAATTACGATCGCCTACATACGTGCACCAAACCACGCCTCCCGAGCTTCATTTGTTTACGCACGAAAAATTAAGGTTGGATACTTTTTGAACACACCTCATATATATATATATATATATATATATATATATATATATATATATATATATATATATATATATATATATATATATATATGTATGTATGTATGTATCTACATAGTATCAGCAGAGGTATTGCAATCGCAAGCAAAGATGCGGACATTGAGTTCATTTGCCTTGTTCAGCATCTAATATATAAAAGGAGCTCGGTCTCGGTGTGTCTGCATGTGTGCCTGCATGCATCCGTCTGTCAACAATTGTCCTTTAGGGGTAGCACTCATCAAGCAATTACGGTATCCTATACACAGCGCAGTATAGCAATGCATGCCTTTACACGCATACACAAATTTGTGTACAAGCAGCATATAATGTGCTGCACAAACACGCATGAGGAGAGTTTCTTCCTGGGATGGCCCTTGCCTAATACATACCCCAGACAATTTGATCAAAATAAGGAAGAGAGGTGGGGGAGGGTCAGAATTTTTTTGATTTTAATCTTCCTCTTAGTATATTGTTGTATATTATTTGGAATTCAGCATCGAAAAGGGTCCTGATGAATATTACATTAACACTCAACCCATCCTCACTCCCTGAGTGTGTACTGTATTGGTATGCTGGTACCGATACACCACCTAACTTGATTTTTTTTTACCATTAACAAGAAGCATTTTTTTTTAGCAATTACGCAAAGATTGGTGTTCCTGTCAGAAAAGTGATGGGTCTTACATTCTCGTATTTACTGAAAAGCTAATATTGTTGTGGGTCGGGGTTCGGCGGCAATAAACGACCACCAGGGGGAGCAGTAGGAGCCATCTCCCACTGAACACCCGGAATTTAGGCTGTGACTGCGGACAACTCCGAAAGGTCACGGGTCACTTAAAGGACCGTGGTCGCCAATATTTGGACGGGGTGAGGTCGGGTCCACTTGTTAATTCTAATTTACCTAAGTACACACGCTGTCTAGCTTCCGGGGAAACCACACCCTCGGCCGACTCTGTCCGAACCAAGTCGCATGTACCGACTCGGGTCCGGCATACCGAGCGGGAGTTACCAGAGCCGCGCCGGTCCCAATGACAACTTATGGCACACGGCCTCTGTAATTCTCATTACGCACCGTGCTGGGTCAATGAAAGAAAATGACAGACAACGAGCTGGTACATTGAACAATTGGGGGTTTATTTATCAAGGGGAGCACAAAGAGCAAAGTTATCCAAACAAAGCAATGTACAATGAACAAAAGCACTCAACAATTTCTACTTACAGACAGGGCCCACGGACACACACACACACACACACACCCAAAAGAAATGGACCCCGTGGGGTCTTTATTCGGTCCCTCAGCCCAGGAGGGAAAGGCGAGCTGGGGACCAGGGCCTTGTCAGGTACCTCTCCGCCTCGTGCGGTCACACCGTACTTCAACCACCACGGTGGGACTCAAACCCGCAACCTTTGAATTGCTGCTTCCACTAGAAGTCCAATGCGCTATCCATTGCGCCACGGAGCCACTCGAAGGACCGCAGACGAAAAGCCACCAAGATCAAGCCAATCGCCACAATGACTGCTCACCACTCAACTTATTCCTCGGCGTTTTTGGCTTCTTATTGGCTGGGGCGCGTGTGCGATGCTCGCCCTTGGCTCATTGGGCAGAGGAAACATTCCATGCCCTTTTTTGGAGCGGGGCTCCGATCTGAGGCGATGGAAGCCCCGCCCACATCTGTGCTTGGCACGCATGCGCGTGAGGAAGGCCGATGGTGGCAGGAGAGAAGGAGGGATGTTGTTGTTGTCGTTAATGTAAAAAAAAAAACCTAATTAAAAAATAACTCAGAGCGCACACATGAAATTCCCTCATTAGACAGAAGGAAGGATTCTAAATATAAACACATACTTATCAAAATAACTAAGCTTAGGGACTGCTGTCTGTTTGTGTGCAAATGGCTTCCAGATTTGTAACACTACCCCCTCCCCTTTTCACAGACTCGTCCTGAGTCGTGAATTTTTGTGTGCCATGCAGGTGTAGGTTCTTCCCCTCGTACATTTTACCTATTGATCCCTGAGTGCAACATTTGTGTCCATATCAAAAATAAATAACCTAGTGCGCTGCGTAACTAAACAATCAGACTCACTCGGACAACTTAACTAAATTGCCGACGCTAACACAAACACACAGGTGGGTTAAGAACTTATTTACATTTTTACCTTATTTATTTACACTAACCATGGCCCAGGACCTGTGATCTGTGGAAGGAAAAGTCTTTGGTGCAGAAAACAAAAATAAGGAATGGATGCATGGGCTGCGTCAACGCAGTCTTTGTGGAGTGGCTGCCTGCAGGGCAGTCCTTGCATACACCGGAGATGGTCCTGGCGCACATGGTTGAGATGGTGACATTGGGGCAATGCAACCAAGGGCAAGCAGGCATGGGGTCAAGGCAAAGGCAGTCAAGTGAGGAAAGGCAAATGCGGACCAGCAAATACAGCACAACAGGCCGGCATATGAAGCTGGCCGGCCTCTGATCTGGTCCGTGAGGTTGTGGAGGGAGTGCGGTGGTGCCGGCCACTCCGAAAACGGGCTCGGACCTACAGTACTGTTTCCCCAAAACCTATCGCCTTTGCCTGTCTTTGTCCACACCCACTCCCTTAATTTGCAACAACAAAATTTAGATTTCCCCCTCTTTATTAATTTATTTATTTCTTATTATTATAAAAAATTATTTTACAATTGCTTGTCCCTAACCCCCTTACCATCTTTGTCCGGCTAACCTATCCTGTCCGTCCACTCCCAACCCCGAAGATCCTTTTTTGCAGGGGAAGAAGGGAGAGACTAGTATCCTGCCTCGAGGCCCAACAAAGCCTCAAAATAGCCTCCACAGAGTTCAGCAATCTTCCCAAAGTGAGTCCAGCAGCCAACAGAGAGCAAAGAGATGGATGGTGCAAAGGAGTACATTTTCTATCTATCCGAGCATTTATTAAACTCTAAACTATCCCTGGGGCTTTTCAACACGTCTGTCTCTTTAAACTATTGGTTCTAGAAACCATGATTCCCGTCGCCTGTGTTGGTGTCCATTATCAATTTGGGCCCTGCCCGCAAATTTTCTCTCGTGCCCTTGCACAATTTCGTGGCTGGGCAGTGTGGCTCAACTGGCAGGGACTTCCGTCTGCCAAACTCTAACTACGGCACCCCAGGGCAGCTGAGGCCGTCTCCGAGCCTACCTGCTCCGTATGAATGTGGGGAGTGCCCTTCTTGGCTACTCCCCCGTATATGCCCATGTGGCATCTTTGGTGCCCCGGGTCCCGTTTCCGATGGGCCACCTGTGCCCACTACACTATCCCGGTCCCTCGGACCCATGGCCTACTCTGGGTCTTTATTCGGGTCTTTATTAAGGGAAGGGAAGGCAGCGTGACAGGAGTCCACACTTTATTCGGGTCGGGACCCCATGGGGTCTTTATTCAGTCCCTCAGCCCAGGAGTGAAAGGTGAGCTGAGGACCAGGGCCTTGTCGGGTACCTCTCCGCCTCGTGCGGTCACACCATACTTCAACCACCACGGTGGGACTCGAACCCGCAACCTTTGAATTGCTGCTTCCACTAGAAGTCCAATGCGCTATCCATTGCGCCACAGAGCCACTCGAAGGACCGCAGATGAAAAGCCACCACGACCAAGACCAAGCCAATCGCCACAATGACTGCTCACCACTCGACTTATTCCTCGGCATTTTTGGCTTCTCATTGGCTGGGGCGCGCGTGCGATGCTCGCCCTTGGCTCATTGGGCAGAGGAAACACTCCATGCCCTTTTTTGGAGCGGGGCTCCGATCTGAGGTGAAGGAAGCTCCGACCACGTAGGTGCTCGGCACGCATGCGCGTGAGGAAGGCCGATGGTAGCAGGAGCGAAGGAGGGATGTTGTTGTTGTAGTTTATGTAAAAAACCTAACTAAAAATAACTCGTAGCACACACACGAAATTCCCCCATTGGACAGAAGGAAGGATTCTAACTATAAACACATACTTATCGAAATAACTAAGCTGAGGGACCGCTGTCTGTTTGTGTGAAAATGGCTTCCAGATTCTTAACAATATTACTTTTCTCTGCTTGGAGACCATATATTTCTTACTTTTGCCAAGATGTCAGAACTTTTAACCACCCTCCCCCCAAAAAATCCAAAAGCACTGTACAAGCTCAGGCCGAAGCAAAATGTAATCACAGGCCTCAACACCTTCACTGTTTATTTGATTCATATACAGGATGTTTGTCTCCTTTTGGCAACACAAACAACTCATACTCTCATGAACACTTCTTGAATTTTGGTAAATATCAAGTAAATATTGTACCATTCCATGTTTTAGGTTATTGTCATGTGACCTGTCACTTATTTTGGCCTGCCTGTCCAATTTTCAACGTGAGCCATACCGAGTTTTCTTTTCCCATTTCCAAAGGACAATATGCACTGTTGACTTGGGAAGGCCCATGGTGAGTGAGGGAAATGTCGCAAATCACTTGCAGCACCCATTGGTCTCAAAAGTGCAGAAACTTTGTAAATTTGTGACTCCATGTTGTGCATCTGGATGCCTAGAAACTGAGCACAGGCCAGTGGAAAACCGAAAGAGATGTTTTAGAACTAAAAACAGGCTTCTGAGAAATGCTGTGGTGCTCTGTGTGGATGAGTTGTTGCCAAATGAACAATGAACGGTGCTGGAAGTAAAAATGCTCATTATTTATATCTACTTACGACATGTTGCTGAAAACTATATCATTTGCTGCTCTCCTTATCCAATTACCCTTATCCTTGCCATGTTATTCCCTTCTTTTGGTTGTCAAGGCATCTTTAGGCTTTGTTATTACTCTCGTTAATTTGCCTTTTTTCAACATATTTACTGAACAACTTCTGATATTACTTCTGTATTCCTAGAGGCCATGCATTTCTTATTATGTCAACATGTCAGAAATTTTAACCACCCCCTTCAATCCTCCTACCCCATCCCCAACATGTATAGCACTATACAAGCACAGGCCTAAGCATAGTAAGGAAAAACCTGAAGACTTTCCCATCCCCCTTCAGTATCCGATTACGACTCTGCAGCATCTGGTTAGTGCATTGCATCGATAGCTGGTATAAAACACGAGTCATTGCAAGTGATAGAATAACTATATGGTATGCTACCATTAGTGTACATCATTAAGATGTGCTTGTTATAATTCAAAAGTGTGTGATGCCATCTTTCTCTAGATTTCCATCAAAGTCATCATGTAAGCAAGCCCTACAGGGTGCAACAATGAATAGATCATTTCACAACGATTCAAGAGCTTGCCCCAAACCCCACTTCTGACCACTCATTTTTTGTGAAATGTCAACACCACCTTGTCTTTGTTTTTATCCCATTTGCTTTTCCTTGCACCATTTTTCATTTTTATTGCCCTGTTTTAACTTCACAGTTTTTGCTAAATGGTGCGTCGAATAAAATTAGAATAAAAATCAAAATTGACTTGATTTATAAGCTGAAGGCAGGTGGTGTGAGGACTGTGATGTCATCACTTTATTTGGCGTGCGATGGGAATTACAAAAATCCATATGCATTTCTTTCATATATTCACAAATTACAGGTGAATCCAATTGCCTTTCAAAACAAGCTCATTATGCTCCCTTGTGCAATATATTTTATTTTTGCATTTTCACTTTTTGGTCAATCCAGTGGCAAATACTCTGAATGGCTGCATTGCGTAGTTATCAAAATGCTACAATGGTCATGTCAACAAAAAAAAGCAGAATTCGTGGTGAAGATAAGTCCCCCAAAAATAGGACAAAGTGATATGAACGTCGATTTTAGACATTACATTTAACACATAATTAGGTTGAAAACGAGCGAAAAAATAAATGTATGTTCTGCACATTGTTATCCACGGAGCACTTCTAAAGGCCGTGCAAGAAGTTTCTCATTTTCAGGGAAGAAGGAAGCTAATTAAGCCCGAGTATAGTTGTAAAGATTAATTTGGCCTCATTGTGCAAGTTTTCTGTAAAAAGATAAAGGTTGAACTGATGCTCTATTACCTTTACTTTATATAAGTAAAACATAAAAACAAGGTTGCTAAAGCACAGGAACAGAAGATTTTGACCCTCCATGCTTGGAAAGCATCTGAATCGCATTAATTATCGATTTTCTTCACCTAATCCATCCTTTTTTCCAAATCGATTAAAATTCGTTGCTATCTAATGCTGTTTTACTCCACATGAACATTACATTCATATCCTGTAATCTATTATATAATGTAAACCGTGGTGTTTGTCCATGCATTCATCTGTCTCCCGTTTACGGCAGCCGCTTCCAGTGCTGCATTTGAAAAGCTCCAGACACAGGCAAAGCTCAACATTCACCCAGAAGAAGAGCATGATAACAAACAAGATACATTTTAAATGTATAACTACAACATGGATTTGGTTTGTGCATTAAGATACGACCTGAGGATTATCACAAAGTTGAACAAACCATGTCTGCGTTGTTAATAACAGTAACCTAGACTGAAAGTCTTTGAACAAAGGTTGCAGTGCAAGGCAATCAATTTATTAATTTGTGGACACATTGGTCCAATGGATCAAATTTTTATTGGTCTTCATAGCCTTGTCACATACCTGCTTGCTGTACTGCTTGAGCATTAGCTTGCCTTTCAGCAAGCCATAAGTGCTGAAGGCCAGCGTGGGGATTATGTTCATTTTTATTTTGGCATTATGATACTACTATTCTCATTGTTGTTGTAAATATTATGAGTATTAATTAATATTTGGTTTGTCACAACGTTATTGTTTTTGTAATTTATTTTGTAATTAGAATGTTATGCAATGGTCGAAGGATGTATTAAGCTGCTTAATATACCTTAACATGGCATGCTTTTAAAACATGGGAATTCTAAAAGATTTTTTGTAGTTAATTCGCCTAATCAACTCAGGAGGTCATGATGACCATTTTGGTGGATCACATTTCACATCAGAATGTTCTAGTACAATTCCACAAAAAATCCTCACACACACACACACACACACACACACACACACACCTCATCCATTTATAGTGTCATCTTAACGGGTCTACGGGGTCTTAGGGGTATTGTGAGTCTTTTGTGTCCTTGGGGTCTTTTGGATCCTTTGGGTCTTTTGGTTCCTCAGGGTCTTTTGGGTCCTTGGGAACTTTTGTGTTTTTTGTGTCCTCAGAAACTTTTGGGTCTTTTGGATCCTCAGGGTCTTTTGGGTTTTTTGGGATCCTCTGGGTCTTTTAGGTCTTCTGGCTCTTTTGGCTCCTCAGGAACTTTTGGGTCTTTTTGGATCCTTAGGGTCCTCTGCAAATTTTGGGTCTTTAGAGGTCTTTGGGTTCTTCAAAGGTCGAAGGGGTCTCAGCAGTGTCAAAGGTCAAAAGGTACATTCCAGTAGTACATAGTTAATACACAAAAAGCAAACATCACACACACACACACACACACACACACACACACACACACACACACACACACACACACACACACACACACACACACACACACACACACACACACACACACACACACACACACACACACCTACCTCATCCATTAATCATCAAACAAAAACCTCAATTTAGCATTGTGACCTAAAAATAACATTTAATAATGAACTTCAGAGTTTCAAAATAAAGTTATTGGAAAAAAAAAAAACTTGGTGGACTCAATTATGTAATTCGTTGGAGTTAGAATTAGAGCATCTGGAGGGGGTTGGCGGTTCAAACCCCGGCCAAGTCCTTAGTTATATCAAAGACTATAAAAATGGTGTGTGTTGCTTCCTTGTTTAATGCTCAACATTTAATGAGGATAGAGCATGGACAAACTGTCATAGGTTTGCAACCATTGTACAGGCTTCGTGGGCCGAATGGTCTCTTTCTGCATTGAAGTTTCTTTGAAGGGAAATCCTCCATTACATACACCACCAAACAGCATTGTGAAGAGTCACATCTGTCCATGTGTTCGCCTGTCTCCAGTTTATGGCAACCACTTCCTGCACCGCTTTTGAAAAGCTGCTTTATTGTAAATATTAATTTCACCTTTTTTGATGCAATATAGTCAGTCACTTTATTGTTGTTCTTCTATCGTATGCAGCACAAGGCTGTGGGGTCGAATCATTGGCTGAGGGTGCGGCTGTGCCACTGATGCAATGCTCTCTGTTGCGTAGGGCAGGAATTTGGAATTTAGCGATCACTCACCTACTCTTCGGGAAGGACACAATGCGATGGATCTTTAACGTTCACCGACAAATGATGGGAGACAGGAATCGTGTTTAACATCCATCCAAGGGACAGCACACTCAGTGATGAATCACCCTGCCTGTGAAACACTGGGTTGACACTTCATAGCTGGGTTGGGATTCAAACACAGTCGACACAGCTGAGATGCGAGCGTGCATACCATCCTGTCAGCCCAGTCACTTTATTGCCCCTTTCAGTAATCTTTAAAATCAACATGAACAGCTGGATCTTTATGGAGTAAAATAATTTAAAATAGAAATACAGTATTTGCTCTTTCAGACTGATCCAAAATCTGCCACCCAATATTGCATCGCCATTTCGTGGTGGGTGTTATAGGTTGCTCAGAGCTTTTGTTTCTTTGGAAAAATTTGCAAAAAACCACTCTGTGGAAGCTCAGAGCTTTTGTTTTTTTCTTTGTGCAATGCAATTTCCATTTTTAAGTCCATGAAATAATTTAAATTGACAGATTAACTTAAACATTTTCCGTCACTGCGGACGGGTACTTTTGGTTGATTTTTCCATCAATGGGGCTGGGTACTTTTGCTCGTAATAAATACTGACCTTCCTTTTAATCTATCTTGATGTCTCTTTTTATGCCTCTGCTGAAGAAGTGGCTGGGCGCATTATGTTTTTGGGTTGTCCATACGAATGTACGTCCGTCCATGATAATTTTCTCTGTTTTCTCTGCAACCGCTTACCCAATTGACAAAATTTTCACCATAGGTGTGACACGTCAAATCATTAAATTGTACATTTTTCTTGAGCTGCTTCATCAATCGATGTGAAACATTTACAATTAAGATTTAGTCGTCATGCGGAATTTATGTTTGAAATTTCAACCTGATCGGACACATGGTCTGGCAGCCAGAATAATTTAATATATTGAATCTGGGTTCAGGAATTTATATCAAAATCGGTGATAAGGTGGGTGGAGGTATATCTGGCGACATTGCGACGTTGAAGAGTGCTCTTATCGTTTTATTCTTTTTTTTTATGAAGCGAGAAGGGGAAATGGGATAATCTCGAGGAGGTAGAAAGTCCAATTTTTGGGAAGAATGATGCAAAACGAGGAAGATGTTGAGAAAAGGGACAATTTTCACTATTCGAGGCTACAAAAAGTTGCGACAGAAAAAAAAAGCCACACACAAAAAACACAAATAAAACAAAAACCGTCTCCGTGGGAGTACCTCCTGTGCAGCTGCCTTCAACAGGGCAACTCACTGGATGACGATATTTGGAGCAAAGCCTTCGGGACCCCCACTCTCTGATGATAGGAGGAAAACCACAGGGTAACCTTCCCATGTCAGATTGTGGTAGTGTGTCGGGGTGAGTCTGTGGTTCATCAGTGCCCCAGGCGAGATACTCTTCTAGTGTTGGGGGATTTCAATGCAGTGCATCGACTGGAACTGATAGGGATGGTTATAAGACACGTGTTGTTCCCCAGGGGTCTGCAACTGTGAACCAGATGCTCTGGAACATGTGGGTCACAGTTGCAGACCCATAGGGACCAAATGTGAACCAAAAATAGCACTGAGTTACTTGACTTTGCAAGAAGTCATGGACTTAGGGTGGCTGGTTCATTGTTTCAGTGCCCACAGGCTCATCGCTTAGCTTGGTATTCCAATGCTGGTGGTTTGCCAAAGGTGATTGACCATGTGCTCATTGATGGTCACTGCAGTTAGAGCGGAGGATGGCGTGCTCTTGACGGAAGAATCCGAAGTGATGGCCCACTAAAGCCGGTTACTTTGAGCGGCCGGTTACCAGGCTGATCCACCAGCTGCTGAGTTGGATGTCAGGGGTGTTACTATCCCTCTTGCTAACCCTCCAATGAACAGTGAACCAGCTTTTGTTTGTGGAAACACAGGCTGTGTTGAATAAGTTCAAAGGGGGTAAAGCTCCTGAGACATCTTGGATCCGTACCGAATTTCTCAAGACTGGGGATATGCTGGAATCGTGTCGTTGCATGCAGTTCTGTGCTCTCTTTGGAGCTTCGGCACTATCATCCCAACTGACTGGAAGAGGAGCTTTGTTGTCTCTCACTGGAAAGGGAAGGGTGATTGCCAGGACTGCAACAACTACTGAGGGGTGACGCTGCTCTCAGTGCCGGGCAAGGTCTTTGCTCTGATAATTATTGACAGAGTTTGCCACCATTTGCTAGAACACCAGTGCTGAGAGCAGTCAGGCTTTGCACCGAAGATGTAAGATGTCAACGATTCTATCTTTACCAATAAGTACATGCAAATAAAAGGGGTTTATATATGACAAGCCAAGCTTTTTTACATAGACTCACTCCTCCACATTCATTCATATTGTTATATCTAGTATATACTGCTCATTCAAACCACTGACTCACTGAATTTATGACTGACTGACTGATAATATCGTTTGGTACTTTCCGAGGGAAGTAGAAAGCTGAAATTTTGTATGCCGACGGACATCGGAGCCAATCCACTGGGGAAAATTACAGAACTGTTGGAAAGTGTTCGTAAATGAAAACATAAATAAATGAAGAAAAAAAAACAAGAGAAAAAATGTAGGTGAGCCACCTGAGACAGCAGGGAAGCAAAGTAATTTTGCATTGTGATGGACATTGAAGCCGATACACCGGGGAAAAAAAATCATGCAACTGTTGGAAAGTGTCCATAATTGAGCAGATATCGTTACGTCTGAGGGGAGATGTATGCATTCAAAGGGTAATTAGGATGTTTAATTAGGTATGCCATGCTGTTCGAGTTGTACCAGGATCTCGATGTAATAAGTAGAAATTCAGTGGTGATAAGTTGTCTCGTAAATGTCCATTTCTTTAAGGGGGAATTGATAATTGTCACGTAATTAGATAGGGAGACGGGTTAGGGTAAGTGTGTACGCGTATCCCCTTTTAGTATTCCCTGTAGGCTTGCCGTGACAGAACAAGATAGTGCTGCGGATGGCTCCACCCCTTGATCACAATTGGCGGAAGGCGACGGAAGAGGGCCAATAAAAGGGCTCGATTGGAAGTGACGAGAACTCGAGTATAAAAAGGTTCTGTTCGGGAGAAGAAAGGAGAGTCACAAAAAAAAGAAAGCGTCTGGTCGAGGCTGTTGGTCTCGGAGCGTGCTCTCTCGTTGCGCTGGTTCGTTCCTGGATTCATCATGTCTCGTGACCTTGCTGTGCCTCGTGCCTCACCTCGGTTGGCTCCGGAGTTCTGCTGGATCGGAGTACGGGACCGAACGGCGGGTGGACCTGCCTCCCTCTCCTACTCGCATCTTTGCGCAAGAACTGGCTCCCTGGCGGCTGTGAGTGGACTTGGGCCTGCACCAGGAGGTCGACACCACCAGGAACAGCACCACGGTGGCTGGTTGGAGCTCACAGGCCGGAAACCGCGGCTCTGCGCGGAAGGGCTGATGGAACCTCGGCACCACCGTGTCTCCTGCCCCTGACGAGCGCAACGCCAGCTCGTCCGGCACCAATCCAGTGACTGTTACGTCGACTCCACGGGCAAGCCTGACCACTAGCTACGTTGTGTGTGTGTGTGTGTGTGTGTGTGTGTGTGTGTGTGTGTGTGTGTGTGTGTGTGTGTGTGTGTGTGTGTGTGTGTGTGTGTGTGTGTGTGTGTGTGTGTGTGTGTGTGTGTGTGTACCTGGTGCCTTAGAGGCTTTGAGATTTGTATATCCATTGGAATAGTTTGTGTTTTCCCCACGCCCGAACCCACACCACCTCCGTTGAATCGCCCCGGATCCCTCCTCTTGCCGAGTTTATTATTTCTGGTTGGAGAAATAAACATTATTAACTTGGTGAAAAGCGACTCATGCCACCTTCCTCGTCCCGTTTGCTGTGGAGCGATTAAAACCGCCATCTTTGGGTTATAAAAAAATAAACCGCCTCCATCGTTTCGGCTCATTCTACGTTGGCGGGACTGTTCAAGTCCCATGGACGTCACATTGGTGTCAGGAGTGGGATGTTCGAACCCCTCTAAATTATATTTGGTATCGGGAGAGTATACCAGAATTAAAATCTCGCCACGAATTGGAATACAAAACTATTACAGAAAAGCGCGCGAGCGCGGGAAAATTTTGCGGGAGTTTTCAAATTAAATTTAATTGGCGGCAAACGGGACTTCTGCACCATGGCGGATGTGCAGATGTTTGAGGAGGAAGGCCACGTTTCGGGCAGCGAGTCGGGGGAAGAAGGGAGAGACGGGGGTAGGATTGGAGCCTCCCCCATTCCGAGCATGGACCGTGCTTCATCGCCTGTAATGGAGCCGGCAGCGCCGGAAACCGGCGCGATGTCGATCTGGACAATGTTGGAACGTTTAATGAGTGCAATTACAGCACAGGGGGGCAAAAATGACGGCACAGGGGGCGGAAATGACAGATCAATTGGGGTTAATGCGGGAACAGTTGGGGGCATGGATTGATTTCATGAGGGATGAATTGGGGGAAAAGATGGAGAAAATGAAAACTAAGATGCAGGAGTGTGTGGATGTTAAATTGGGGGAAATACAAAGTAAATTTGAGGATAGATTGGAGGAAACAAAGGTAGAAATTGCATTGGAGGGGGAAAATAAACGGAAATCATTGGTAGATAAAATTGATTCAACGAACATTTGGGTTGATAAAGTGGATGAAGGCCTGGAACGTCATCGTGCCTGTGTGGATGCTCGTATGCAGCTGCAAGAAGAAGAGTGGGGAGAGCTGAGGTCGCAAGGGATGAATTTGGCGGAGGAGGTAAAAGGATTGGAGGCTCGTTTGGACGAACAAGATAAAATTATGAGCCAAGAGGGAGACTTGGATAAAGGCCTGGTAGAGCCGTGTTTTGTAAGTGGAGTGTCCGGGTTGGTTGAGGAGCAGCTACAAACTCGCGACGGAGCCTTGGAGGAGGTTGTGCGGGCCCAGAAGATCCTGCGAGAAGAGGTGAATCGGTCCATTCAACGTTTGGAACAGGAGGCAAAATTGACCCATGAGACCCTCACCACAAAATATTTTTGGCCACAGGGGGCTCCAAAATTGGATACGCAGCCACAAGGGTGTTTGATCCCTGGGCTGGATTCGGACAAGGGAGAAACTGGGAAGCGGGCCACCGGGAAAGTGATCCCTCCTGGTAAATTTTGACGGGTCAGGGAGTCTTGAAGCTTTTCTGATGCAATTTGAGTGTATTTCCCGACTAAACAGGTGGAATGAGCGGGAACGTACAGGGAATTTGGTGGCAACGTTGCGGGGACCAGCCGCAGATGTGTTAAACGTGATCGCGGAGGGATGTTGACCAGCTCCCACATTTGCGAGGCATTGAGCCGTCGGTTTGGGTTCGCAGCAAACTGTGATCTGGTGCGGGCCCAGTTCCAGCACCGCAGGTTAAAGTCGGGCGAGACAGTGCATGAGCTGGCACAGGACATTTACCAATCAGTTTGGATCGCGTATCGGGACCTAACAGTGGAGGCATGGGACAGACTGGCACTAGAGAAATTTTTAGCTGCTCTTCTGGACCCTGAGGTCAGAGCGCTAGTGGAGCTACAGGATCCACCCACCGTTCACCGAGCGGCCGAGTGCGCAGCCAGGCTGGCCTCGTGGAGGCGGCCGGGTCGGGTGCCAGAGAGGCCATCGGTGACGGTCCGACAGGCGGAGATTCAGGATCAGGGAGAGGGGCTGGGAGAAATTGGAATTACCCAAATGTTTCAGGAAATTTGCCAGAAACTGTCAAGTTTGATAAGGGGTAATTCGGCAGTAAGTGCGCACAGCGGCGGGGTCCAGCCCAGCCAATAGAGCAATTTGATTATGGCCGAGGGGGTCCGGAACCAGAAGAGACATTACACCGATACCCACGGGGGCCTTTTATGGGGAGTTGTTTCCGGTGCGGGCGAAGAGGACACATGCAACGATATTGCCGGTACCCGGCGATGGAGAGACCCTCCAATAGACTTTCAAGCCCGGAGAGGATGAATCCTCCTGCTGAACCGCCAGGTCTATCCGAGGTGCCCTTACCTAGGTCGAGTCTGGAGATCACTGCCGGGGGTCAGGGGAAACTAGATCGGGCTGAGCATACAGGGCCATGCTTGGCTGGTGAGATTTTGGCGAAGTGCCCTCCCTTGGTGAAAATAGTGAATTGTGGGGAAATTGGTGTGGGGAATTTGCGGGTAAAGGTAAAGATAGAGGGAGAGTTTTGTGAAGCAGTGGTGGACACGGGTGCAAGTGACACTGTTATTAGCCCGCCAGTGTTGGACCAAAGTGTTGGAGGTTGGGACAAAATCGATAGACTAGCAGGACACAGTCTCCAACTGGCTACGGGAGCAACGACGCCGATAATGGGTCGTGGGGTTGTGAGGATGGAGTTGGGCAGCCTAGAGGTCGATGCGGTGGTGTGGGTGGCAGAAGTGTGTGACCGATGCCTTCTGGGGTTGAGTTTCCTCGTGGAACATGACTGCCAACTAGACCTGGGGCGGGGTCACATGTGGCTGGGGACTGAAAAGCTACGGTTGGAGGGACTGGGGGAAGTCGAGGAGGCGCAGGGGGCCCGACTGGAGATGTCGCACACCGTGACCGTGCCCCCCAGGTCTGAGACCGTGGTGTTGGCCGGGATATCAGCAAGAACCAATCATGTGGGCCAGCTCAGGATGGTGGAGCCGTGGAGCTCAGGGGAAACTGCAGGATTGAGGGTGGGTCGTACACTCGTGGATACACATCAGCCCATGGTAGTGGTTCGGTTGCTCAACCTGTCTAACAGCCCTCACACAGTGAGGGGCGGAGCTGTTATAGCAAAGTGTAGCAGTGTAGTGGAGATCACCCGAGGGGACGGAACCACAGACTTGCCAGTTCAGCCGGAGTCGGTGCAAAATTTTGGAAAAACAAATTGGCCAGAGGGAGTAAGGGACATGGTAAACTGAGCAGAACAGGGGTTAACAGTGGACCAGGTAAGGTCAATGCACAATTTGGTTGGTGCTAATGTGGATGTGGATGTTCTCATTCATTCATTCTCTCTCTCTCTCTCTCTCTCTCTCTCTCTCTCTCTCTCTCTCTCTCTCTCTCTCTCTCTCTCTCTCTCTCTCTCTCTCTCTCTCTCTCTCTCTCTCTCTCTCTCTCTCTCTCTCTCTCTCTCTCTCTCTCTCTCTCTCTCTCTCTCTCTCTCTCTCTCTCTCTCTCTCTCTCTCTCTCTCTCTCTCTCTCTCTCTCTCTCTCTCTCTCTCTCTCTCTCTCTCTCTCTCTCTCTCTCTCTCTCCCCGAGGATTTTGGACGCACGAGTCTAGTCAGGCACCAAATTGACACTGGCGAGGCTCGACCTATTCGACAGCCTGCACGACGGCTACCTCTTGCAAAGAGGGATGAGGCTGAAAAACAGGTGGCAAAGATGAAGGAGGCTGGAATTATTGAGCCCTCTGTAAGTCCTTGGGTGTCACCCATTGTGTTGGTAAGAAAGAAGGACGGGACCATTCGGTTCTGTGTGGATTATCGCCAGCTCAATCAAGTGACGCTCAAGGACTCGTATCCCCTGCCACGTATTGATGATACACTCGATGCAATTTCCGGCTCAAAATGGTTCACTACATTGGATTTGAAGAGTGGCTACTGGCAGGTGGAAATGGATAAACAAGGGAGAGAGAAAACAGCATTTTCCACAGGGAAGGGCCTCTGGCAGTTTGTCGTCATGCCTTTCGGATTGTGCAATGCCCCCGCCACATTTGAACGTCTGATGGAATGTGTTTTGATTGGGCTGCCATGGCAAACATGCCTGATCTATTTAGACGACGTTCCTGTCCACGCTCCCACATTTGAGCAGGCTGCCAAAAATTTGGTGGAGGTTTTCAGGCGATTGAGGGGGGCCGGGTTAAAACTGAACCCTGGGAAATGCGAAATTTTCAGGAAAGAGGTCGTTTATCTGGGTCACGTGGTTAATGAGAGCGGTGTGGCCACAGACCCAATAAAGGCAGTGGCAGTA
Organism: Eptatretus burgeri; assembly: GCF_056783735.1. NCBI lineage: Eukaryota > Metazoa > Chordata > Myxini > Myxiniformes > Myxinidae > Eptatretus > Eptatretus burgeri. Next base: position 20,088,944 of record NC_140967.1, read on the forward strand.
AAAGAGTGGCCCACCCCCAGAAATGTAAGAGAGGTCAGAGGATTTTTGGGCCTCTGTTCTTACTATAGGAAATTTGTGGAAAATTTTGCAAGTATTGTAAGACCATTGCACCAATTGACAGAGAAGGGAGCTAAATTTGTGTGGTCAGAAAACTGCACCAAAGCATTCAATCACCTAAAACAACATCTGATAGAAGCCCCAGTTTTGGCATATCCGGCCGAGACTGGCCAGTTCACCCTTGACACGGATGCTAGTCAGGGAGGATTGGGGGCGGTCCTGTCTCAAGTCCAACAAGGAGTCGAACGAGTGATTGCCTATTATAGTAGGGCTCTGTCAAAGTCCGAGCGAAATTATTGCGTCACTCGCAAAGAATTATTGGCCTTGCTGTCTGCAGTTGGACACTTTCATCCTTACCTGTACAGGAGGGAGTTTGTGATCCGGGTTGATCATGCCTCCTTGCAATGGCTTCTTCGGTTCAAGGAGCCGGAGGGCCAAATTGCAAGGTGGCTTGAGAAACTGCAGCAGTACAATTTTGTTGTGCAACATCGGCCCGGCAAAACACATGCCAACGCAGATGCTCTCTCTCGGCGACCTTGTTGGCAGCACCAATGCAAATTTTGTGAACGTCAAGAGAATAGGGATTTGATTGGGCAGGAACAAATTGATGCATGCCTATGTGCTGCCAGAGTAACCCGTCAGACTCTGCCACAACCACCTCCTGAATTTGGTATTGCCGATTGGAAAAAGGAACAGAAGGAGGACCCTGTTTTGGGCCACCTCTGTAATTGGCTAGCGGGTGGAAAACGGCCTGCGTGGGAAGAAATTGCTTCGCTCGGAGCACAGGTAAAGGCGTATTGGGCACAATGGCAGATGCTCCAGCTGAAGGATGGCATTTTGTACTGCGAGTGGGAATTACCAACAAGTGGAAATGCTTCCTGGTTGTTGGTGGTACCTTCGAAATTGAGAGAACAGGTGATGGGACTTGAACATGGAACACGAACGATGGGACACTTAGGTGTAATCAAAACACTAGCGAAATTGAGGCAGAGATTCTATTGGGTGAACTTGGGCAGCGACATCCAAAAATGGGTACGTTGGTGCGATCTCTGCCGGGAGAAGAAAACACCACTATGCGCACGTAAGGCCCCCCTCCAAATTTATAATGTAATAGAAACACTTGAGAGGGTAGCGGTTGATGTGGTCAGGCCCCTACCCACCACCCACCGAAGCAACAAGTATATTCTGGTGGCAATGGACTACTTTACCAGATGGCCGGAGGCCTATGCATTGCCCAATCAGGAAGAACGGCTGGTTGCCCAAGCACTCGTGGAGGGGTTCTTCACCCGTTTTGGACTCCGAGGGAGCTGCACACAGACCAGGGCCGGAACTTCGAGTCCGAACTCCTACGTTCAGTGTGCGAGCTCCTTCAAAAATTCACAAGACCCGGACCACTCCTCTAAGGCCACAGTCGGATGGGATGGTGGAGAGGTTTAATAAAACTCTGCTCACCCAGTTAGCTCTCTTTACCTCCCAGAATCAGCAGGACTGGGACGAACATCTCCCCTTTGTCCTGATGGCATACAGGACCGCGCAGCATGAGGCCACGCGCTGCACCCCTGCCTGACTGATGTTTGGTCGGGAGATGCGGGTCCCTGTTGATTTGTGGCTGGGCGTGACACCTGAAACCTCAACATGGATCTTGGCGGAGGGTTATGCTACCAACATGTGTAAGGGCATAGAGAAAGCTCATGACTTTGCGAGGGAGCGAATATGTTTGGCTTCCTCGCGTGCTAAATTGAGGTATGACTCGGAGACACGCCCCCCGATTCCTCCCTGGAAACCTCATTTGGCTCTTCTGGCCACAGAGGAGGAAGGGTGTGTGCCCGAAACTCACCTCCCCCTGGAAGGGCCCCGGTGTGATGCTCCGACAGGTAACCGATGTAGTTTTTAAAATCCAGATGGGCCGCCACGCACTCCCACAGATAGTCCATTGTGACCGATTGAGCTCTTACATGGGTTGGGATATTCCGGATTGAATCGAGCGTGTGAGGGGAAGATTGGCCGCTTCTGTGCAGGAGCTTGGGCCCCGGCAGCCGCCTTCCCCATGTGCTGAAGGTGAGAGTTTGTAAGTTCTGCTGGGTTTTAGAGTGACAATAGGGACAGTGGGTAATTGGTAACAAAGCGGGCATGAGTGGTTGTCCAATGGCTGGTGCGTGGATCGGGTGAGGAGAAGTGCTGTGCGAGTTGTTTCAAGTTAAGAAGTGAAATGTATGGTGCACACATTGATTTTTTATTGGACATGGTGTGGTAACAGTTAAGGTCATGGTCGGTGAAGTGTTAGAAATGCAGGTGTCACATATAAGGCCGATGGGGTGGGGGGGAGTCATGTGGGTGGGGATGATGTGCTTGTCCGTAGGGATTGCTGAGGCTCACGGTGAGTGGGAATTGCGACCCCCTTCAAGGAGATTCACCCCTGGTGGCTGATGGTGACAGTGTCTGGAGGCAACTGGGAGAGGGTCTGGTTGGGCGACCAAGGCGGGTTGGACCTTGGCAACCCAGGAAGGCCAGAGGAGCCAGTGAGACCCCTTCCAGTGTGTTGTACGGGGTTAGAGCTGCTGGCTACCAGGGGGGGTGGGAATCAAAGGGAGCGAGGCGGAGAAACGTCCGGGTTGGACTAAAGCTTACCTGTGGGCATGGTTGCACCTGAGATGCCCCCATCATCTTGTGGTAACCCACCCCACCGCCATGACGGGATTCAGCCTGCAATCATTAAAATGGGGACCATGACCTAGAAATGTGATGATGACCATGGTGTGAGTGTTGTGAAGATGTGTGTGAGTCCCACTCGATCCCGCACAACTTGACATGTGCAGCAAGGGCATGATGTCCGCATAATTTTGGGGTGAAGCAAATTTGAAAATTGGCTCCCCAGGTAACGCTGGGTCTATTCGCATCCACTGGGGGACACGGTCGCGCGTAAATAGCCCGTGAATAGTGTCGTTCAGGCTTAGAGTAGGAATGTAAAGTATAAGTGTTGTGTGTTTGTGGAACGTTTTGTTTCTCCTCCCCAGATCACTGGAAGAGTGTTGGACAGGAGCGATGATCCAGAGGATGGAGTGCAACTTCACTCAGTGCTCTCATGTGATGAAATAAAATAAATAAAAAGATGAATGATTGTTTCGGCAAGGATAAGGCCATAAGGGGGTAGTACGTTAAGCATCGCTCTGATGGTTACCATACCCAAGGAGTTGCTGTAGCTGTGTCCAATAAGCTGACCCCAATGATAATTGAGGTAACACCGGTCAACGAGCGTATTATGAGATTAAGGATTCGTCACTCCTTAGGTGTCATTTCCCTGTTCTCTATTTATGCTCCGACTGAGGCGAGTGATCTTACCGTGAAGGATGCATTCTACGCCACACTCGAGTCTGTGGTTGATCAGTGCCCCAGACGAGATACACTTCTAGTCTTGGGGGATTTCAATGCATCGACTGGAACTGATAGGGATGGTTATGAGGTGTGTGTTGGTCCCCATGGGTCAGGAACTATGAACCAGAATAGCACTAAGTTCCTTGACTTTGCAAGAAGTCATGGACTTAGGGTGGCTGGTTCATGGTTTCAGCGCCCGCAAGCTCATCGCTGGACTTGGTATTCCAACGCTGGCGGTGTGGCAAAGGAGATTGACCATGTCCTCATTGACGGTCGTTGGAGGATGATCCAGAACTGCAGGGTCTACCGGAGTGCTCAGTTCCTCAATACTGACCACAGGCTTGTTGTAGCAACTCTAAAGCTGCACCTTAAATCCTGGAGAATGGTACCATCCCAGCCTAGGCTGGATGTTGCCAAGCTCAGGGATGAGAGAGTAGCTGAGGAGTTTGCGAACAGGCTGAGTGGACACTTGGGGGGTCTGGGTGCTTTGGGGGTCCTGAAGAGTTGTGGAGCACCTTCAAGACCACCGTTCCTTGATGTTGCCGGTGGATGCCTTGGAGTTCACCACAGGGCAAAGAAGAATTTTGTCTCTCAAGGGACACTGGATACCATTGACCAGAGTCGCAGGGCCAGGCTGAATGGCAAAGCTGAGCTGTTCAGGGAGCTGAGGGCGTAAAACTGTACGTGCACTGAGGGTGGACAAGGAGGCCTATGTGCGAGGAATCTGTGAGGGGGTAGAGCATCACCTGTGGACAGGTGATTCTCGTCCCGCTTACAGGGGAATTCGCGTACATGCTCATCCAAGCCCATCCCTCGGAGCACTACAGTTCGAGCAGAGAGTGGTAGGCTCTTGACAGAGGAGTCTGAAGTGAAAAGGCCCGCTGGGCCGGTTACTTTGAGCGGTTGTACCAGGCTGATCCCCCAGCTGTCGAGTTGGACGTCAAGGGTGTTACAATCCCTGTTGCTGACCTCGACCAACTGTGGTCCACCATCGCTTGTGGAAACACGGGCTGCGGTGAACCAGTTGAAACGGGGCAAAGCTCCAGGGATCTGTGGCATCCATGCTGAACTTCTCAAGGCTGGTGGAAATGCTGCACTCGCGTCGTTGCATGCAGTTTTGTGCTCTGCCTGGAACACAGGCATCATCCCAACTGACTGGAAGAGGGGCCTTGTTGTCCCTCTCTGGAAAGGGAAGGGTGATCGCCAAGACTGCAACAACTACCGAGGGGTGACGCTGCTCTCAGTGCCGGGCAAGGTCTTTGCTCGGATAATTCTTGATAGGGTTCGCCACCATCTGCTTGTGCACCAGCGTCCAGAGCAGTCAGGCTTTACACCAAAGAGGTCAACGATTGACCGTATCCTTGCTCTTCGTGTCCTCACTGAACGCAGACGAGAGTTTCGCAGGGGCTGCTTGCAGCCTATGTTGATCTCTCTGTAAAGCGTTCGATTCAGTGAATCGGGATGTCCTCTGGAGGATTCTTGGTCTTCGTGGGGTGCCACCGAAACTGATCGATCTGATGTCTGAACTCTACTCTGGTACTGAGAGTGCTGTGAAGTGTGGTGGTACCGCCTCTGACTTATTTCCAGTTGTTACTGGAGTTCGTCAGGGATGTGTACTTGCCCCCACACTTTTCAGCACTTGTATGGACTGGATTTTTGGGAGGATGTCGGAGAGATCAAGTTGCGGTGCATCGTTTGGCAATGTCAAGATCTCGGAGCCTGATTTTGCAAATGATGCAGTCATCTTTGCGGGAGACTTTAGACATCCTCTTGGGGGCCCTCGAGGTGCTGAATGAGGAGTCGGAGCCGTTGGGATTACGGATTTCTTGGGTCAAAACAAAGATCCAGGCTTTCGGTGACATCTTGGATGCTGCTGTCCTGTCTGTGTCTGTTTGTGGTGAGGATGTTGAGGTCGTGGATAGATTCACTTACCTTTGGCAGTGATATTCATGTCTCCGCAGGTTGTGAGCCGGAGGTCAATAGACGTCTGGGTCGGGCCTGGGGAGTCATGGATTCACTGGATCATGGGGTGTGGCGCTGCCGGTATCTGTGCGGGAGGACGAAAGTCCGAGTCTTCAGGTCCTTGGTACTTCCAGTCTTGCTCTATGGGTGCGAGACTTGGACTTTGACCAAGGATCTGAGACGGAGACTTAATTCCTTTGGTACCAGGTCTCTTCGGAGAATCCTTGGCTATCGCTGGTCGGATTTTGTGTCCAACGAGCGGTTGCTGAGAGAGACTCGGATGAGATTTGTTACCTGCATAGTCCGTGAGCGTCAGCTGCGGCTGTATGGACATGTGGCTCGTTTTCCTGACGCTGATCCTGCTCACCAGATTCTCTCAGCGAGGGAGTCTCATGAGTGGATGAGGCCAGTGGGCCGACCACGTGCCTCATGGTTGCAGCAGGTTGACCATCATCTCAAGGAGATGGGGATGGGCCTGGCATCTGCCTAGGGGATGGCCAGACGGAGGCCCCCGGAGTACCGGCGGAAAGTGGACGCAGCGACGCGCTGTTCTGGCACATGCTCCCATACCTGACCTGACGTTAAGCAGGATAGGTGAGTTAGCTGCGGCTCGCTGCCCATTGCCCCTCCTACTTTATTTCATTAGGTTAAATAGGTGCGAGTCAGTAAGTGTTAAGGCTGGTACGGCAGCGCCTGTGATATACCTTGCAGGAGCTGCGGTAGCAGAGGAGGGGGCAGCGTTACGTCTGAGGGGAGGGGTATGCATTCAAAGGGTAATTAGGAGGTTTAATTAGTTATGCCATGCTGTTCGAGTTGTACCAGGATCTTGATGTAATAAGTAGAAATTCAGTGGTGATAAGTTGTCTCGTAAATGTCCATTTCTTTGAGGGGGAAATGATAATTGTCACGTAATTAGATAGGGGGACGGGTTCGGGTAAGTGTGTACGCGTATCCCTTTTAGTATTCCCTGTAGGCTTGCCGTGACATAACAGGACAGTGCTGCGAATGGCTCCGCCCCTTGATCAAAATTGGCGGAAGGCGACGGCAGAGGGCCAATAAAAGGGCTCGATTGGAAGTGACGAGGACTCGAGTATAAAAAGGTTCTGTTCGGGAGAAGAAAGGAGAGTCATAAAAAAGAAAGCGTCTGGTCGAGGCTGTTGGTCTCGGAGCATGCTCTCTCGTTGCGCTGGTTCGTTCCTGGATTCATCATGTCTCGTGACCTTGCTGTGCCTCGTGCCTCACCTCGGTTGGCTCTGGAGTTCTGCTGGCTCGGAGTACGGGACCGAACGGCGGGCGGACCTGTCTCCCTCTCCTGCTCGCATCTTGGCGCTAGAACTGGCTCCCTGGCGGCTGTGAGTGGACTTGGGCCTACACCAGGAGGTCGACACCACCAGGAACAGCACCACGGTGGCTAGTTGGAGCTCACAGGCCGGAAACCACGGCTCTGCGCGGCAGGGCTGACGGAACCTCGGCACCACCGTGTCTCCTGCCCCTGACGAGCAAAACGCCAGCTCGTCCGGCACCAATCCAGTGACTGTTACGTCGACTCCACGGGCAAGCCTGACCACTAGCTACGTTTTGTGTGTGCGTGTGTACCTGGCGCCTTAGAGGGTTTGAGATTTGTATATCCATTGGAATAGTTTGTGTTTCCCCCACGCCCAAACCCACACAACCTCCCATCGAATCGCCCCGGATCCCTCCTCTTGCCGAGTCTTATTATCGTTCTGGTTAGAGAAATAAACATTATTAACTCGGTGAAAAGCGACTCATGCCACCTTCCTCGTCCCGTTTGCTTTGGAGCGATTAAAACCGCCACCTTTGGGTTATAAACAAATAAACCGCCTCCATCGTTTTGGCTCATTCTACGTTTGCGGGACTGTTCAAGTCTGGTGGACGTCACAATATATATGTAAATTAAAAAAATTAATGAAAATATAGAAATGAAAAATCAAATGCAGGTGAGCGACCGGAGACAATGGAGAAGCATTGTTCATTATCACTTACAATGTGTGTGTGTGTGTGTGTGTGTGTGTATATATATATATATTTATTTATATATATATATATATATATATATATATATATATATATATATATATATCCATGCACATATGTGTGTGTGTGTGTGTGTGTGTGTGTGTGTGTGTGTGTGTGTGTGTACGAGGTCCGTCTAAAAAGTAACGGGACTGAGCCCGCTGGCTGCTCCACTTCCACAACCTGAATGAACAGGCTGCGTCACAGTCTTTCGCAACATTCCAGCAATATATATGATTGGTGATGGTTGACTGCACTCATGGTGTGATTTTTTACAGATTGTGCTTTACACGTTGTCTAGTCTGAGTCTTCGCGCTACGAGTCGTGAGCAGAGAGCCAATCTGAAGTTTCTTGCCAAGCTTGGAAAAACACCTTCCGAATCGTCACAATGCTGCAGCAAGTCTATGGAGAAGAAGCAATGTCACGTACACGTGCATTTGAATGGCACAAGAGGTTCAAAGAGGGATGGGAGGAGGTTGAAGACAATCCCCGGTCTGGACGACCTTCAACAAACAGAACGGAGGACAACATCGAACGTGTCAAGCAGATGGTGCACGCAGATCGTCGACTCATGGTGCAGATGTTTGCTGAGGAAATTTCCATCAACAAGGACACTGTCTGGAGCATCATCACTGCAAATCTCGAAATATGCATGATGTGCGCAAAGATGGTCCCCAAGCTGTTGTCCGAGGACCAATAACAGCAAAGACATTATCTGTCTGTCAAGACATTATCGAGCGCCTCAAAGACGATCCAGACCTGCTCAGGAGAGTCATTACTGGCGATGAATCGTGGATATTCGAATACAATCCCGAGACCAAACGGCAGAGTCGTCAATGGAAAACTCTGGCATCACCAAGACCAAAGCAAGCAAGGATGTCAAAGCCGAAGGTCAAGGTAATGCTCATCGCGTTTTTTTTGACATCAAGGGCATCGTCCAATTCGTGTTTCTACTGCAGGGTCAAACAATGAGTCAATACGTGTCCAAGGAGATCCTCCGGCGCCTCGAGATCAGTCCGGGACAAGAGGAGGGATCTGTGGGAGAACAACGCCTGGGTGCTCCATCATGACAACGCCCCTGCTCACAGTGCCCTGAGAATTCGACAGTTTCTGGCGGACAGGATCATGCCAACTCTAGAGCAACCCGCGTATTCACCAGACTTGGCCCCTTGTGATTTTTTCCTATTCCCCAAGCTCAAGAGGGTGATCAAGGGGACCCGATTTCCTGATGTAGAGGCCATGAAAAGGGCCGTGATGACGGAGCTCCGGAGGATTCCAGAAGAAGCCTTCCGGGGGTGCATGGGAACGTGGAAGAAGAAGGATGGACAAGTGTGTGAGACTGGAGGGAAACTATTTTGAATGGGACAAGCTGTGATTTCAACATCTTTTTTGGAATAAAATTTCTGTGAAGTCAGTCTCGTTACTTTTTCGACAGACCTCGTATAGATCCATACATATATACAGTATGTACATTTACATGTATATATATATATATATATATATATATATATATATATATATATATATATATATATATATATATATATATATATATATATATATATATATAGACTCATTTTTGTCATTATACTTTGCTTTGTGATTTTGTCGACTGTTTGTTTGTTCTTTTTGAAAATGGTTGTATTTTTTGGATCATGGAAAATAAACTTGAAACTTGAAGATGTAGCAATTAAGATGTTGCTGCACAAGTGTCATTATGTTTGTTCTTGTTATATATGTATATATGTATATATGTATATATGTATATATGTATATACACACACACACACCCTTGTACAAATATAATTGACTCATTGACGTTTTTTCACGTTTTCCGAACATTTTGTATTATCCCTCCATAATATACCCGTTTTTACAATGAAATTCATGTTTATTATTATCTTTAAGTCATTGGCGTTTGTTGGAGCTTTTTCAGGAGGAGTATGGATGTTGCTGTACTGCACATGCGCAAACTTTGGGTGGGTGATGCAGTACTACTGGGTGGATGATGCAATAGGGATCGTTATGTCAGCCCAATTGTTTCACTCGGCATTCAACACAGCTCGTGAGAGACGACGGACATCACTCCTCGGAATCGGATGAAGATTTTTATGCTATTCGAGCACTCTGAGAAGTCACAGAGAGAGATCGCAATGATTGTAGGTGTCAGTCAGCGCTCTGTCTCATGGATTATGAACCAAGGCATCACAACTGGATCTCTGTCACCAAAGGGTAAAGGAAAGTGTGGAAGAAAACTTAAAACGGCACTGAGAAACGATTTGTTTTTGATTGGTAAAAGCAAACTTGATCCTCGAAAGACCAGCGATGATCTGCAAAAAGATCTAGCCAGATCAGGAGTCACTGTGAGTTCCAGCACTGGTCGAAGAAGGCTCCTGAATGCGGGTCGGATAGCCTGAAGACCAGTCAAGAAACAACGACTGACGAAGAAAATGATGGGTAAAAGATTGCTACGGGCCAAGAAGTATCAGAACTGGACAAAGGAGGACTGGCAGAAAGTGATGTTTTCCAAGGGGAGCCACTTTTTAGTTCAAGGACACAGGAGTCAACATGTTTGCCGTTCCCCAGGTGAGAAGCTCCGTGAATGTCACATCGACCAAAGCGTAAAACACCCTGAAAAGAAAATGTTCTGGGGTTGTTTCAGTTATGCTGGCGTGGGATCTCTTCGTCCTATCCAGGTGATGATGAATTCTGCCCATTACATTGAAGTGAGAGAGGAAAAAGCGATTCCAGACATGCGGAAGGCGTTTCCAGATGGTTCAGGAGTGTTCCAGCAGGATCTTGCTCCTTGCCATACGTCGAAGGTAGTGACGAATTTCTCCAAAAGAAACAAGATAAAGGTGTTGGACTGGCCGGGAAACTCTCCGGATTTGAATCCATGGAAAATCTGTGGTCCATCATTAAATCTCTCCTGCGCAAAATGGACTGGACCACGAAAACCAAGTTCATAGAGGCCATAATGCAGCAATGGTACCATGAGGAACAGATCAAGGAAAACTGTGAAAACTTCATGGATTCTATGCCACAGCAAGTTCAAAAGGTGAAAAACAATAAAGGCAGACATACTTCCTATTAAAATGTGACAAAAGTTGATGAGATTATACGAATAGATGATCATTTTGATTAAAATTCTCATTTTCATTTTTTAACGTTTGAGTCAATTAATTTGCACAAGGGTGGACATATATCTTCTTCTTCTTTCGCTGCTCCCATTAGGGGTCGCCACAGCGGATCATCCGTATGATCCGCATGGAGATTTGGCACAGGTTTTACTCCGGATGCCCTTCCTGACGCAACCCTGGTCGCCTCTTACGACACAGGGATATGGTACACCTATTTTTCAACCGGGGTATACACCGGCCCAGAAAACTGGTACTCATTTCGCCGACCACGGAAGGATGCCAGGCTGAGTCAACCCCCTGGTGTATTTATTCAGTGGCCCAACGGGGCTTGAACTCAGGACCTTTTGGATCCCAAGCCGCTGCCCTAACCACTGCACCAACACCAGGCTTCAAGGGTGGACATACATATATATATATATATATATATATATATATATATATATATATATATATATATATATATATATATATATATATATATATATATATATATATATATATATATATATATATATATATATATATATATATATATATATATATATATATATATATATATATATATATATATATATTGTTACGGCTATGGAAATTCGCAGAACACCATATTGGTCCTTAGATCAGTTATGCCGATAAGTCTGTGTTCAGATAGATTTCCCCACCGTTGTCTAAAGGGGTTTATTCGTATCACCGGGGCTGTGATCTTTGAGGTTGCCGTTTTTCTTTTACTATCTTTATTTTGGACCAACCACAATGCCAACCACCAACCAACTTCTCCGCAATGCCAACCACCTTCTCCACCATGCCAACCACCAACCACCTTCTCCACTATGCCAACCACCAACCACCCTCTCCACAACCGCCTTCACAACAACAACATCTCCTCACCATCCCCTAATCCACATCTCCCTCAATAAATCAACACGAACAATGTCGCCTCACCTTCATTTCCGAAACGACGCCATCTTTGCGCCAGCCACGGCGAGTCCACATCAAACGGCATCGCTGCAGGCAGACGCGGGGGTTTGCTCGCCGCGCAAGTTGGTGATCTTGCGCACGTCCGCTCTGTGCAAGCTTCGCCTCGGAATTCGGATCAAGAGAGCGAGAGGGGCGGAGCCAGCCGGGGGGGGGTCAGAGATTAGAGGTGAGAGTGCGAAGTCCAAACCTCATCTCTCGGGCCCTATAAAAGGCCGAGTGGAACGCCAAGCGTGTGAGTCAGTGGAGTGTCTGTTGGGGTTCGGAGCGCCTGGAGCCTGAAGACTGCAGTCGGTGGAGAAGCTGAGGAGAGCGGAGAAGATGCGAGCACGGCCAAGCCTGCTGTGCCGCGCGGAGCTGTGTGTTTGTGTGCGAGCCGGAGAGAGCTCGCCAACCAGCACCGAACGGTCTGAGATGATCGGGCTTCGGAACAGTCTGAGCATCACTGAGGGACGGACGGGTTCTTAAAGAGAGCATCAACTCAGAAAGAGCAAAGACCCGTTCGTTCCTCTCAGGCGTTGCCAGCTGGGGCCCGAATCACCAGGCCGCGGCCTCGCCACGGTTACGCTAGCTGCCATGGGGAAGGAATGTCCCGGGTCGCCCCAGCGAGGAAGGTAACCTACAAGGCCTCTTGGAGCTCCTTCGGTCCTCAAAGCTCCAGGTTTATAAAGACCCCGAGAGGTCCAGTCTACCCCCTTGTCTTTGAGGGGGTTTTTCCTTGCTTTTCTTTGTATGAAAGTTGTGGCGCCAAATCCGTTAAATAGAACTGTGTACAAGTGTGTACATAATAAATAGACGGTATTAGCTCTTTCCTTTGCATTGTTTTTGTTGGCTGTATTATTGCATATGTGCATGCTTGTATACGTGCTTTTCTTGCATGAGTACCTGACTGCATACGTGTGTGAATAAATGTGCTTGTTTGAATGTTTACCTGTTCGTCGCGTCATTTTCCCTCCATTGAACTGCCATCTTGCACTCAGGATATAGCGGGCTTTTTAATAGCCGATAATAAAATTGGGTCCAGCGAGGCCTCGCGATAATACCCCGCTCGGTTATCCCAAAATGGAGCGAGCTGCTTAAGCGGCTCGTGTCCAAGCAGACCTCACTGAGGTACAATCTCTCGGTTATCTACCCGCGCGAATAATTAGGTAAATTGATTATTTGGCGATCGGACCCTGTAGCGCGGGTCGAGTGCGGACAAGGTTGTGGTGTGCTTGGAGCACACCCATGACTGGTTTTCGGCGTTGTTCCGGAAAGTCGCGACTGAATTGCACGTTCGGTGGGCGAAGCAGCCGCGATTTGGTTAAACGCAGTCGTTAGCACGCCGGCAGGCGAGAATTCGTAACATACAGATGAGTATATATATATATATATATATATATATATATATATATATATATATATATATATATATATATATATATATATATATATATATATGTATACCCTGGTTAATATAGGTGTACCATATCCCTGTGTCGTAAGAGGCGACCAGGGTTGCATCAGGAAGGGCATCCGGCGTAAAACATGTGCCAAATCATTATGCGGATCATACGCATGATCCGCTGTGGCGACCCCTAACGGGAGCAGCCGAAAGAAGGAGAAGAAGAAGAAATATATATATATATATATATATATATATATATATATATATATATATATATATATATATATATATATATATACTCATGTTTGGCATTCTTCTACTTTGTTTGCTTTGTGATTTTGTGGCTGTTTGTTTGTTCTTCTTGAAAATGGTTGTATTTTTTGGATCATGGAAAATAAACTTGAAACTTGAAGATATAGCACGGCATAAGTGTCATTATGTTTGTTCTTGTACTCATAATGGTACGAGTCATGACGCAATCAGGGATACAAATTCCACAAATCATATTAGTCCATAAAATTTTACATTTGTGTCAAATGAGATAACACAGGACATAAAAGACAGGAGATCTACCAAGGTGGGCAAATGCTCACGCATTATCAATGGTATCCTTATCATTCACGTTTCAATAACAAATGCCAGATTTTTCAAATATTCCTCATAGTATTTTTACTGTGTGCACAAGAATCTCACCCACTTGTACACTCAGCAATTTTGCAGCCACAATAGGCTGTCTGTGAGATGTCGTCACGATCAAGTCTGCCCGATGAGATGGTGCAGAGGTAGCTCGCTCACTTACCTTTGAACTGTCTTGCTTGTGTTGATTTTTTGGTCAAATGTAAAATATTGGGTTGGTGCTTCGCAGGCAGGACGTTGCACCAATGAGTGTGTGGCATCCTTTGGATGGATGATAAGCTGGAGACTCTTGTGCTTGCGTTAGTTGCTGGACATTATATATCGAAAGTCTTTCAATGAAGAATCGGTGAGTCAGAGCCGGAACCCTGTGCAAATCACAAATTCCTGTCCTGCCATAATCTACAGGGTCTATCCAGCAGCGGCCCAACTGTGCTTCAAACAGAAATGCAATCCCATAGTTGCGTGCTGTACATTGAGGAATGAATGAATCAGGATTAAGTTTTCCAGTTCATTCATCCTTCCTCATTAGCCCATCCAAGATGGAGTTTTGCCATTGTGTGTGTGTGTGTGTGTGTGTGTGTGTGTGTGTGTGTGTGTGTGTGTGTGTGTGTGTGTGTGTGTGTGTGTGTGTGTGTGTGTGTTTTGTTGGTAGTTATCTCCATATGCGGGTTTCAGAAGGTGGAACTGAGCCCTCCCAGGTCTCAAAGTATCCACCTTCATGGGTATGTGTGTTTGTGTAGGTCGCTTGTTGTCTCCACACATGCAGGTTTCAGAACATGTAATGGAATCATCACTGGAATCTGACTCACTGGCTGATATTAAACATCCGGGCCTTCCGGATGAGGTTGAAAGCTGAAATTTTGCATACCGATGGACAACGAAGCCAGTACACTGGAAAAAAAAATCACAGAATCGTCGGAAAACATACAGTACAGAAATGAAAATAAAAGCAAAAAACGAAATGAAAAAAAATATATATTGTTAAGGATTCAGCGACGGAGGGATTCTCAACCCACTCCGGGCGTCTCCGGGATCTATAACGCCGGCCGGCTCAGCACAGGCCTTGGGTTGCGCGCCTTCAATCGCGATACCAACGTTATCCTTGTACTTTGCCAGTTGGGGAAATAGAACCCCTGGTTACAGACTGGTTTTGTCAGATGCCGAGTGTTTTCTGCCAGTCTGTAACCATTTTGGTTTTATTTGCCAATCAAACGGATCATTCCACGACGTGACACGAATTAATCCATAGCAGCAACTTCATACGAGTTAACCAGATTTATTGGGGAACATTGGGGATCACAACAGAAGCAAATTTCATGACAATGGTTTTATTAACAATCCTCAACCCGTTCTTAACTAGGGAACCACGGCCTACAGATTTCGAGGGGGTTGCTACCTAAATATGCCTTAAACAACGTGCAGACAAAGAAAGATAGACAAACAGCATGCATGCAAGACAAGACAGAGTACTTGGTGAGGTTTCATGGACGAGAGGACAGCATCAAGAGCACGAATGTCGCTCGCAACAGGCGGATGTCCACGGATTTGAGCTCCCGCTCGAATGCGCCGCGTGGCAAGATGGCGCTTGACCTTTTGTCGCAGACCTCACGCACGCGGTCTCCGAGCGCTCTGACCCCGCGCAATGTCGACGGCACAAGTCCGCCAGATCAATGATGGGCCTCAGCCGATCTCTCTCCAGGGTTCAGCATACAAATCCAGGCCTGGTCCGTTCACCAGACAAGGCCCAAATTGAGGTGTCGGGCTCCGCAGGCGGATCGACAACGTGTCCAGCCGTGAGGTGAGTAAAGACCGTCAGACGCTCTGGCATCTCCTCTCCTGCCTTCCCGCCTCGAAGCCCGACTTCCGCTTCATCCTTTCAGTTCCTCTCTCTGTCGAATCACCTTTTCTTTCTCGGCCGATGGCAGACTCGACCCTCAGGTTCAGTGTTCTCTCCCGGCCGATTCACCACTGCCTTCCCTTTTCTTTCTCGCCTCGAAGCCGGCTGCCGTCCCTCTCACGGCAGAATCCTCGACGTGCAGGCAGCCTCTCAAAACTCAACACCTTCATTCGCTCGTTTTTAACCACGAGCACACTTAGAGAGAGACTATTTCCACACACTTGACCCTCTTTACGAAGCCTTCATTTCTTCTCTCGTTTGCTCACTTCGAGACACGAGCACTCTTTTTACGAAGCCTTCGTTTCCTCTCATTTGCTCGCCTCGAGACACGAGCTCGCCTCTCTTGCGTCACTTCCTCCCTTTAGCCACACCCTCTCTCCAGGCCACACCCCCTCAGCCGACTGGGCGGGGCCTATCGTCCGTAGAGGAGAGGAAGAAGAGGGAGCCCTTGGCACACCACCACTGTACGAACATAAAACAGCCTTTTACGCCTCCCGACACACATATAATGTCTCTTTACCAAACAACCTAGCTATACATGCATTTAATGGGGGATCTGAGCTAATCCTATATTTAGTAATCGAATAAGAGCCATTTCCATCACAATATCTATCTATAATTCCAGCAATCTGTGTGTGTGTGTGTCTGTCTGTCTGTCTGTCCATCTGTTTGTTTGTCTGTGACCACTGTTTCTCGACAACCGCCAGTCCGATCTGATTGAAACTTGCCAGGAATATTGCCGGGGCACCGCAGATGTTCCTTTTCAAGGTTTGATGTCAATCGGATGAGCGGTTCCCAAGTTACGGCCATTTTATTGCCTTTTTCAGTGTTGGAAAGATGTATATATCGCAGCTGAAGTGTCGTTCCACCTTCTCACCTTATCATGCCATTTTTTTCTCAGAATAATGATAACAGCATATTAACAATAATAATAGCACAATAATTGGCAGTAATAAAAAGAATAACGTGATACAATGACCAATGTCTGTCAACCAATAATGACCTTTATATTGTCTGCCAACCAGACAGGACACGGTGCTCTGACGTCACGAATGACGTTACAATGCTTCTTCTTTTTTTTTTTCTTTTAATTTTATTGCTTTTTTCAGTGTTGAAAAGGTGTATATATGGCAGCTGATGTGTCGTTCCACCTTATCACCTTATCGTGCAATTTTTTCTCAGAATAATGATAACAGCATCTATCGATAATTCCAGCAATCTGTCTGTCTGTCTGTCCGTGACCGCCGTTTCTCGACAACCGCCAGTCCGATCTGATTGAAACTTGCCAGGAATATTGCCAGGGCCCCGCAGATGTGCCTTTTCGAGGTTTGACATTAATCGGACGAGCGGTTCCCAAGTTACGGCCATTGATCTGTCGACCAATATCTGCGAGAGAGACAGGGGTGAGAGAGGAGGGGGGAGAGAGGAGGGGGGAGAGAGGAGGGGGGAGAGAGGAAGGGCAAGACTCGGGGGTAGAGAGGGGGTGGGAGTGGGGGTGAGAGAGAGGGGCGAGAGAGAAGGGCGAGAGAGAGGGGCGAGAGAGGAGGAGGGAGAGAGGAAGGGCGAGACGAGGGGTGAGATAGGGGGGAGGGAGTGGGGATTGGGGAGAGAGAGGGGGAAGAAAAAGGGGGGCGTCACAATTCAAGAGAGGGGGGAGAGAGAGAGGAGGGGCGAGAGAGAGGGGCGTCACAATTGACGCTGGGGACCTGAGTATGTTTCCCAGGTGTTTCCCAAGTTATGGCCATTTATGATATGGTTTGTCCGATCTAATTGAAATAATGCCCAAATCCAGTCGTCGCTTACGCCCCGACTAGTATTAAAAATGCAGGTAAGTGACTTGAGACAATGGGGAAGCACAGTAATTTTGTGTGCCGACGGACATCGAAGCCGATACACCAGGAAAAAAAATCACAGAAATGTTGGAAAGCATCCATAAATTAAAATATAAATAAATGAAAAAAAAATCAAATACAGGTGAGCGACCCAAGACAATGGGGAAGCACAATTCATATGCTAACACATTGTGTCAGTATTCCCACTAGTATATGTATGTATATATCGAATTTTGGAGGTCTGATAGTCATTTTGATGTCATATTACCTTATTTACCATAATGTCCATTCATTTACCATAATTTACCATTCTCTAAAATGTCTTTTTTTTTTTAATGGCCACTGGATTTCTTTAAAATCCATAACATGTGATTACCCACTGAAGACATTCAGTTCTGTAATGTAGAACCAGACTTGTGGGTTTTTTTTAAGAAAACCGGCAGCCTTTTTGAATAAATTGTCTTGATGACATATCAGAGCTTGCCGTAAGTTGATTTAATGGTAATTAAGACATTATGACATCATAATAACACCATGAAACCTCCAATATGAGTTTTAGTGAGGCAAATAATACCACAATTTCATTCTTTAACCATAAGCACCAATAATTAAAGAATTATTGTTTGTTTTAGGGGCAATTATTAATATGACATCGTCATGATGTCTTAACACCTATTATTTCAGCTCGATGAAATGAAGTAATATCATCGTTTAAATCCTTGGCCACAACAAAAACATAAAGAGAGACAGTTAAAATCCAATTATGGCATTTATAAAGTGAAGTTCCAGTTTGTACAAGACAATTAAGAGATGATGTCATCATGATATCACATCACTTAATGTACATGATGATATCACCATTGAATTGTTTCAAAAACATCAACTTAGTAACTTAAAATCTCACCAGGACATTTTAAAATCTAATTTTAAAATTTTGTTTCTTTTCTAAGATAATTAAAAGAATGACGTCATACGGGACCTTTCCGCTTATCCAATTTTTTGGGATCGTGAACTTTTTTCAATCCTTTGGCCCATGTGGTACTTTCGTGTGGACAAAAAATAATGTTTTTGTCCACCATGTAACAAACCTTGTGATTTTCGTCCTTAAGCCACTTCACAACTTCGACCAATTATATTTTCCATTCACTTTCATACATTGGGAGAAACTATCTACAAACATGATTGATTTATATTATTATGCTGATGAAACGCTGCTCATTCGATCCATCCTTCAAAAACCTGACAATTCTTCATCTCCAAACATAATAAACCATGGTCTTTCAGAAATTAAAATGTGGCTTGTGGTCATTTCATTTCAGGAAGTGTCTTTATATGCTCCTTCCTTGTCAGCCTTTTCTAATACCTACAGGCCAACCAATCTATGGATGACAGGACAGCTCAGAGTTATCGTACTAAATTTTCAGATATCTAGCCTGGGTTCGATTCCCAACGCGACAATAAGCTGTCATCCTCATTGTGTGTCACAGGTATGGCATTGCATTGATGAGTACACCGTCTGTTAGAATGGGTGCGAAGCCGCAGAATCGTCTGCCAACATTAGCGGCTGGTGGGTGCTAGTATCTTTGCCAAAGAGTTGGCTATTGTGTGCCAGCACCCTGACCAAATTCCAAATTCTTTCCTGACAACCTTTCATAACATATTGGAAAACCACGCAGTGGACGTGTTGCCATGAGACTGGTTTTGCAGCACTCACTACCAGGATTGGATATGGACTCGATCGTCAAATGCGATTTAAAACGGTATCAATCTTTGTGGGATTTTTAGTGTGACAGGTTGGTACAAAGGGAGCCACATTCACCATTGAGCTGTCTTCTCTGGATTTCATTATTGACCCACCTGTAAGCTGTCAAACAGGTGCTTCACAGGCTCAAAGTTGTACCAATCATTGCGCTGTCCTTTGGACGGACGTTAAGCTGGGTATCCCATCAACCAACATTAATTGGTGGATGTTAAAGACTTCATGATGTCATCTTCAGCCTAACGTCAGGTTGGCCAGGCAGTTCGTGAAAGACTCAAGTCAAAACCGTTCACCAGCCACTCACACTTCAAGGTGGGAATATTTGGAGTCATTCAAGAAGCAGCAATACATCATGATACATAGGAGTTACATTGTACATGGAAGTTATATACGCATTACGTACAGTACAAAGACTTTTAATCTTCCATGAATTTTGTTTCATAAGTACAATGATCCAGTTTGCCTGGATTCATAATCATAAGAAACCAACTCCTTGTGATATGAACATGTCCCAATGGTTTTCTGCCGCAAGAAATTAACACGCATTACACAAACTCACTGACACCACCTAACGTCCTCACACCTCAAACTTGCACATTACAATTCTGGCCTTGGTTCATAATAAGGGGATGAAAGATTCATCTGGGATAAAAAAGCATCAGCTCCTCCGGATTTGTGCAGCCTGACAAAACAGATCCCGCTTCTCACTGCAGCCCGTTGTATAGTACTGCGGTATGACCTATCCCAGAGGTGGCTGAAGTGGGAGTACATTCTGCTTTGTAAGCTGGCACAAAGCCGGAAGAGTTTATGATTTTCAGTGTAATCATCCCGGCTACCTTTCAAGATCTTCTGGCATGGATCACAGACAGCAAGACGTGTGGCAGACATGTCGTGTTAATCAGGATCCATCCGGAAATAGTCGCTGTGACACCTGATAACTGGTCCCACAACAGTGAAGGCATGTCATAATAGTCATCCGAGATGTTTGTGTCTCAATCACTTAAATAATGACCAATGACAAGAAAGGATAAGCCTGGTGTTGGCTTAATCGTTATGTCAACTGGCTTAAGATCTCAGGGTCTTGAGTTTGAGCCCCTGTCATATCATTAAATAACACCAGGTGGGTTGACAGCCTGTCATCCTTCTGAGGTTGGAAAAATAAGTACCAGCTTACTGCGAATAGGGATGCACTGCATCAGTAGCACAGACATGCTCCCAGCATTGGTGCAACCAGCAGTCACAGGCTGCATATGAAATAATAATATTGTACAAGCAAATATGTTTTTTATAAGAATAAACAACAGGTCAGGACAAAATCTTTCTATTTGATGAAAAAAAATACAGTTAAAAACTATCACTTCACTCAGTCGAGCGCACACCTCCGCCAGGCTGAACAGTTTACGTTTTGTATCCCACTGATAGGCTGGATCTGGTTCAGGACCTGAACCAAAGTCTTATCGGCCTGTTTTTGTCACCTACCCAACTCATCCACCAAGTTTTGTTATCATCCATCCACAACTTTATGAAATGTCATGCTATATATCGTTTTTGGCCCCATTTTTCAAGAGCGAAGAATCACTTTAAAAAAAAAAATAATAATTATTGGATCTACATTTTCACTGAAATCGAAACAATCAGTTCACCAAATTTTGTCCGAATCCGTCCACAACTTTTTGAGACATCCTACTCACAGACAAACAGACAGACAGGAGTCCACCTTCGGTGGCCGAGGTAAATGTCATTTCCTCATGAAAAGGAGGGGAAGGAGTACTCCAGACCCCCTGGAACCTCCACTTGTATCTGCCCATGTAAAGGGAAAAATCATAAAATTGATACGTAAATAAATAAATATGTTCCAGAGTGCCTGCAGCATCTACCTGTTCAATTCTACAGGAGTATTTCAGCATGTTATCCATTGACTGGGATAATTTAGCTGGTGCTTCCAGAATATATTACTGTATTCCGCATGTCCTTGCATTGTCGGACACTTAATTACAAAGCACTGGCTTTCCAAAGAAAACTCCCTCCCTGTTTTGGTGCTTCGGCCCTCGTCCCTTAAATGACAAAACCGCCTCTTCGCCGCCATAGTCAATTAATCAATCGTTCAGCAAGTACACAGGGCGGATGTGTCAATTCATCGAGTATTATTATGATCAAACGGAAATCACGTTGGGAATGCAACACTCATGTATAAATGACTTTATGCCCAGGTGAATTTGGTCTTCGCAGAGACTCGCCAACAGGAAATCAATTCCCACCTGTGTTGCTTCAAACAGAGGTGAAAGTGTCAATGGAAATGTGCCTGGGTCTGTCTTTAAAATATAATGTAAATGTGTGGAACGGCAGGCAAAAGTGGTTATTGGATGTTGCGGTCACCATTATGCCTGGTGTTGTCTTTATGGTTCAGGTGGTGGGCTTGGGATCCTAGGATCCTGAGTCATATCCCCCTCGGCTGCTGAATGAATACTAGGTGGAGTTGACTCTACCCGTCATCCTTCTGAGGTCGGCAAAATGAGTGCCAGCTTGCTGGTATACTGTGTCGGAGTGGTGACCTGTGCAGGATTGTGCCCAATAGCCAAGGAGACTGCTTAGTATGGTCACCATTGCAATAGGTTTGTGAAACTTTGGATGGCTCGGAGAAACGGCTAAGTCGCCTTGCCGGTTGTAAACTTGTATACAGCTGACGTGTGCCAAATGAAATAGCTAACTTCTGAAAAATCATACAAATTGGCGAGTTTTTGTGTTTTTGTTGAAGTTTCAAATTGTTCTTTCTCCAGGGCCTTTAATTTAGCAGCATAGTTTCCAACTGTGGTATGCAAAAAAAAAAGGTTTCCAAAAAATTCCCAAAATTGATGCGAAAGTGGACACAAAATTCATACAACATAGTCTAAGACCAATATCAATATGAGAATAAAACTAGAACGGGAACTCGTAGAGATCATCTACCTTCGCCGCCGCTACTGTTTTGTTCTTGGCATAAGAGTGTGGGGAACAGAACAAGGAGCATTTTGGTGCTGATTTCATACGAATCGGATAAGAATTGACTGCGTTATGATAAAAATATGCACATCTGCAAGGTCGTGACCCCCCTGACCTTTGACCCCCAACCGCGAGTAAGGGCAATTACGTCATTGTGTCAAGTTGCATATCACAAGATTGGGCATTAAATTCTGAACATTTTGGCATTCGTTTCATGCAAATTGGATAAAAATTGACCGCGATATGGTAAAAAGACGATTTTGACCTTTTCATGACCTTGACCTTTGACCTGATTGCTCCCAAAATCTAATCAAATGGTCCTTGGCTAATAACCAATCATCCCACCAAATTTCATGCAATTCGGTTTAATACTTTTTAAGTTATGCGAATAACAAACAAATGAATAATCATTGGCATCGCCCACAAACATATATTTTGGTACTGATTATAATGCCAGGATTTGGGACATTTTCTTTTAAAAACAAGGGTAATGACGGAATTGTGTCATGTCGCCCATCACAAGATTGGGCAATGAATTCTGAACATTTTGGCATCGGTTGCATGCCAATTAGATCAAAATTGACCGCGACATGGTAAAAATACGAATTTGACCTTTCCATGACCTTGACTTTGACCTTTGACCCGATCGCTCCCAAAATCCAAGCAAATGTTCCTTGTATAATAACCAATCATCCCACCAAATTTCAAGCGATTTGGTTTAATACTTTCTGAGTTATGCGAATAACAAACAAACACACACACACATATTCACAAATAAATAAATAAATAAATAAATACACAGCGACCAATACATAACCTTTCGCAGAATGCGAAGGTAATGACCGTGGTGTACCAGGGTGCTGAGAGTATTTGGGATATCTGAGCATCAGAAGAAAGGGTTGCTTCACAAACACACTCTGAATGTTGTTGTTCGTCTTTCGGCTGCTCCCATTAGGGGTCGCCACAGCGGATCATCCGTATGATCCGCATGGAGATTTGGCACAGGTTTTACGCTGGATGCCCTTCCTGACGCAACCCTGGTCGCCTCTTACGACACAGGGATAACAAACACACTCTGAATATCGAGTACAATTACTGTGCTCAACTGTATCACAACAATCACAGTTGTCCAGCCCATTTATTATAAAGGTTCGGCCACACCAACTGATTTCCTCCAATGTGACTCAAGT
Source organism: Eptatretus burgeri (assembly GCF_056783735.1). Lineage (NCBI taxonomy): Eukaryota > Metazoa > Chordata > Myxini > Myxiniformes > Myxinidae > Eptatretus > Eptatretus burgeri. Next base: position 20,112,164 of record NC_140967.1, read on the forward strand.
GGAAGGTCTCGTCATAGAAAATGGGTTGCTGTGGACAGCCGGTCGTGTAAAATTGCATCGAGTCAGGCCCTGTAAGACGATCAATCTTGAATGGTCATAGTTGTTATTCGTCCATTGGTGTGGATGCCCTCGTATCAAACCAATTGCTAATATAAAAATCGAAGAGTGATCATTAGCCACTCCCCTGGCACAATGCATGTCCTGCAGTTGTTGTTTTAATGGTGAATTAGAGGGGTGACCAACTGCTCCAGCTGATGAAACTCCTCCACATACAGCTGGGAAAAGTTTGAAAACGATGGCACGTCTTTCGCTTCCAATTCCCGGGATAAATGATCGAAAGCCCCTCAGTGTTCATGCCACAGAAGCCATGGCAGATCCATGATGTCCTCTTATTACACCGATGTCATCACCTCCACTGGAGTAGCAAAACCAAAAAAAGTTTTCAAATTAGGAGATAGGAGTGATGTGAATTTTCTCTCCTCCTCTGATCTACCAATTAAGGTTAATCGGGACAAAACTTCATAGGATCACTTCTTTCTTTCTTTTTTAACATGATGCTCCTTACTAAGGGTTTTAAACAATCATTTTCTAACCATTCATAAGTTATAAATGCATGAGTCACCACTTGTCACCATCTCCGAGGATACAGATCCATCTATACAATGCTCTACAAAAAAAAACAATTTTTTGGGGGATTTAAACCCAGATGCCGATATAATTGGTGGGGTGGTGAGAGCTCCGATCGTCAAATATGGTATCAGATGTGAAAAGTAAATATTAATTAGGATCTTACAACGATGGGTAAGATTGGCGGAGTGACGTGACCTCTCAAATGCGCTAATTGCTAATTCTTCAAAAAATGAAAATAGTACAAACAGAACCTATACATCGATTTAAAGGTATTTTACTGCTCATCTCATGACATAACTCTCAAGGGTGAAGGAAGAGTTTGTAGAAAGAAAGAAAAAAAGGTTACAAGCTTAGTTAACCTCTCCATATATACATTTCTGTTCAATATTTTGCAGCTTGATAAATAAAATGTTTGTCTCAAAATATGTGCCTAATTGTGGTAGTCCAAGAGATGTACGTTAGATCCTGGACAATGCCGTGTACCTTTGTGGGAGGAGGGAGGAGAAGGGTGGAGGCGGGAGGAGGGAGAGGAAGGCTTGGAGTGGACATCCAGAGGGAGGGGGTGGGGTGGTAGAAGACAAGGAAGGGGTAGGTGGAGGGAGGGGAAACGGAGGGAAGAGAGACCCAGCGTTGCTGGGCAACGCCGGGTACCTTTGCTTGTACGGTATATAACTAGAAGGGCACTCGGTGGAGCGTATACCTCCACCACACAATGCTTGATCCACGAGAACATATTGGGCCCAATACATTTTTGAAATATCATGCTATATATCGTTTTTGGCCCTATCTCTCAGTGGTGAAGAATCACTTTAAAATATTCCAGTCGTCAGATCCGGATTTTCACCAAAATCTAATCAGTTCACCCTTGTCGCACAACCAACCCGCCCAAAAAATTTCGTCCGGATCCGTCCACAACTTTTTGACAAACGGACAAACAGACAGAAAGGTGCTAAAAACATAACCTCCTTCACCTTTGGTGGTGGAAGTAATAACTGCAGAGTTTACCATCACTAAGTGGTCAAGCATGCCAAGCTCTTTTAGTGGATGGTTGACATCCTGGATGCAAAATGCATTGCAACTTCATTTCAGCCAGAAGCGATATGAGAAATGCAATCAAAATGTGAAAATAAAGAGAAAGGGCTATTTTGTTCTTCAACATGGTGAGGAAATGCAATTGGAGGAAAGAATGCTGTGCTCAGCCAAAGTAACATTGAGCAGAGTTAATCTCACTGAAACAATTACAGGCTTGTTTTGCGAGGAGTCGACCAGCCAGTGCAAAACAGGCCACGACGATTCTACGATCTGTACAGATTTCAGAAGAATGAGTGAATCAACGACTGCAGAAGGCAGTCGTTGGTGAAGTCAAACCGAGACCCTGTCGGGGATCAAACCGAGACGAGGCAGCTTTAGGGTTAAGCATACTTCCAACTGAGCTCTGCTATCGGCTACAGCAATGCAGACAAACTTGAAGCAATAAACAAGCTTTGCAGATCACATACAGGTTTGAATAAACAAACCCAGAAGTGTGGTTAAGTTACCAAAAAGTTCCATTTGCAAGCTGTGCCAGGGACAGATAAAGTGATCCAAGCGCAAGGACAAACATTTTGAGGTCCAAGCTCCATACTGTAAGCCACTGTGGAAACAGGTTTCGCAGTGAGGCTGGAAATCCAGTCGACTTGGGTTTGATCGCACATACTGTGATAAGAGACAGAAAAACTTCAAAGAAGTTCAAAAAACACTCTTTGGAAATGATGGGAAAAAAATTCATAATAATAATTACACTATTAGTACATTGTCCCAATTTGTACACTAATTGATTTGAAGAACTGAATATTTAATATCTGGTGGAAAATACTGATGCAGTGGTATGAATAGCCAGGGAGGGGGGTGGGGGGGTAATATACTGCACGAGTGAGTTAATTTATTAATTTTGTAAATTGCATGTCGATGTGTGGATTGAACTTCACAGACTTTGCTTCACGTGTTTGCTGAATGACATTGTCTCATGTTTATTGTTTTTTGTCTGATTCTTGGAGGGCAGAAGTTAAAAGATAGGTAAATGTGAAATGAGTTTCTGCCAGTGTGGTCCATCCATCCATTTGGACCATACTCTGTACAGAGCATCAGTGCTGCCAATGCAGTCTCCTGGGCTATTTGGCACAATCCTGGATGGGTTTCCACTCCAACACAGGATACTTGAATGATTCAATCAGCCCAGAAAGCTGGAGCTCATTTTGCCAACTTCAGTCTGAGCCAACCCTACCTGGTTTAATGCTACAGCCAAGAAGGATTTGAACCCAGGACCCTAAGATCCCAAACCTAACACACTTACCAGGAAGCCAACACCAGGCATGCCAGTGTGGTGCATGAAAACATTTACAAACAATCAGCACTCGAGGCTTTATTCATTGTTCTAAAGCCAACCTACTACAGTACTGTATACAAAATAAGGTAATTATCTGTTTTTGTATGTATGTTTGATAATTACAAAATTGAAAACACCTGTGCTAATCTCGACCAAATTTGGCATTATTAGTGTATCAAATGTCTCATTCACAACTTTGAGATCTCGATTTGCCTTTGAGGATTGAGTGAGTTACACTCTTCCTCCCCCCCCCTCCCTCCTCACCCTTTTGGCGATTCCAATGACCCATTTTGAGACCAGCTGTATCAATATAATAGCATACTCTTCTTTGGGAAGGTCATTGTGGCTCTGAATTGGAGGGCAAGATCAACAATGGATGTTATCAACTAAAGTTGGTGAGTGTGGTCACCACCATGGGAAACGTGGTGCAGCTGATTTTTACAGCCTTAACCCATTGACAAAGCATCAAAGGTCTTTTTTTTCTGCTCTGCTTTTCACCCCAGTTCAGCTCTAACTATACCTTGGTGAAAAGCGGGAAGATACTCCTGGGCTGACAGAGCTCATACGGTTGGAATCGGTCATGGCCGGACCAATTTTTACCTGTCATGAAAAAAAAAATTCACCCACAAAAAGACCCCATAGTACAGCATGTACAAGGATTCCGACGAGAACAGGCGGCCTGTCACATGTGGCCACATATGTAGATCTGCATGTGCTCCTCGTGTATCATGTGCGCTACATGTCGGCATTTTGTTGCTTGTTGTGTGTCACTTGGTGGTATTATCCAAGTTAACTGCTGACGTTAAACGATCCAATCTTCCAGAGAAACTTAGCCAGCTGTTTCATTTGGTAAGAATGTTGGTGTCAAACGTACTATAGCTGCAAATACGAGTGGGTTTAGATGTGGCCTTGGCTTCATTATGATGAGCAGATGGTTATCATCCTCTGTTACATGTACGTTTCTGTGATGAGGTCCAAGAAGATGACTATCAAGAGAGGGGACTTTTGCATTCTTGTCCAAAGGCTTCTTGAAGAGGAAGGATGTCTCCCTGGCATTCAAAAAGCACGAGTCCTCTGACATCCACACAAAAAACTGCAAATGACAAAGATATTTTACCGACTACATGCAAAGATGTCGGGGAGTTTGTTTTGTTTTTGTTTTCCAGCGAGTTGGCAAACTAGAAGATATCCAACAGAGAATGTCTTCTGAAAATTCCCTCAAACCTCAAGTTCCTGTCAAGACAAAGGCTACATATTCGTGCAGACCGAGATGATGGAGACTCCAATTTCACCTGATTTCTGGAGTTAAGTGGAATGGATGATCCAAGGATTGCTGGCTGGCTAAAACAAAACTAACAAGTATGTTTCCCATGATGCTTGGAATGAGTTGCTGAAGGTGATGGGATTATCTGTGCTCTGAGTAATTGCTACATCCATTGATAACAATTCCAACTTCTTTTCTATTATGTGTGATGAGTGCATTAGCTTGGATGATACAAGGTTGACGACATCAGTGGCAAGACCATCCTTACCAGGATCAAAGACACTTTGATCCACATAAATATGTCCCGATCAAAGTGTCGTAGTCAGGGTTATGATGACACCTCAAATATGAGCAGAACCAAGGCTGTCGTCGCCAAACAACTGATGCACGAGGAACCTTGAGAATTGTTCACATATTATCATGGACATGCTCTCAATCTCGCAGCTGGACTGTACAATATAGAAATGAGATACAATAAAGAAATGTGAAGTTATGAAAAACGCTTTGGTCACTACTTTCGAAGTCTCAAAGTTAGTTAAGTACTCCCCAAAGCATGATGTGCAGTTTGGGAAGCTGAAGACCACCCTTGTGCCTGAATCACCAGGCTTCAGAGTACTATGCCCCACACGTTGGACTGTACGAACAAACTGCCTGAGATCTGTGGTCGACATAATGATTATATGAAGTACTTTAAGAGCTTTGGGATATGTCCAAGGACCAAGCATCCGATCCAACCATGAAGGGTTGAATCATTGGTGTGCAGGCCCAATTGCAGACCTTCCATTATCTCTTCGGTCTTATGCTTGAAGAGTCCATTCTGTGCCAAACAGACAATTTGAGCAAGACCCTGCAGTCACCTAATATGTCAGCATCAGAAGGTCAATGGGTTGCAAAGATGACTGTGGCTACTTTGCAAAAGCTCAAAGTTGATGGCGAGTTTGACTGGTTCTGGCACTCAGTGAATTTGAAGAAAGCGCAGGTTGAGGTAAATGAGCTGAAGTTACCACGATGAAGAAAAGGGGCTCAACGTTTTAAAACTGGCAATGCTGAGATAGATTTTGCTGAGGATGCCAAAGCATGGTACAGAAATACCTTGAAGCTGTGGATCTGAATGTCAATGCTGCTCCTGTTGACCGGTTTGACCAGACCAGATTGAAACTGTATCGCAACCTCCAAGATCTGCTGTTGAAGGCTCTTTGTGATGAAAACTGGAATGAGGGCTTCAAGATAGTCACGACCTTCAACTCCAATGACCTCAACTCTGAGCAGCTGAAACTGCACATTGAACTTCTTTTGGCGACGTTTTAACACAACGGTGATGTTGGGATGTCTGACATTAAGTTGCACATTCTTGAACTGTCAGAGCAGGAGCGTCAGCTAATCAGCGAAGTTATTACAGCCTCGAAGTTAATCTTGGTAATTCCCTGCACCAACGCTGTGAGCGAGCAACCTTTCAATGCATTGAGGTGTCTGTAAACCTACTTGTGGACAACAATGAAGTCATGTCACTTTAATTACCTTCTTCTACTCCATGTCCACAAGGAGCATACAGATGCCTTGAGTCCTCCAGCCATCACCTCCAGTTTGTCAGTCATTCTAAACACCAGCTATCTGTATTTGGATGCTTTCAGAGTGGTGTATCAAGATGGTTTATATCAAGATGTTTCAGTGCACTCAGAGTTGTGTTTTTATGCCTTCGCTGATGAAGTCGCCGGAGACATTATGTTTTCGGGTTGTCCGTCCACCCATACGTTAGTACATACATATGTACGTCCGTCAATTTAAATTTTCTCTGTTTTCTCTGCAACCACATATCCGATTGACACAAAATTTTAAACATTGGGGTGACTTTCCACAGGGGCACCACAGGGGTGACGAGTCATGTAGAAGTTTTTATGATAATTATGACAACATAGATCAGATGGTGTGGCAGCCATATTGGAAAGAAGGAAAAACTTTGGGCCTCTGTATCCCCGAAACCGCTTTGTAGAAAAAATTGAAACTTGCCAGATGTCAAATACTCCCCATGGGAAACAAGGGCGATTTTTTGATGATGTCATCAGTGGCTTCGTTTGTGAGGGTCATCTCGGGCTAAATTGTATGGGGGAAAAAAAATTGATGATATCATCGGTCACGTGGTTTGGCAGCCATATTGTATGTAAAATAAAAACCTTCAAAAATCTTCTTCTCCGAAACGGCTGAACAGATCGAGGTGAAACTTGATAAGTATGATTGCCTATTCATGAGGAACAAAAAGTCCACCATTGATGGTGGTGGACTACCAAAAAAACTCACCTTCTTCACCTATGATGTCATAGGTCACATGGTTTGGCAGTGATGATTTTTTGAAGAATAAACCTTTTAAAATATTCTTCTCCAGAAAGTCTGGACAGGTTGAAGGAAAACTTTGCCCACATGGTCCCCAAGCCTTGGGGATACCACGGTGTTCACGAATGATTAATGAGTGACATGGTCTGTCAGCCATATTGTATTTAACAAAAAAAAGTTATTTTGCTTGAACCACTTCATCAATCAAAGTGAAACATCACAATTATGATCTAGTAGTCATGGAGAATATGTGTATTAAATTTCAACCTGACTAGATGCGTGGTCTGGCAACCAGAAATATTTAAATTTTTTTTAATTTGGGTTCAGGGATTTAAACCAAATTGCAAACAAATATGTATAATGATGTAATAATGTGGGTGGAGGGCATACCTGGTGACCTCATGATGTTGAAGAGTGCCCTTTAAGTTCTTATTACAATTACCAATGCTATCTACGTCAACCTATCAATATTATATTTAGTCCTTGTTTCATGAAATAAAATGTGGAAAAGGCAATTGACATGACATTGATTTCAGGACTACCAATTTCAATAATTTTTGGGGGGATATGCCCTGGACCACCCAGCCAAAACAGTTGATGGACAGCTCCACCGACATTGCATTCGGGATTTTTTGGACCTCACAAATGACGTTTCCGCAATGATGCAAATCAAGGGGCACAGCAGGGGGAGGGCACCCTAAGCGCCGTAGCCACAAATTAGATTTTCCTATTTTACCAATGTAAGCATGACCTGTAACTTCTGAAGCTTCCATTTCCAGACCAGCCGAAACACACTGATTTAAAACCCCATAGATTGTGAGTTTGGGCAGATGGAGAAAGAGTTAAAAGGGAGCTCCCAACATTAACCTTATGTTTTTCTATCTTTGTACATGTTCATTGATGATATTTCTCTGCGTGGAGACATATTTCGTTAAATTGTATTCATAATTAATGTTCTTTGTTTTTTTTATCGGAGTGAAGCATTTCAATTCTCTTTGTGGTTAATTGTTTTATCAGATTGAAAAATTTTAAATCTTTATTTGGCTCTGTAATCATATCAATACCGTTAGTTGTAAAGATGTAAATATGTGAAGAGCAATACATTTTTTTTATGTTCAGAGATGTGCTGTTTGTTACTTCTGCACGCGCCCATACTAACTGGTTCAACCAATAGCTCAGTCAATCTTTACCCTCACTGAATTTTGGTCCGTTTTAGATTTCATAAGTACATTGATGACTTCCGTCCACTGTTTGTGTGTGTTTGTTTGTAGGCACGATAACTCGAGAACGGAAGAAGCTACCAATGTCATATTACGCCACGTGATTCAGGAGGGTGATGGCAAGCACTGATTAGATTTTGGTCAAAATCGGTCAAAGGTCAAGGTCACAGTGAGGTCAAACATTCGATTTCTGATGGTTTGGTACGGAATCATCGTAGAAACTTCTGGTTTGCGTCGCTACCTTCTCCAGAGACAGCTTTTATTAGACAAGGTCAGAGGTCAAGTTGACGAGTTCGTAAGTACCAGTCTATGACTGCTTGTTTAGCTGTTTGTTAGTTGGCGAAATCTTCGATTTTGTCAAGTATGTTGGTCTGTTCCGTTTGTTGGTTTGTTTGTTTGTTTGTTTGTCCGGTCGTCTACAGCCCAAACGGCTGGACCAGTCGTTCTTAAATTTTTACACCTGATAGGCAATCCACCTGAGACGGTCCGCGTCCAAACCCCGTCTTAATCGGACGAAACGTCACGACGTGACATCACACAACGTGAAAACACATTTTTGGACATAACTCAGTGACCGGAAGTCGTAGCGACTTCCGGTTGACGCCAAATTAAACTTCATTCAAATATCTCAATGATTACTAAATGCATCTTATTACAAATTACGCATAGTTTCCGCAAGCGTATGACGTCAAAATTTTGCCTATTGACGTCATTTTTTTTAAAAATATTTACGCTCGTGTGCAGCCGAAACTACTGAAGCAATCGTTCTCAAATTTTCAACACATGATAGCCAATCTTGCTGAAATAGTCTTGGATCAAATCACGTCATAATCGCACTTAACATCACGACGTTATGTCAAAAAAAGGTGAAAACAAGCTTTTGAACACAACTCAGTAACCGGAAGTCGTAGCGACTTCCTGTTGACGCCAAAACAAACTTCAATGGAATATCTAAATGTTTTAAAATGCATGTTAGTACAAATTATGCACAGTTTTCGCAAGCGTATGACGTCAAAATTTTAAGCTATTGGTGTGATTTTAAAAAAATTCTATTCGTTCAACAGGTCACGATTCTAAACCGATTTGGATGAAATTTTAACAGCTGATAGAAATCCACAGGGCAAAAAGATATGTGACTTTTGGTGATGTTCAAGATCAGGATTTGGATTCTGCATCACTTTATATTATCGCCCATTATAAACCAATGGGGAATTTTGTGAATTACACATGGCTATTTCTCAAACAGTTTTGCACTTATTATATTGAAACTTATACTGTCTATTTATGCATGCAATATTAACATGTGTACAAAGTTTGATCGAAATTGACCCAAGGTCAAGGTCAGGGTCACCCAAAACATGAAAAACACACATATAAAATACATATTTTTGTTTTACAACATATTTCAAACCTGATAACGGGATCGTAAAGCTGGTTGAAAAGCAACGTTCCTAGGTATTTTCAAATATTTTCTACGATCAGAATGAAGGCAACAAGCACCGATGATGAGTTGTTGAATGCCACATGGTGGCTTTAAATGAGTTGTGAAAATTTTCAATCTGCTGCAGTTGCCATGACAACACGTGCCTGATAATTGTTATTTGTGACGTCGCGTCATTTTATTAATGTACGAACAAATAAACACCACACATTCCATGACATTACAGCTTGGACCACCACACGGAAAGGTCAACTAATTCGCCAAGTGTTGTGCCAAGCACGATTTTTCATTTGTCACTTACGAAATCTTTAGATTTCGTAAGTATATTGATGACTTCCGTCATCTGTTTGTGTGTTTGTTTGTGTGTGTGTTTGTTTGTTTGTAGGCACGATAACTCGAGAACGGAAGAAGCTACCAATGTCAAATTACACCACGTGATTGAGGAGGGTGGTGGCTAGTGCTGATTAGATTTTGGTCAAAATCGGTCAAAGGTCAAGGTCACAGTGAGGTCAAACATTCGATTTTTGATGGTTTGGTACAGAATCATCATAGAAACTTTTGGTTTGCCTCGCTACCTTCTCCAGAGACAGCTTTTATTAGACAAGGTCAGAGGTCAAGTTGACGATTTCGTAAGTACCAGTCTATGACTGCTTGTTACTTACGAAATGTTTAGATTTCCTAGTCCCCAGTCCTACCCCATCTCAGCTTTCCCCTCATCCTGCCCACTCTTAGCTTCGCCCTCATCCCACTTCCTCTGTTTCCTCCTCTCCCCAACTCCTCTCAGCTGCTCCCCCCCCAAATCCCACAATCTTCCAACCTCTACACCCTTGTCCCTCACTCTCCCAGTCCCCTCCCCCTGTCCCACCACCCTCCAAATGCCTACTCCACTATCCCTTACTGTGTGGACCTCACTCTGCTCTAACCTGATAGATCTCTCAATCTCTCAATTCAGGCCGCTGCTGACAGGCCAGACATCATCTGTTTAACAGAGCCTTCTTCCCACAGGATGTCTCTGACTCATTAGTGTATCTCCCTGGTTATTGGCTCCTTTGATTTGATAGCTCTTAACCATGCCCCGGCAGTGGAGTTGCACTTTACATCAAAAACTCAAAATTCCCACTGTCCATGTACTGATCTAACACCTCCCAACCCTCATTCGTACCTTTGGCTGTGACTTCCCCTCCGTTCCCATGTATTTTTTGTCCGTGTGTTATACTGTCCTTCAAACAGTGATGACTCCATCTCAGACAACATGGACAAACGTTTAACCATCATCACAACTCTCTGTTCCTCATATGTGGTGATTACAATCGTCACCATGCAACTTGGCAAGGTGTTGGTATCTCTCTCACCAACCATGGCAGTTCAGCAAAGGACATCTGTGACTCCATGGGACTGACTCAATCTGTGAACTTTCCATCCCGGATTTCTCCCAATGGCAAATCCTTCCTTCTGGACTTGGTGATGACTACCTTTCCCACAAATGTCTACCGATCTTCCTCTGCTCCAATTGGTTCATCTGATAATGTCCTTGTGAGAGCCAACATCTATCTCAGTGCCAGTAAGTCTGACAGTTCACGCAGGCAGATTGTCAGGAATTGCAACCGGTCATCGTAGTTCAGGACTGTTGTCAGGCATCGACTTCCACTGATATTAAGTCAGGCTGCGAATTTTGTGCAAAAACCTACTCTCGCTTACGCAAACATCCATCCCATCTTGTCTTCAATTATACTACCCTTCTCCCTGCCCATGGTACACTGAATCCTGTGGTAAAGCAGTTGCTCTGAAACATCCAAAATGGCCACCAAATTCCCTCAAATGACATTTCTGAATGGTCTCTTTACCCCATCAACTAACTCTTTGTATCTAATATGGAGTTTACATGGTAAACGAAATCGATTCTGTGATCTAGAATACTCATCTGTGTTATATTATCATGTAAATATGGCAAGTTAGTCCACGATAGGCAAAAAACACCACGTCAATGTTCAGTTGAGATATTCAAGTTTACCGCATAGTCTGGGCAGTTTTTCATTCGCTGGGCCCTTTCTCTTATATGTTATTCTTTTCCAAGTTTATTGCGATTCAAGAACGAAAATTGAATAACTTTTACAATTGTACTTTTTGGGATCAGCATAATGGTGGTTACGCCCTTTTTGAGTACAGGAGCAGATGACAGATGAAGGTGCCTGTTTTGCAATGAAAATATTGTTGCAAATTTTGCCCGCCCGGCGTGTGATCGGCCACGTAACTCAAATCACGATGCGTCGTCCACCGGAACGGACAATTCAGTCGTGACCCTCTTGGAACTACCGCCAAGGAGCTAGCCACGGGTGGGGGTTTAACCTCACCACAACCCAGTCCGCATTCTACCCGCGCGAAATAGGGTGAATCGCCAAATGTCGATATACCTAAGAACCCGCGTGGGTAGCGTACCGAGGAGTTAACCACGCCGCAGGTCGACCCCGGACACGAACCGCTTAAGCGGCTTGTTCCGTGCTGCAGGGATAACCGAGCGAAGTTATCGCCGACCTCGACGGTTCAGATTATTTACTGGGTGTCTCAACCCATTACCAATCCCTTACGTGATGCAAGATGGCACTTTCAATGGGGAAAGAGACGACGAATGGGATACATTTCACACAAGCACAATAAACGAATGGGATACATTTCACACAAGCACACTTATTACAAAGCACATATTGCACACGCAACACAAGCAAGGAACCATGGAATATACAAGCAACAAATAGAATGCAAAAGAAATATGACCGACTATAATTATTATTTACAAGCACTTACACAGTTTCTACTTGGCAGGACATGGCGCCACAGCATGCATACAAAAACAAAGAAAGACCTCCCTCACAGGCAAGGGGATAGACGGGGTCCGTAGACCTTTATGGTCGTGGGCCGTGGATGACCGAAAATGCCCACGAGACTGAAGGGTCTTACCCGCACCCTCGTGGTGAGACGGTGGGCAGGTCGCGACGTCTCGTCCCCACGGCAACTCGCGTAGCCGCGCCTGATCTCGGGCCTTGCAACGGTGGGCAGGTCGTGACGCCTTCTCCCCACGGCCACTCGGACAGCCGCGCCTGATCTCGGGCCTTGCAACGGTGGGCAGGTCGTGACGCCTTCTCCCCACGACCACTAGGACAAGACTTCCACCCGACTGCCCCAAGTCTGTCTACGACAAAGACTTGGACCACGACAGACTTGGACCAAGACCACGACGACCAAGACTTCCACACGACTGCCCCAAGTCTCTGCTATCCGCGCTCTCCCGGCACTCCTCTTGCCCTTTTATTTCTCCTGCATTTGCCCCGCCCTTCGCGGCGCGTCGGTGGGGGGAGGAACATTCCAGAGAAATTGGGGCGGGAGTTGGTTTCCAACTGTCAAACTTGTTTACCGGAGGAGAAATTGGGGTGGGGCTGGTTTCCAACTGTCAAACTTGTTTACCGCAGGAGAAATTGGGGTGGGGCTGGTTTCGTTGCTCCTTTACTGGCATTGTGGTGTGGATGGCGTGGTTGTTGAGATGGCGTGGTTGTTCCAAAATAACGACAGGTAAAGAAAAATGGCCAACTCAAAGCGTCGCAGCCCGGATGAATCACACATATTCCCTCTAAGCAACGGGTGTGGACTGACTACACATGAACTTATCGATATATCTAACCTGAGGACCTTTCTGGTGTATTGCAAATTTCCACAGCCGTAACAGTATCAAGGACAAGGAGGAAATCTCAAATGCAACAATATCTGGAATAGAATCTTTCCAAACACTTGCTGATGGGTGGTTCAGCATCAATATGAGTTTATGTTCTCAGCCTCCTGATGCTGAATTCCAATTAGCCGCTAAATCAGTTATCAAATCCCCATGGATTGTAGAGAAGGGCTCACCAGACAATGACCCGACAAACCCATTTTGGGCCAGGTTACCCCATGCTTCTTTATTATTCATCTTGACATCTTGGAGGTTAACATGCTGGAATGTAAGGTGTCTGGCATAGCTGATATGCCCAAAGGCGAATCATTTTGGAAATATGGCCCGTTCTGCTGCTAAGTGTCTTTCGGTGAATTTCTCTGACTGCACTCATTAGACGCAAAATCACTGAAACGTCCGTGAGATATTCCACAATCATCTTTGCCTGTCTTTTCTGATGATATCAATGAATAATAGATGCCTTTGAACCCAGGCAGACTCATTCGTGATTCAAGAATTTCTGGACAAAGATGTCTGAGGTTGAGCAATTGCTTCTTTCATGAGCAGGTCCAAATTGGCGCCGATATTGCTTGCCTTCATCCGGTTCCTAATTAGAGCTTCAAATGTCTGTGCAGATGGATGCTTCTGCAGTAATGGTGGCCCTCAATTGCTTGAGCCACAGATCCTTCAGCTATAGCTCCAGCATCCATCTAACAAACACTGAAACTCAGACAGCCATATTTTTGAAACAGAATATTGAGGTTCACCCAAATTGTGTGGAATTCTCACATGAGAGGTATGATTTTGTCATACCTTTTTCTAATTGATCCACGAAATGATCAACATCTTCAGTTAATTGCCTCATCGTCATGGGCAAATGTGTGACCCAACTCGAGGTCATTTGCAATCTGCATTATCATATTCTTAATGACATTGTCATCCAGAGGCAAATTAACCACAGGAAAATACTCTAGCTTGCATTTTGTTGTTGCGCAACCAGTTACACCCATCATGAGTGTTGTCTAAGAACTAAACGGCCCCAGTGCAACTTTTTCTACTTCTGAAAATCATTTTTCTTGGCAGTCGTCACTAACGGTACCAACCAAAACCCAGGTGATGTCCCGTGCCATCGCATCATCTAGCAACGGGAGTTTTTGTCATCATCATTGAACTTGGGGAATGATGGAGGATGTATCTTTTTCTGGGGATTTTGAAGGATCCATAATCAGATTTCTCTTGATCACTGATCTCCAACTGCACTGGTTTGGATGCTGGGTTGTTCATGGTATCACTTGGATATGTAGCCTGGAATATGGTTCCAGTTGTGTGGTAAGTGGTATGTGCTCCGGTCAGTCTGTCGTTTCCTGTCCGAGTTATCAAACACTACGTGCACACTGCGACCCTTGGTGAAACCTGGAGGCAGCATCTTCCTGTGCTCTATTGTTGCAGACTTCACCCATTTGATGTTCAAGTGGCGGACATCGGTGTAGGGTATTCCAACTCCACATCGATAAAGCAAGGTGGTTGTTTCTTCACTACCTGCAAGTCCATGGATGGTCAGACTCAGGGCAGCTCCTAATGGTGATCGCTTACCAGTGGCCATCTTTTCCCAACTCTGGTTCATAGCTGATATTTTTCTCTGCTTGCATCTTGCTCGGAACTGTGACATAGCCAAGGATATTTTTAGATCTCCTGATATCTCTTGACCAGCAAAGAACATTATAGATACAGCACAGTTGTTTGAAGGTATGAAGCAAACCAAGCAACTCTTGCACTTCAAGAGGCCATTTTACAGGTTCCCTCTGCGAAATCTTACGACGAATCAGTCTCGAGAACGCTTTGATTAAGTCATCTTCTCGGAGTCCATGGCCTTGAAGTGTAGCTGCTGAAAACATGAAGGGATTTATTACATTAGGGTGCACAATGAGCCGCCGACTAACCACATGAAAATCAATGGAATCCCCAAATTTCTCTATCAGCTTTTGCTTTGGAGCAAATGGTTTATTGATTGGTGGGTCATCGAGGTCATAATCTTCACTTATCTCTTTCACATCTTCCAAAAACTCTGTAAAAAGATAGGCTTCCTGATCCTTGATCACTTTACAGTGAAATAGCCGGAAAAAAAACTTGTCAATAACTTCTGACTCTTAACTCATCGTTTCTGATGTCACGTGCAGCGGGGTTCTTTTTATCATAACCATTGGTGAAGTTAATGTAACATGTCTTGTGGTGGTAAAGATTAAGTGCAAATACATCATAGGATACGCCACAAAGTAATACATCCAAACTCTTAGCTGCAGCATGGTACTTGTTCTCCTCATCATTGATTTTCAAGTCCATTGAATTTTTTAATTCCACTAAAAGTATTCTCTTCCGAACATCTCCCAAGCCAACCATTGTTATATCAGTTACTGTCAGCCCTTTTCTCCAAATTGCAAATGAAAGACACACACTTCTTCTGTGTTGATTCCCTGGGGAACCTATTTGGTTGACTATCTATTCCAATGGACTCAGGAACAGACTCTGAACTGGACTGCTCAAGATGACAGGACTGAGTTTCACTCAATTTCGAAATGTGATATGGCACCCTTCGTGAACAAGCATATCCTTGTGGTGGCTGGACAGTCTTAGCACAGCGAATTGGATTTCAGCATAAGGAGGCTGAGTACATAAACTCCTATCAATGCTTAACCATATGTCGGCAAGTGTTTGGAGAGATTACAATCCAGCTATTGTTACATTTAAGATGTCTTCCTTGTCCTTGATATTTTCATTGCAAAACAGGCACCTTCTTCTGTCATCTGCTCCTGTACTCAAAAAAGGGGGTAGCCACTATTGTGCTGATCCTGAAGAAACAGAATTGTTCAAGTTATTAAATTTTCGTTCTTGAATTACAATAAACTTGGACAAGAAGAACATATAATAGACAGGGCCCAGTGAAGGAACACGCTCAAATGAGCTAAGATCCTCGTCCTCTTAGTGATGACGTCATAGTTATCAGTTATGTATCATGTGTGCGGTAAATTATCTCTAATGCCCTTTTCGATTCCATCTGAAGTATTCAAAAAGCTTGCGTCGTTTCGGAGATAACTGTTTATGCGATTTCCATTGCGATATTATGACGTCATAACTTTTTTCTTGGAAAAATTTCCTCAATCTGAGATGGTTACTGTCTGCGTGTGAGCTTTCTGCATGAACATGTGAAGTTTCAAGATGTTCTGATGAAAACTCTTGGTTGTGAAACAAAATATTTCAGAAAATAGTGATGAAGTCATAAAACGAATATGACGTCATTGTGATGTATCAGATTGGCATCAAATCATCTGCGCTAATGCCCCGTTCCATTCCCGCAAACAGAATTCAAAAAGCATTCCTAGTTTCAGAGATAATTTTTTTGGGCGATTCCCATTAGCGGAGACATTATGACATCATAACTTTTTTTTCTAGGATTAATTTTCACAATCGGAGATGGTTACTGTCTGCACAGGGTCTTTTTACATATGTATGCCAAGTTTCAGGAATTTCGATGAAAACTGTTGGCTGTGAAACAAAAAAGTCCACAAAAAGAAGAACAAGAACAACAACGTGAGTAAGACTTAGAGATCCTCTGACGAGGATCTAAAAACTGCCTGGACAATGCTGTAAACTTGAATATCTCACCTGAACATTGGCATTATTTTTGCCTATTGTGAGCTAAATTGGCATATTTACATGATAATAGAGCTCAGGTGAGTATTCTAGATCACAAAATTCACTTCCTGTACCATACAAACCCCATATTAGACACAAAACGTTCATTGATGGGGCAAAGAGTACCTTCAAAAATTTGATGGCCATTTTGGATTTTGGTGGCCATATCCTAGGTGGCCCCAAGCTGGCTTCAAAGGGCATAGGTTCAGGAAGATGGAACCACTGAGAAAACTTTAACAGAAAAATAGCAGTTTTTCCTTGGCTGGGCCCTGTCTACCCAGCTGATTGGAAACAGGGGGTACTAAATCAGCGGCAGAGCCGTGCCCCCAGCAATGATGCAACCAGCAGCCGCAGGCTGCAGATGAAATAATAATCATTTTAATCAATATAGGTTATCCCAGATATAGTACTTAATACCAGTGCTCCAGATATTCCCCTCACCATCACGATTGAGACTACCGTGGTTTCAAAGAAAGCCCATCAGTATCTTGTCAAATCAACATGCAACGCCCACATTGCAACAGCAAAGAAAGAAAATGAAACCCATTAACCCAAGGATTGTGCAGAAGTCAAGGTTTATTGGGGGACAGCTGGAAGGTAAACAAACCAAGCAAGATGAACAGCTGAACAAGAGACAGAAAGACAATTAACATCAGAATGAGTAGATATTGCTGGAGGCAAACAGAGAGTATTGGGGTTAGCAAGAACTTGAAATGAGCTCATGACTCTGTGTAGAAGACAACATGAGAGATTGACTGCCGGAGGTGATTCCACAGTTGAGAGATAATGGGGACAAAGGAGTGGAGGTGGATAAAAGCCAATTTAGATAAATTTGGAATTTTCAGACATTGTACGTGTCAAAAAATAAATAAATAAAGCTTCCTAAACATGTGCACGTCTTAGGCATCACCCAATGAACTATATATCTGTTAAATAATCAATACTCATGCCAGCAATTTGTAATTACAATTTCAAAATCCTGTCATCATCACATGCACACAATAATTATAGGTATTTTAATTTCCATATCTAATGAGGTTCAGATTTTTTGAAAAGCTGTCAAAGCTGCCATGATTATTATACGTGTTGCCTTGACTGGACCACGAGACGAAACTCACGTCCTGATTGAACAGTCTCGGAAGGCCACGAGATTCGAATCAAAGCTCGTGGCTCCCTGCCTCTGTGTCGGTGCAATTCTCGTGAGATTCAACAAGCATGACCTCCAAGCATGCGGCAGATCAAGCTCATGGTCTGCTCACTGCTAGACTGGGGATAAGTCCCTCCTCTTTTTTACAGTAATGATTTAATGCCATGCAAACTGGTGTGCACGGAAATGAAAGAACCACTATGGGAGTTATGACTTGTCCATGAGTAGATCTTGAGAGTCGAAGACCACAGAAGATAAGTCATTTAAGCAATCTGACAAATCAAAAAATAGAATCAAATGGAGACCAACATATAAAAAGATGAAAAAGAAAAAGGCAAAAAGGGAATTAATTAATTACTTTGTTTTGACTTGATTTTGAGCTCACCTGAAATGTAATTCCCTGTATATTATGTGGTGGTGCGTCATCTGTCCGTCTGTCCACAAATACTTTCAACTTCTCTGAAACTAAACAAATGGTTTTGATGAAACTTCACCACAATGTTCATCACCATGTATGTACCAAAGTTTGTTCATGGCATTACAAACAAGGACAAATGTGTCCAAGAGCAGCGTCCTAAAGGTTTTGTTGGCTAAAAAATAAATAAAAAACAACAACTTCCGATATTTCATCACGTACCTTGATTAAGTCAATAGCGAGACCCGTCATAATGTATTTACGATATATAGTGTATTTACGAAATAAATAATGTATTTATGAAATTACAATACGATAAATGGAATAATCTTTAAATAGTAACGTGAACTTTTCGAAACTTTAAAGCAAATGTCCGAATATATTTAAAAGTTCATGATAGACGCTCTCAAAAGGTACCGTCAATGCGAGGATGTGGACATGTGATGAGTATTTAAGGAGATCTGGACCTTGTATATAGAAGTGCCAAGTCCTAGAGGTTAAGGTTTTGTCTTCACAAGAAGAACATTAGTGGGGCAACTTAGCTAAATATAGCATAACAATTGTGCATTTTGTGAGGAAAGCACCAAATTTGGCACACAAGTAGTCTATCATATTATGAACAGATTTGGATATTGGGCCATCTCAAATTCAGCCGCTGATGGCTGTGGCAGCCATTTTCCACTGCCATCAAAAATTTTGAGATGGCCCAATATCCAAATCTGTTCATAATATGATAGGTTACTAGTGTGCCAAATTTGGTGCTTTCCTCACAAAATGCACAATTGTTATGCTAAGTTGCCCCACTACAACAAGAAGAAGAACAACGCAGAGCTCTCTATGAGCAGCGTTGGCTACGCGAGACGCTGCTAAAAATTGAGGCCTCAGGGGATCGAAGGGTGGGGGGGGTTGCCCCCCCCCTCCAAATAAGGATTTGCTTTCTTCTCAAACTACACACAATTTGAAATCAACTTAACCACAACCTTCATCACCTATTATGTGCCAAAGTGTTTTCATGCCATTAAAAAATTTGAGCCCGAAGAGGGTCTACCGGGGGGTGGGGGTTGCCCCCGAAAAGAGGTATTTGCTTTCTTCTCAGAAACAACACACATTTCCAATGAAGCTTTACCACAACCTTCATCACCCGTGATGCACCAAAGTTTGTTCATTATATTAAAAAAAAAAAATCAGGTTCTAAGGGGGTGTAAGGTGGGGTTGCCCCACAAAATATGTATTTTCTTTTTTTCCCGAAACTACACACATAATTTCAATGAAACTTGACCACAACGTTCATCACCTATGATGTACCAAAGATTGATCACATCATTAAAAAAATAATAATAATAAAAATCGGGGTCTAAAGGTGTCTCCTGTGAGGGTTTGGGGGGGTTTCCTCTCAAAAGAGGTGTTTCTTTCTTCTCTGAAACCACCGACAATTTAGATGAAACTTGACCGCAACCTTTATCACCCGTGATGTACCGAGCTTTGTTCATGGCATCAAAAAATAAATCCAGAGGTATTTACTTTCTCCTCCATTTTGTGTTTTGTGGGTCATCCATGCCTACCAGTAGTTTCCTGGTTTTGTTATCCAGCCACGACCAGGTGAGCGCCCAGGGGTATTACCCCTATGTTTATTAGCATTCCCATATGAATGTGTTGTTTAGGATTCTGGCAATGCAGGGTTGGATCCTTATCATTCACATTGATGCACACTCGATTCTCCTAATGTGTTTTGTTTTTGCACCTGATACATGTGCAAGCTCTTCCATGATCCTTGCATTACAGGACAGTGAATACAAAAGTAAAATAGTTTTAAACGAACAAAAAAAGTGCACTTGAATATTCCTACCGTCAAGATCCATCTTTTTTTGCATACTGTCAAAGCTCATCAAAGAGCGAGAACGCAGAACAGATCAGGACACAACAGGACAAAATGAACAACAGAAAGAGAAGGGAGAAATGGGAATGGCAGGGCCTATGGAGAAAACAGATGGAGATGGACAAGCAACAGCTGCAGGTAACAATGAGAGGTTGGGTAGAATGTAGAATGCAAGGGGTGGATACAAGATGGATACAGAAGCAAAATTGGAGTGGGGCAGGGATGGTTTAACGAGGGTAGAAAATATCATGGGTTTGGATGAGGGACGATCTGAGATGGTGGTGAACATCTTTCTTGAAGACCTGGAGGGAAAATGAGATGCAAGAGAATGTGGAAGTTGGTTCCACAGGTGGGGGGGGGGGGGAAACGAACAAACTAGAACGGCACTCGGTAGAGCGCATACCTCTGCCAGGCTGAACAGTTTACATTTTATATCCCACGGATAGGCTGTATCTGCATCCGGACCTTAAACAAAATCGAATCGACTGGTTCTTGTCACCTACTCAACCTGTCCACCAAGTTTCGTCCGAATACATTCACAACTCTTTGAGATATCCTGTTCAAACGGACAAACAAACAGTGGTGAAAACATAACCTCCGTCTACCTTAGATGGTGGAGGTAATGAGTTTTGGTGAGCAGTGCTTTGGGATTTTGTGAGTTTCACATGGAGGCAGTTGCTGGTGGACCGCAAGCACCCTGCAGATACCTGGGGTGGGGGGTAGGAGTGGCAGACAGAGCACAGAGAGAACAGAGTGTGCAAGACCAGAAAGGAGACAGAAGAAGACAGAGAGACCACCGACCTGTCTGCAATGGCGAAGTGACAGGCCCATAAGAGTGAGCTTGACCATCGCAGGATCTCAAATAAAACTGCATCGGATTGACGCGAAAACAATTTTTTGACTCAATTCTCAAATGCACGTTTCGCATTCATCCACAATTTCACGCAGGGGTTGGTGTGTGTACCGGTTTACAAAGAACTTCCAACGTATCATCTTCGCCATTGCACCTTTTTAACCTCGAATAATCCTTCACCGTTGGAAACACGTGCAACACCGAGTGTAACTTCAGTGAATGTGATATATCGACCAACATGAGCGCAATTCCTCTTAGACTAGCATCACGGGGCCAAGCGTTCTCACATTGATCTCTTAATTACATGGCATTCTGCTCCATTGTTAAGCCGATTTTGTGCTCAGTTTGTCTTCATTATCGTTCAATATCAATTACCTGTTTTGATGCACCTGTGAATCCTGTAGCCTTTACATCCCTGTGAAAAGTTTAAACTTTTGTATAGGTCAGTGCGAAGTCGTCAACAACATATATGTTCGAGATATAATGCCAACGGGATATACCTACAAATATGTGTATTCATTGTAATGGATACCTTATCGCCAGGACCCCCACAATATCACTTGTAGTGCATTACGGCGTAGTGACTGTATGGTACTTTAATACCATGAACACCTTCTAAACATCACCCAGGTGGTGCTGTGACAAACCCTCCCTTGAGGCCTTCGAGCTGAAATTCTGTTCTTCGAGCAGTCTCACCCCCTTTGCTCGCTGTAAACTCGGTACGTGAGCACCGCGAGCAAAATCCCCTTACTCTCGAAGAGCCCTCTCCGCAAATTCCACATAGAAGTCTCAACATATAAAAAGGTGTAAATTGTTGTAAAAATACAAGGTGCTTCCGCGTAAGACTGGACCATTATTTATGAAATAGCACCTGCAAATGTGAAAGGATTTCAATGAAAACAGGAATGAATGAAGGGGGAGAAGTTGAGAGATTTATTTGGATGCAATGAAGGTATTAGTGGGGCAACTTAGCATAACAATTGTGCATTTTGTGCGAAAAGCACCAAATTTGGCACACGAGTAGCCTATCATATTATGAACAGATTTGGATATTGGGCCATCTCAAAATTTTTGATGGCAGTGGAAAATGGCTGCCACAGCCATCAGCAGCTGAATTTGAGATGGCCCAATATCCAAATCTGTTCATAATATGATAGGCTACTAGTGTGCCAAATTTGGTGCTTTCCTCACAAAATGCACAATTGTTATGCTATATTTAGCTAAGTTGCCCCACTATATTTCAAAGCTTCTTTGTGAACTCCTTAAAAGTGGCCGCCGCTTTCTCAAGCACCGTGGAAAGTCAGAAGTTGTATTTTGTTGCATTTCCTGATCAAATAACTGAAATGCCTGTTCACATTGCCATCCAAAGGAAAATTTGCCTCATCAATGAACAAGACATGATTTTTTTTTTTGGGGGGGGGGGGGAGAGGTTCCAAAAGCTCCAAGGACTTCGGTGAATGTACTGTTTTGGCCCAAATGCTTCCGCGGTGGAATTAGCAAGCCGTATTCAAAGGTCGCACCATTCACATTGTAAGGTTGTGTTTATAAGTGCATGCCGATTCATTTCCACTATATTCCTGCTTCAAATGGAGCTGGACATTTCCAGGAGTCGATGACTGACTTTCATTTTTTTTGTATACATGATGGAGGCTCATGGAAAAGCTAGAGCAGAAAGGAAAGGAACAAAATGGAAAGTGGGAAACACCAGCAGCAGTGTAGAAGGGACAGTGAGAGAGATCAAGGGGAGGGGTAGAAGGACACATGGTGGTGAACAAGCTGTACACAAGTTGAATGAAACACTACAAGAAGAGGAAGGTGAAAGTGAGGATGAAACAGAAAAGGAACACACTAACTAACAACCCCAAAGAGATGAGGGAGAACCAGGGAAAAATTCACAAAAAAGGAGTGCTTGAGAATGGAGTCATTTGAGGTAGAAAACGTCATGGGTATCGGTGGGGGATGACCTGAGGTAGTGGTGAACAGATTTCTTGAAGCCCTGGAGGGAAGAATATGGGACTGAACAGAATAGAAAAGTTGGTTTCATAGGTGAGAGAAAAGAGGAACAAATGACTGGAGGTGAGCAGTGAGCAGAGATATTGTGGGTTTAACAAGAAGAGGGTTACTGTCAGACCATGTGCATATTGCAGGAACCTGGAAGGGACAGAGCCAAGAGAGGGTTGAGGATGCAATACCAAAAACAAGGTGGCAGAATACAGAGATAGTATACACTGAGGTGGCAGAATACAGAGGTAGTATACAGAGAGCCCAACAACCTGTCTGCGGTGTAAGAGTAATAAGCATAGACACTCAGCCATGTCATGGGGGCCTTGAGGACCTCATCGATTTTGAGGGCCTTGCTTTCCATGGCATCATGAAGGGCAAGGTGTGAGGCAGGGGCACCAGCCCAAGGTGGACAGCAATACTCCAACCTGTGAATTAAGGCCTTGCCAAAATTTCAGATTGGCCAAGGAAAGACCTTGCAAAAACAAAGGATGCCCAGTCCGTGGCTGGCTTTGGAGGCGATCTTGGAAGTATGGTTTGGCCAAGAAAGATCATGGGTGTTGGTGAGGCCCCAACGTTTGAGTGACTTAACCTCTTCAAGTGGTTTGTTTTGGAAGTAGATGAGAGGGTTTGCCAGACAGTCCTTTCGGAGAGACAGACTGGGTGTTTGAGATTTGTTGTGGTTGATTGTCAGATCATGGATTTCCTGGCTTTCTCTTTCTCTCTCTCTGACTAAATTTTCAGCCCGGTCACATCCCGAGTCCACCGAGCACTTCATGCAGGCAGCTGCATCGTTCAACTGTTGGCCTCATGATCACCCCTCATAGCATTGGTTATGGTAAATCACAACTTTGACTTAACCTCCTGCATCAATTTTGACCAAACTCCATACCTCCGTTGGACTACAGATGACATCACATAGATGTATCTAACGTTTAGTGTAGACTTCAAAACTTATTTGGGAAAGTCGAAGGCACATTCGATTCTTCATTTGAGAAATTGTCAGTTGTCTGGGTCACAGACCTGTAGGCATCCTCACTTTTGCCTATAATTATAGAAATCAAGTACCGGTAAACATTTTGGAGCCTCTACTGAAGAACATCTTGTGTATGTTGTTGACTAAATGTATCTATGGTTGTAATCGAACTAGGAACGAGAGATTCCTGCTTGTTGTCGCTTCCAAATAAGTATTATGAATAAAAAATAAAGATAGTTAAAAGTTTTTATATTCTGTCAATGATACATTGTTTCCACATAATGAAATTGTCCAAATATTTTGTAAGCGCTTTCTATTATTGTGTCATCAATGTTTGCCTACCAGACCATATGAAAAATCATTAGATATACACACTGGGATCATAAACAATTCTGCGTGCATTTGTCGACTGAATAACAAAGTAATTGCAAGTCGACAAAATAATTTTGCCGTCACGTACATGTTAAAGAGGAAGATTATGCGCAGCTGGAATGGCTTGGATCAAAGATCAGAAGCTGTCACTTTTAATTGTCATTAGTGAGAGGGCGCTTTTCCTGTTGCACAAGATTGCTCCATCGACAGTCATGCCGGTGTTTGAGCTTTTGGCAAAATACAATGTTATAAATTAAAATAAAAATTGCTGTCGGGAAGACCAATCTCAACCAACTGAGCAAAATGTGCATCCGCAGTGCGTCCTTGTACGCTCGGGCCTTTGTCCTCATGACAATTTCAGTTCGTTGCACATTTGCATTCTGGCAGCCGGTTGTTGTTCTCACTCGTACTCCATATTTGTGTGAACTGGGAGCCTGTGACTTTTCATTTTCTTCTTGGGTTAAATAGAAAAAAATGAAAGGCCTTCCATATTACGGTCACATTGAGTACATTCCTCTGTTGCAAATAAACCACAGGACACTGAGTTTTCCAAAAGAAGCTTTTGAGTGATGGATCAAGCAACTCAAGTTGCATGAGGTTAAAGTTCGTTGCTCCACAAGGTGTCTACTTTGAAATCGGACAAACATCGGGAGCCTTGTATCTGAGAAAGATGTTTTATCGAAGACGAGCAGGGATACCCGGCACCACTGAAGGTGGATGGAGGTTATGTTTTCACCCCTGTCTGTCCATTGGGTCACCGAAATAGGTGACCCATATTGTCAGTAATTCTGTCTGTCTGTTTGGATGTTTGTTCGTTTGTCATCAGCATAATTGGTAGTAAACGTGGGCGGATTTTGACCAAACTCGGGTGGTAGGTGCACCTTGTGACCGAGTGCTTTGGACATTGTGATGGTTGCTAGGGACGCTTTGGTTCCCTAGCAACAGCCGAAAAACCTTCAAAATCGGTACCGTTCACGCGAAATCAATTCCAAAAGCCATTATGCCACGTAGGGTTATGAAATTTGGCATGAATGATCTACAGGTGATGCTCTATCAAATATATTCCGGTTTTTGTGATATATGGAACAGTTTACCCGCAGCGCCCCCTACAATTAGGGTATACGCGAAAATTGAAGGCCCCCTAGCGACCAGGTGAGTGCATCGATACGAATGAAACTTTGCAGGTTCATGGTACTCAACGAGTACGACAACTTTGCCTCAGGACATATTGACCGATTTCGCTTAGGTCAGGGGTCAAAGGTCAATTAGTGTAAAAATCGATAATATGCGAGAGCTGGAGGTGCCTTCGCGCCAAATGCTACTCCTTGGGTTATGGTCGGATGGTCATGAAAATTCACACTGATCGTCTGGAATACATTGTGCATAAATGATCGAGCCGGATTTTCGATTTCGATCTTTGTTCACCCACAGCACCCCCTCGAACTTTGGGGATTTCCGATTTCAAACCGCATTTTCAGTACTTTTCATTCAAATGGATACCGAGTAGTTATCAGAAGATGGAACTGGATGAGATTTGATATGCATAATCTTAAGGTGATTTCCTATCTGCTATATGACATCCATTTTGTTCTATATTTTATAGTTTCCATGTTCAGCGACCCATCGCCACCTACCGGCTGGTCCATTTGTTTGTCTGTCTGTAAGCAAGATATCTCAAAAAAGTTATGGACGCATTTGGACGAAATTTGTTGGAGTGGTTTAGAGTATGACAATGACGAAACGATTAGATTTTGGTGAAGATCCAGATACTAGAACTTTTAAAAGTCAAAAACATTATATAGCACAATATCTCAAAAAGTTGTGGAAGGATTCAGACGAAACTTTGTGGACAGGTTGGGTGTGTGCCAAGGAGTCAATTATTCGATTTTAGTGAAGATCCGAATTCGGATCCGGATCCGATAATTTTTTTAATTGACCATTGAGAAATGGGTCAAAATCTATATATAGCAAGAGTTCTCAAAAAAGTTATTGATGAGCTATAACAAAACGAGGTGGATGAGTTGGTTGGGTGACAAGAACAAGCCGATTTGATTTTGGTTCAGGTCAAGATCCAGATCCGGCCTATGAGTGGGATACAAAATGTAAACTGTTCAGCCTGGTGGAGGTATGCCCTCTGCAGAGTGTTGTTCCAGTTTTTCAAATTTTTTTGTGCGGGGGGCCTGAACACTTCCCTACATCCACTCGGGAATGGGGTTGGGGGATCATTTAATATCACCTTTCATGCAGCTACAATAAATAAAAAAAATTAAACTTGTTTATTTTTTTCAAAATTTTCAAAAACGTTTTTTGCCTAAAACACTCCCCAACAGTCACTGATGAACCTCTGAAAGTTTGACGAAGATCTTTTTGGCCATTTCTGGGAAAATGGCAATACAGACAAACATCTCTTATGCAGGCTGCCCCACAGAAAACCAGGAAATTTGGTACAGTTTATTTAAAACAAAACAAAAGGAAACTTAGATGTAGTGTAAAACAAAGATACACTTTATTTATATGTTAGTTTATTGGTATGGTAAAATACGGCAAAATAAATCTCAAAATCTCAAATTTCCTGGTTTTCTGTGGGGCACCCTGTCGTACAAATTATGAACCTAGAACTTCATTGTAATACTGGCTCCTGTATATTTTTAGGATGTCAATTTCCCTTTTTTGACATTTTTACAATGTATGTTTTTTGCTGCTTGTGTGCAGACACGGAAACCGTCTCGCAGCCAGCCTGCAACGAGATTATGTCCATTTTACAATCACCTAACCACCATCTCAAGGCTACATGACACTCAGTTCGCAGTCGGCCAAAGAGATTAAGACAAACTAACGGTACAACGGTTCCCTTACCAAAAACCAAGGACAAATTCAGTTAAAGGCCATCTCCAAGCAGCTTCACAGACATATTAAACCAACTGCTACTAATATCTTATTGCCTAACGTACAGAAAATGGTCTTTTAAACAGCCTGTAACCTTGTCAATGAGAATTTCTATTTATGTTCAATTCAATATCCATTCCAATTCTTGTTCAGTTTCTATTCATGTAGAGTTGTTAAACTTCTATTCACATCGATATTCGTTGTCGATTCCCATCGCTGTTTAGTTTCCTTTCCCATCACAGAAATTCCCTCTCTCCATTGACCATATGCAGTACACTCAATATGGCACGACAGCCTTGTCCGCAATTGCTATCCGTCAAATTTAATATCTGAGAAGAATCAAACCGATATGAAACATATTTTCATTTTTCTTTTGGAACTTTTTTTTTTAATCTCAGATTTCAAAAACAAAAAACAAAGTTCATCAAACAACAGAATTTAAACCTCAACTGCTAGTCATTGTTTTGTTTAATTATTTTTCACCATCTTTAAAAATGACCTTCCGGTAGCAATTTCGCCCAATTTCTCAGGATGCCAAGTCCGGTTCTTGGCATCCACAAACAAAATACCACCGGATGAAAACTGATAAAATTAGACTACGAACAATGTTCTGGACCTCGAAGCTGCAAACAGTCGGAGCGGACTTCTAGCATCACGTGAAAAGCCTTCACAAAGATGACAGCTGATGTATAATGCATCGCATCTCAGCATGTGCGCGATCTCACAGAAAGAAAAGGAAAAAAAGAGCATTCCAAGGCCATGAATGCCGTTCATTTCTCTCATTTAAACTTGCGAGAGCGGCAGAGGGGAACGACGGAGGGCAATGATGTGAATTCCACTGGCCAAAGCATCATTAGTGCAAAGGCATGGCCGACTGATCAGTTCCACGACACGTGCGGATATCCGACAAGCCTTTATGCAGAGCGACTCCAAAAAGCCGCAGTGGGTTTTCATCTTTGTGCAAAGCAATCCCCGCACCAATCAAAGACAGCCGTGAAGCTTGCAGGCTCCAATTATGTGGATAAATTGACAGTTCAGTCGCCCGGCATAATATTAGGTGAATGGAAATTAGATTGCAATGGAAATTGGTGCCTTCAGTGGCCTGGGGTTATGAACCAGAAAGCAATTGATGTGTTGTATCACTGGAGATCAGTCAGAAAGTATTCCTCAATGATTCAGTTGATTTCCTATATAATCAGATTAACTTGTGAAATTCTTTCCCTTCTTGCCGCTCGCCGTATTCTCCAGGTGACGGGAACGGGGTGATTGTTATCGAGGCACAGACGTGACCTCAATAAGATGGGTGCTGCAGTTGTCATGCCACCGTCAACACCATCCGAGAGTTTGCCGTTGGGAATGCATGTAAGCTCCGTCGTCGCATTGATTAGGGACATTTGCACAGAGCTGTCCATAGTGAACAATAAAAGTGTTTTGATGTGCATAAGTCAGGACGATTGGACAGCGGCTGTCTGGAAAGGAAAGCCTACAGGCCATATGCACAACTTTGACTTGTTACGCCTCTCTCTCTGTCTCTGTCTCTCTCCTCTCTCTCCTCCAGGAAGAAAACAATTGTGGCAGCTCACAAATAAAGCATCCAGGAAGAACTTTTTTCACTACATCTATGAGCTATTACTTGCAGTGTGACCACTCCTCATTTTCATAAATGCCAAGGTGGGCCAATGAAAAAAAAGCCAAGAATTCACAAGGTTTCAGAAAAGCGATGAAAATAGAAAACCTATACGCCAAGAAAACCTCTAGAAAACCAAGATGCCAGGGTGAACAACAAATAGCCAAGATCTTGTGAAAAAAGCCAAGGAGTGGTCACACTGATTACTTGTGGCAGGATGAACAAACTCATATCAGCGTGTATTTAAAATATATATATATACAATTCCAACGAGGATTGCACTTCCTTTGCATTACACTGTTCGAACAAAAATGGAATACCCAAATGTATCAGCAGGTCCTGGGATGTCGTACTGTTATTTCGTTTCATTTTGCACACTCGGCTGAGACTAACGAGTGGCAAAAACAGTGATAAGTTACTGTATCTTATTGCATACATCATGGATCACATGACCAACCATCTCTTGTAATTAAGATCACGTGACCAGCCATCTCATGTAATTAATAAGAAGTTGTATATTTCATGGGCATTTGCAGAGTTAAGTAATAAAGGAAGTGTCGGTTCTCTTATATCAATATTATACAACAATGTTATACTCCCTGTGCTTGCCCGGCTGTTCTCGCCCTAACTCCCCCAGGAGTCAATAAACTAAGAGATTGGTTTAATGTAGTGTCGATATAGCGCAGGAATCTTGTCGCCTCTTGTGTTGAAGTTCCCTGTGTCTCCTTCTCCAGTACTTCCCAACTTGGATTGGAAATAAGGAAGTGGAGGTTCCAAAACACCCACATTTTGCTGGCAGAGGAAGAAGCAAAAGTCACTGAGATGTGAGTATGGAATACTATACGGATACAGTGTAGATTTGCTCGTGTTTTGTAATTATCCCACATATTAGTTGTAGGTGATGCACAGGAAGAAGACGAAGGTGATGGGGAATGAATAATCCCATTACATGAGTACATGTTCATTTTTCATTTTGTATGATTCGTCACAACTTTGGCCTTTATTCACAAAATGTTAGACTACATAGTATACTGGGGGGTAGGAAGTCTTCACCTTTGGAAAATTTCAAACACTAGAAACACCAGCTCCCGATGGGAGTGACCAGGAGGACGGGGTGATCATGTGTATGTGCACACCATGCGAATGGTGGTGTGTTCATATATTTCTTCTCTTTTTAAAAGCCAGAATTATTCCCATGTTCTTGGGGGTTGGCCGAGGGAATCTTGGCCCAAATCTTTCAGAAACCAGCTGGCCAGGCCTGATGTTCGACGAACGTTATGCCACGAATTTGGAATTTGGCCATGGTGCTGGCGCTAGGTCACCCACTCTTCACAAAGGAAGCCGTGGGATCTTTAACGTCCACCAACTAATGCCAGCAGACGGGACACCCAGTTTAAATCCATCTGAGGGACGGCACACACGTTGATGAATCACCCTACCGACAAAACACGAGGATCACAGTTTATAGCTGGGCTGAGATTCGAACCTAGGCTAGGCAGCAAAGAGGTGAGTGTTTTCACCTCAAGGATATCCCACCAGCCCAAATGGCTTTAAAACTCCATTAAATATCTATTTCAATATAATTTTGCATTGCTGGTGTCTTCTCAATGAGGAATTAACCTCAACGGTTAATTTCTTTCAAACCAATGTAACTAGCTGTGTGAGCTATACAATGCAGAGATTCTGAATATGTATTTGTTGAACTTGGCATTGAATTTTTGATAGGTAAACCTTGTGAGTTGAAAGGTCACTATATGATGGAATATCGTTAACCTGTATCCTTACTGTAATTCACAGACCGTTGTATGTTTGTTTGTCGCACTATCTTCTTACAGCTCTGGGCCTATTACATCCAGACTTGCTACATAGGATCAGCATGACCCTAATTTGTGCATAGGGGTGTTTTTATCTTTGCCTGTGGTCTTGGGAGAGGGATGGGGGCCAGCAATTTCCAATGTAAATGTATATCGTGTAGCGCCACCTCCAGGTGAGCGAGGGTATTACAAGTCTCCACCACCTACAGTACAGTACAGTACAGTACAGTATATTTCTGTCCTGTTTTCCAGTGTAGTGAGGTGTTTTGAATTATAAGCAGTGGGTATTTTTTTGCTTCATGCATGTAACCCAGGTTTTTTTTTATTATTATTTTCTGGAGCAATTGAGGCAGCTGTCAATTGCCGATACACCGCCCAAGTAAAGGTGTGTGTCAGAAGAACGTGTTGCATGCTTGGAACAAAATCGCCCGTTGGGCGGGTACTTTGCCAGTACTATAAACGCCTGGTGCTTTGCTGTGCTCCCAATATCCTTGGAGATTTGCTGGCAGCACCTCCACAAGGGGTCTGCAGAGAATGGATGACAAATCTCCCATTTTGCAACAAGCTTTATGCTTAAAAATGAAAACGATTGTCATATAGCTGCACTATTCATATCCTTTTACAAGCTGTGCCAGCCTGGTGTTGGCTTAGTGGTTCGGGTGGTGGCTTGGGATCTAAGGGTCCTGAGTTCAAGCCCCGTTGTCCGCTGAATTAAAAAAAAAATACACCAGGAGGTTGACTCAGCCTGTCATCCTTCCGAAGTCGGCAAAAGGAGCACCATTGTACTGGAAAAGGAGGACACTGCATCAGCAGCATAGCCGCGTCGCAACCAATGATGCAACCAGCAGCCATAGGCTGCACTCGACAGAGAGAGATAGAGAGATAGAGAGATAGAGAGATAGAGAGATAGAGAGAAGCTGTGCCGACTCATCAGCTTATTTACTTGTGTCTAGAAAATGATTGTACTGATTAAAATTATATAACTTACAAGTCACATATTTTATTTGATAATGACAATGCTCTCACCAAATTGCATTCTCTTCAAAAGAAGTATCAGGAGACTGGTCATGTGATCTTATAGGCAAATCTTTCAGGTACAAACAGCAAAACATTGAAGCTAACTTTGTGTTTCTTCAGCACTTTCAACATGAACAAAATGCATCATGGGATACAGATCGGAAGACAATAATGTCACACCTTCCTCTGAAGACATTTGGACATGTCTTTGAAACAAGGTGAGCGACAACACCAACATTTCCTAAATAGAAAATGACTAATTAAGGACCATCCACACATTAAACACAGGTCTTAAGCTTATAAGCTTTACCAATTCCCACTTCACCTTCAATCCCAAACAGGCCAAGAGACCATCGCATGCTCAACGAGAAGTGCAGGTGACACCCCACGGGTGCAGCAGTAACACCTCAGGATGACCGAGTGAAGCCGAAAATAAGGGATACTTCCACGGATGTCGGCAACAAAGCAAAGCATCAGGGTGCAATTACCACAAACCGACGACATAGCTCCAAGAATTCCTCAGGGCGATGTCCTTGGCTCAACCACTCTCAATTGCTCCGTTAATGACCTTCTATCCACCAAAAAAAATCCGGAGTGGGACTGTTCGCCGATGATCTCAAGGTGCTCGGCATCATTCAGAACAGCAATTAATTTTCACATCTTAGCAATTCCTTTTCAAAATGCACGTTTATGCATGCTTAACAATCAACTCATTTGTTTTAATTAATTCAATTGGCGAGCTATATGGCCAAAAGTATTCGGACAGATTGCACATTCAGACTTGAAATTAACATTCCCAACTTGCAGGTACACATTCTTCCCACGGTTCTGAAGCAGCAGGTTCTTCATAAAATTGTCATCATGATACCACTAGGTAAATAGGTTATTATTGCTATTTTGGATGCACCCTGTGGCTGCTCTGCTGCTGACCAGCTGCTGAAGCTGGTCCTAATTTGGCTGACCTCAGAAGGATGACAGGTTGAATCAACCCACCTGGTGTTATTTCGCTGTACAACAGGAGGCTTGAACTCAAGACCCTAAGATCTTAAGCCAGCCACCTTAACCGTTAAGCAAATATCAGGCTCACAGTTAAAGAGATAACTAGCCTTAATTACACTCGTCAAATAGTTATTGAGGATCAGAGTTATCCTTTGTGGTGGTGTTTGCAGAATTTAGGTTCAGAGAACAGCTGAGCTGCAGAGCACAAAGAAATGTAAAAATTCACAGTGAGAATAGATGGTCCATTTAATGGAACCAGTGATATATGAACAGTAGAGAAGCTGGAAAACTACGTAAGGTAGTTACATTCATGAGGATTAAATGTGGAATCTGGAATTGAATTTGGAGAATAACACCAAACTGAATATGGTCATGTTATAGAATGGGCAATGCAGGTCTATGAAAAGAAATATGATGATGTCTCATGATAAACCCAATGTGGATTCTTTCATAAATATTGAACCAGCCACTAATTTTCGGCTGCAAGATGAATGGTCATATTAAAGAGGTTAGCCATTACTGGGTGAACATTAAAGTGGATAGTTTGTATCATTTCAACATGTGGAGTAAATATTTACACATCCCCTAAAGTTTCATTCACGTTAATGAAATATTTTGCAAGTAGTGCTGAACAAATAAATTTAAAAAATCACCAAAAAAAGCTTGATACCTTTTGGGACGGTGCCGGGTTGGGATTATTATTTTTCTGTATACACCGTCAAGGCTCGTGTAAGAGCTAACATAAAGAACACTAGGTGAGTGCACCTGGCGTTGCTCGGGTTCTTTTTGAATGAATTTAATCTTCTGTACATCGGTCTGACGCGAGCCCAGTATCAGTTCCGTGTTGGGCCATGGCAGTCGTACCTAAGGGGGTTGGTGAGGGGGAAACACCCCCCCCTCTGGCCGAGGGGCCTCGCCACCTCACCCATAACCTTCCTGGGACCCGTCCTGACATTTTTCGTTTCAGAGGTTTCCTCTTATCTTTCACCGTTGATGGTAGAAGACAGAAAGACCACTGACCTGCCTGCAGTGAGAGAGTGAGAGACCCAAAGACTCAGCTTCATCGCAGGAGATACCAATGAGACTAAAAGCCTTGGTTTCCACGGAGTGAAGTCGAGCAAGGTGAGAGGCAGAAGCACCACCTGCGAGGGGTGAGCAGTACTCCATCAAGCTGTGTCTGAAACCTTTGTATGTGGTCAGGAGCTCAGGTGTACCAAGGAAAGACTGCACGACGGAGGATGCCGAGTTGGCGACTGGCTTTGGAGGCCAGCTTGGAAATGTGGCTTTCCCAGGAAATATCGTGGCAGATAGTGAGATCCAGAAGCTTGAATGAAAGGGCTTCTTCAAGAGGATTGTTGAGAAAATAGACGAGGGGGTGGGGGTTCCGGACGGTCCTTTCGGAGAGACATAGGGAGAGTGTGAGATTTCTCAGGATTGAAAGACATGTTCCAAGTGTTGGACCAGTTTGTGATTTTATCCAGATCTGCAGAAAGTGAAGAGGCTGCCGCCTCTTAAGATGGTAGTGAGGAGAGTTAACATCTTTGTAAGGCAGGGGTCTTTCACTCAGAGGGTAGTTAATTTGCACGGAATAATCTCCATGTAAAGTTCGTGTCAGTAGAAACAGTAAATAGGTTTAAATTTGAATTGGATAGGAACCTGGAAGTATTGGAGAAAAAGAAGTACAGGGATGTTGGCAGGACCTGAAGGTAACTTGAGTACGGATGGATGATTGTGTTGTAATTAGCATATTTGGATCCTGTGCATGAATACTTCTGTGCCGATTGTGATGTCAGTGACAGGGTCTGCTTGAGGGATAGTGTGTGGTCGGTGTTGTACATTCTTCACCCTAAAACAGCTTTCGCGCACACTCCCCCCCACCCCACCTCACCACCAAAGAATTTAAAAAAAAAAACTTTATATTATTTTTGACACCCTGGTAATATCCCTGAATCTACCGTGCTTTGCTCATCCCCACTTCTCCCTACCCCCCCCCCCCAATCCCACCAATGAAATTTTTAACGTGAAAAATTAATTTCATCTTGCGTTGGTGTAGTGCAGGCATTATAGGCTGAATGGTCTCTTCCTGCATCTAATTTCATTGTTATAGCTTCGTGGCAGGTGAACCCCAAGCCCAGCAGCCATCACCCCACCCCCATCCCCCCGAGCCCAGCGGTCGCTTGGGTCACCTGTCCCTCAATCCGGCCACATCTTCAGTGATGTCCTGGACTGACATCAATGGCTTACTTGAGCCACAAACATCTTTTGTGCAAATGTGACTCCAACCACTGAATAGTTCTTTCTTCTTATTATTTTATATTCGATCAGGGCTCATGAGATAATGGAGCTCAGGTATAATACCAAACATTTGTACCATGCAGAATTTCACTTATAGAAACTAATAATATATTATTTTTGTTAATTGTTGCTTCCGTGCATAAGATGAATGTTAAAGAAGGACCGCAAGACGTCAAAGGATGCTAACATGTGGGACCACATATTATGATCCTGTGCATGAACACAAGCTTGATTCATCTCCTCTTTCATGTCACCATCGAATATCCAACCAGGCATTTCCCAACATTTTAAAGAAGAGACTATGGGGGAAAAGGCACCCTCTGCTTCCCTCTCTTGTTATTAAGAAAGCCAATATACTTTTTTAATGTATATATATATATATATATATATATATATATATATATATATATATATATATATATATATATATATATATATATATTGGATGGGATTTGAGTTAATGTTGTCCCGGAATAACTGGACAGTCCTTCATTCCATGATGGATACATAAAAATATATTCAAGAATTATCCAAAATGGTGTTTTTCAAACTACGCTTTACTTTGTTTATTATAAAACCTCACAATGGTAAACCGAATGAACAATTGTATTTAAAATGAAGGAATGTCCACTGGAGTTTATGAGAAATCAGTGAACAACTGTTGAGAGTTGAGTCTTTTTCATATTTTTCACCAGATAGTTAACAAAATCCAAAATGTTCACCAACTTCGCCAACAATTCACCAGAACACAAAGTTTGGCCAGATAGTAACTAAAATGCACAAAATTCAAGGGAACCAAAAGTTGGACCAGGGCCCTAACAAAACCCACAAGCAATTAAAGTTTGTCCAGATATAATTGTGTTGGTAGAGAGAGAGAGAGAGAGAGAGAGAGAGAGAGAGAGAGAGAGAGAGAGAGAGAGAGAGAGAGAGAGAGAGAGAGAGAGAGAGAGAGAGAGAGAGAGAGAGAGAGAGAGAGAGAGAGAGATGATATATATATATATATATATATATATATATATATATATATATATATATATATATATATATACATATATATAGTGAGAGAGTGAGAGAGTGAGAGAGTGAGAGAGTGTGAGAGTGAGAGAGTGAGAGAGTGAGAGAGTGAGCTGAGAGAGAGAGAGCTAGAGAGAGAGAGAGCTAGAGAGAGAGCGCGAGAGAGAGAGAGAGCGTGAGAGAGAGAGAGCGCGAGAGAGAGAGCGCGAGAGAGAGAGCGCGAGAGAGAGAGAGAACGCGCGAGAGAGAGAGCGCGCGAGAGAGAGAGCTGGAGAGAGAGCGCGAGCGAGCGAGAGAGCGAGAGAGCGAGAGAGAGCTCAGATTTAGTAAGTGAGAGCAATAGTTTGGGGAGTGACACCTGGGTGTTTTTGAATCTATGCTTTAGTTGTTTGTTTGTTTTTTAACAGAAATCCTCAAACGGAAAAGTGATTGAACAATTTTATTGAAAATTAAGGAATGTCCACTTTGAGTTTATGAGAATTCAGTGAACTATTGTTGAGACTTTTTCTGATTTTTTTGCCTGTAAATATACTACATAAGGCTATATAAATGTTGTATTTCTGAAATATGATAATCAACGTGTCTATGTATTTTTATGAAACAGATTTCAAAGACAGATTTCCACAACACAGATTTCCAAGACAGAGTTCCAAGCCTTATAAAGTTAAATTCCTGCAATATTTCCTCTCTTGCAAGTAACCATTTTATCCATTCTATTCTCTTCTATTTTACGATATTCAGTGATGTTGTCATGTCAAGTTTCACTTCTACGCGTCTGTACCAAACAATGTGTATATTTTAGTGCAGTACACAACGAACTCTTTTCCCCTTCCAGAATTTTACTTTCCAAAACGTAATTCGATTTTAGACTTTTTGTTGTTCACGTACTTTCCAAAATGAGACTCGCCCTCTCCAATCGTGTAATAAAATTTGCTACAAAATGTAATAATAATAGACCGTGATTTTGACAATGCAGTCGAGCTTGCCGCGTATTAATACTGTGATTACCCGTCGAATTGAGAAAGGCCAAACGTCACTCTTGTAGGAACAGGCACTCAAGCTTGACGAGAACACATTTAAGTGACTGCAGTTGCCAGTGACAGAACCACTCAGTCAGCGTCACTTGCCATACCCCAGTGGCACGGAATTATTACACGATATTACAGCCCGTTCATAATAAAGAAACGTGCAAGCTGTCTGTTACAAAAAGCAAGTAAAAATTAGTAACCCCATGGAAATTTAAAACCTTTGCCTTCTTTTAATACTGAATAGACGTCTGTTAGGGAGAATTTATTTTCATTTCATGAGAGTCATGGCAGTATAAGTATCAGCAGAACTTCAATAATGAATGCCAATTGCACCTTGCTTTGCAGCGTAGTGCTTTCAGCAGTTAGAAAAAATAATGTTTGGTCTTTAAACTATGTTGCTTTCCTCAGGTCCAGTGTTTCTAACGATGTGCAGCCCATAAACAACACGTTATGCGACACATGCTCCTGCCATTGACTGGATCACATGACTAGGTGTGAGGAGGGAGACTGGAAAGAGAGGGCACACACAGAGGAATGTGCAGGCACGAATTGACACGCCTGTGCGGCGATTTCATTAAGAGCCTCTTAACGGTGTTTTACAACGCCTGGCGCATAGCCGCCGTTAATG
Source organism: Eptatretus burgeri (assembly GCF_056783735.1). Classification (NCBI taxonomy): domain Eukaryota; kingdom Metazoa; phylum Chordata; class Myxini; order Myxiniformes; family Myxinidae; genus Eptatretus; species Eptatretus burgeri. The sequence continues at coordinate 20,149,750 of NC_140967.1, forward strand.
TGCAGTCGTAATAGTTTTTGAAAGCCAGCCTTCAGAACAGAATTACCATAATTCTAATCCACACTGTCAGGTAACAGAATAATAATAGAGTGGCAATTTATGTAGGTCACACTAGTACAAAAAAAAAGAGCAAAGTGTGGAGCAATTAGTGCAGGCCAAAATGCCAGGCGAATGGTCTTAAAACAGCGATTATGTCGTCACAACTTATGGGCCACATGCACCTCTGGTAATATAAACTTTATTTCACAACAAGGCTTAATAAGAAATTCTACGGTTGGTGAAATGGTCTGATTTTAGCAAAATGTGAGTAAAGGTCTCCAGAGTATTCTAATGTCCGGGTCATGGCCTAACCGGGTATGAGACCTTCCGCAGTCATCATGATGGAGATGCATTGAATAACGTTTGCTTTTATTATTATCCACATGATGAACCAACAGGTGGGTTTTGGCGATTTAATATGATGCAGGCCAAAGTGTGTATATTATGTTATAAGTTACTTGTTCCAAAGTTTTATCATGGCGGCGTTCAGCTCAGGTCGGAGAACGGCTTCACATCATCATTGTTCCCGACTGTATTCAATAATGGCTCCAGGTTGTGTGTGGTGCAGCGAGAGATAATGTTTCTGCTTGGCAGGCAGTGCTTATCGCTCCCGGGACAGTGGAGTAAGGGCTGTATGGGACGTGGTTCGGGCGCTCTCACCACTCAGTTTGGAATCGCACAGTGTGTGTGTGTGTGTGTGTGTGTGTGTGTGTGTGTGTGTGTGTGTGTGTGTGTGTGTGTGTGTGTGTGTGTGTGTGTGTGTGTGTGTGTGTGTGTGTGTGTGTGTGTGTGTGTGTGTGTGTGTGTGTCTTCGCTTAACGTGGTCAATAAAAATAGGACCACTGGACCTGTTGTTTATGTGAGCCCTGGCCTAATGTTGCAATCCAAATGTGGGTGGTGGTGCATGGCCATCCTTAGTTGGTGTAACGATCCGTCTGGTTGTTTCCGATAACGAGCGAGATTCACTCATACACTTCCTTGGAGTTCCCTTCGTTTGCATGAAAAGTTTCAGGCAGATAGGTTTCATGGTTTTGGAGTTATGAAGGAGACACCAACTGACACACACACACACACACACACACAAACACACATGTACGGCCATTTATTAGTAGACGAGCAAATACAACCCATCGCTTCACTGACTGGGGTGTGAAGGGGAGGGGTGGAGAAAGAGAGAGGGAGAGAGAGGGGCAGGGGAGGGAGAGAGGGGAGGCAGAGAGGACAGAGGGAAGGGAGGAGTGGGGAGAGGAGAGAGCGGAAGTGAGGAGTGGGTGAAGAAGGGGAAGCTAGGAATGGGAGAAGAGCGAGGAATGGGGTGGAGATGGAGAGAGCGGAAGTGAGGAGTGGGTGAAGAAGGGGAAGCTAGGAATGGGAGAAGAGTGAGGAATGGGGTGGAGATGGAGAGAGCAACACCTCATGCAACCATGCTATACACTGAGGGATGGAGGGGTGTGAGAGAGACAGACAGACAGACGGAGAAAGACGGAGACAGTGAGAGAGCGACAGCGGTGTGGGAGGAGAGCGCTGCATTTTATTTGGAGGGGGGAGTGATGAGGGGACAGACAGAGTGGGGGGGGAGGGGGAGACACAGGTGAGGGGTGGAGGTGGTGTTAGCAAAGAGAGTAATATGTTATACTTTATGGCAGAACACAAATTTAAAAAATAAACTCATGTCAGAATAGCTGTACACACAACGACACAACAGAATTTGTAATTTTAACCACTGGCACATCTGCAAAAACTTTGATATCCTTATTCCAGAAAGTTTGTCGGAACATTAACCAAAACAATGAAATGGAAACATGGAAGTACCGCTCACATACGACCCAATGATCCCATCGAGCATGACCATCGAAAACAAAGCATTGCGACCAGATATCACACTAAGGTAAAAAAAAAAAAAAGAGAGAAGAAGTCATTGCTGAGTGAGGCGTTAATACAAGTGATTTTGGACTAAACAATGCAGAAATCAAGAAAATGACCAAATACCAAGACCTCAAGAATAAAGTGAAAAGATCCTGTAAAACGGAAGAATGCCAAAGTTGTACCAGTGATAGTTGGAGCGATGGGAATGATGACAAAGAACCTCACAGAGATATTAAAAACCATCCCTGGGAATATTATTACAAACAAACAACAGTTGGAAGCCGTTCAGGGCTGAGTGATGATCCTGATGAGAGCCCTCGGCACAAAACTTTGACAACAGAAAACTTCACAGCTTGGTGCATGAATCGTGACCCCTTACCGAAATAAAGGTGGATACTTTGAGCCCTGCCCTGGGAGGACTCCATTTCACTTTTTGAAATCCGCATGTGCAGAGACCTAGTAGGTCTCTGTTCCACCTCCTGAAACATACCTACGTGTGGAGATGGCAGCCAACGACAGCAGCTTGCAGGTGCGCACACACACACACACACACACACACACACACACACACACACACACACACACACACACACACACACACACACACACACACACACACACACACGCACGCACACCGCTTCACCCCAACCTCTCTACGTAGCCACAAGGAGGCATAAGGAATTATTGATGTCACCAATGTGCCAACAAACATCATTTTGTAAAACTTTTTGAGAGTGAAGAGTTGGAATTTAAAATGTAATAATGCAGCAGTTATGTCAACTATTTCGGTTAAAGAACAAAATTTAATCCATATGCAGGTCCTCTTTCCAATCCTCATCCTCACCATTCTGTACATTCTTTACCTCTTGCTTGCGAGCTCTAAAGGTTGACATGCCGTCAAGACTTCTGGTCTTTACCGATAAGCTCGAATATTTATAACCAAGTCAAAGATAAGAGACAAATTCAAGTGAGCTCAATGCTCATTAAAAAAAAAGCACAGCTGTTTGTGAAAGTGTGGTCAGTGTACCTCGATTCAGGAGGCACTATTAATATGGGAAATATGATATTTCCCACAAGCAAATTGAATTCCACTCTAACAATACCGTGACATCAAATATCACTCACGCAGAAACTCTCCCCGTGTAACGGCATTTAATTCCAAAGAGTCAGACATTTTGCAAACTGCTTTTAGCAAACAAAATGTCACGCACGTTCCCATCTGCTTTGCACTTTATACCTGTTTATGCAACTCTTAGTATTCACAAACACAGAGGCATTTAATACATCAAACTAGATATGCCAAAGCAATTTTCTTATTTCGTTTCCCCTTTGAAAACCCGTTCTTATGGAATCCACAATTTTTGACTGGATTCCGCCTTTAGTTGGCAGCTACTTATAAGTACCTTACTCAAAACGTAATTTTTGATCCTCATTTCCACCCTCACATCTGTTTATTATAAATATGCTTTTGGAAAGAAAAAGAAAAAAACGTGGGGGGATATTGTAATCGGCTCCCTCTGTCTGTCTGTCCGTCCGTCATGCTAACTCCTCCGAAACGATTGTGCAGACATTCACCAAACTTGGTAGTTATGCTTACCACATGGTATAAAGGTGTAAGATCAGCTTCATTTTGACCCCGTCGCCTAGGGTGGAGTCAAAAGGTCAAATACGAAAAAATGCAATTGCAGGCACATTTCAAACACTTTTTAATGAAGCTTTGTGTATGCAATCAACATTGGGGGACACATGAAATATGTAACGACGTTTTGATCTTCAGTTCATGCCCCTACCCCAAGCGCTGGGAACATGGGGTCAAACGGGAAAACAAAGTAACTTTGATAATGGATCATTTAACTTTGATAAAAATTTGAGATTGGGTCAATCCTGGTGGAACTTTTTACCATCTTTCAACTTTGCTTTGGTTGGAAGCATTGGGATTTGCGATGGTGCGCCATCGACTTTGCTCAAGTTTTCATCTCCTCTCAACTCCCATTCCATTTTCTCCACATTCTATTACTCTGTACACCCCCTTGCCCCTCTTCTCCTTTTTACATTCTTAAAGGGGAACCCAAACACATTTTTTTTAATGAAAACCATTGAGAATCATTAATCACTAGCATAACCCACGCTCTGCGCGACATGTTGGGGTGGGTGTGTTTGGAAAGGAACTGATGCAGAGTATCAGTAGTAATTTTACTTTAATGCAGTAAGTGGAATACGATTTCACTGTTTCAGAACCATTTTATTTACTTTTTTTTGTACCATGCACCTCATATGGTCTTTGAGATAATGTAAGCCGAATATCACGTTACTCGAGCGCAGAACAAAGTCGAAGATAGCGCGACACGAAACCACAAACTCGGAAATGATATATAAGATGGTCTAATTTGAAGATTAAAAAAAATTGAAATTTTTTTGCCAATCACAGTGTCGAAAAAGCCCAAGAATGTTGATTTTCGATTTCACCAGTAACATCACATCCAGAATCCATACTGATCCGATTGGCGGCTGAAATGAACAGTAGTACATGTCGAGCTCAGATTCCGATACTGATTCCACCGTCATCAGCAACTCTAAACGTTCTCAGTATGTTGAAAGCGATCAGTGAGATTTTGCAGAAACGATTGGAATCAAAATTAGTGATGGAAACGCTTTCAGGGGAATAGTGGAGCCACATTATTTTGAGACTTGTGCGAGCGATTCAGAGGAAGAAGGTGGAAGTGTTCATGAAAAGGTCACAAATCCGACCCAAGGCAACCTCAAATCATTCCACAAAGCCCGCAACAAGTGTGTGTCTACTCTCAGGAAAGCCAGAAAACAATATCCGTTCAATCTCAAGAATGAACTTTCAAACTTGTCTCCCTCCTCTAAAACCTGGTGGCGATTTGTCCAGTTTGTCTCTGGTGTATGCTCCCCTTCCATCCCTTTCCCCATATCAAATGACACCACTGCCGACTCTGCTCGTGAGGCCGAATGCCTCAATTCTGTGTTTGCTACATAATATTATAACCCAAACCCCTCTCTCTCTCCCTCTCTCTATGTATCCACCCTTCCCAGTCATACTCAGCTGCTCCTGGATTCTGTGTCTTTTACAACTGAAAAGGTGGAAACGTTTCTGGCAGCCCTCGAAGAGGTGCAGTCACTCAAACTCATGGGTCTCACTCATAGCCATGATCTCTCTCTTGGTCAAGCCAAATTTCAAAATTGGCCTCCAAAGCCAGAAGCCGTGAAAAGTCCTTCCTTGGCACACCTGGGCTCCTGTCCACCTATATGGCTTTCATCTGCAACTCAACGGAGTTCTTCTCTCCCCTTTGGGCTGGCTCCCCTGTCTCACATCTTGCTCAACTTGATGTCATGGAAAAGAAGGCTTTCAATATCATTGGAATCTCTCGCGATGAAGCTGAGTCTATGTGCCGATCACTTCACCATCGCCAACAGGTCGGTGGTCTCTCTGTCTTCGTCCACCTCTTTTCTGGACTTGTGCCTGGTTGTCAGGTCAGGCCAGATTAGATCTGTGACTTGCTACAGGAACCATGTAAACCTGTATTAACCTGTTTCATGGTTGGGTTTTCGGCAAAGAAACCGTCTCCCCCACCAGGTTTTGTGGTGAGGAGGGTGCATGGATATGGACACCGAGCAAAATTAAAAAGAAAACCTGTCAAAGGGTGGACGAGCTCCTTGCGAGCCAACAGCCCTCCATATCTAGTCCCCAACTGTGTCTGTGGACATCCTCCTGCAGTTGGGTTACTTTTTTGGGGGTGGTTGGTGGCAGGATTTTTACTCCGGCCACCGTAACACACTTCATTCTGCAAAATACACAAATGAAAATAAAACTGAAATCTCACTCCATGTAATGGGAGTACCTCCTGTGCTGCTGCCTGTGCAGGGCAGCTTAGTAGATGATGGGATTTGGGCAAAGCCTTCAGGACCCCTATTCCTTGAAGATAGGAGGAAAAGCATGGGGTAAACTTCCTGGGTCAGATTGCAGTGGTGTGTGGCGGAGTGGTGCTAAGGTGTCGTCCATCAGATGGCAGCTTCCTTGGGTTAATCTGAGGCAGTCCCTTCGGATGGGTGCCTGAAATATCCGAACGCGAAGAGACGATGATCACCTGTTTCTATTATCATCTGATCTCAAGCATTTGAACATTGGTATTGCAGCACTCTCTGAGATTCAGAGACCGGATCGTGGTGGGTGGTGAAACCTGACATCGACTGGCAAAGCAATGCATCAACGGGTACTGATAGGAATGGTTATGAGACATGTGTCGTTCCCCATGGGTCTGAAACTGTGAACCAGAATAGCAATAATTTCCTTGACTTTGCAAGATCATGGAATTAGGGTGGCTGGTTCGTGGTTTCAGTGTCCATAGACTCATCGCTGGTCTTGGGATTCCAACGCTGGTGTTGTGGCAAAGGAGATTGACCATGTTCTCATTGATGGATGCCAGAGGATGATCCAGAACTGCAGGGTCTACCGGAGTGCTCAGTTCCTCAATTCCGACCACAGCCTTGTTGTAGCAACTCTGAAGTTTCAGCTTAAATCCGGGAGAATGGCACCATCCCAGGTTAGGGTGGATGTTGGCAAGCTCAAGGATGAGAGGGTATCTGAGGAGTTTGCAAACAGGATGAGTGGGGAATTGGGGGATCTGGGTGCTTTGGGAAATCCTGAAGAGTTGTGGAGTGCCATTAAGACCACCATCCTTGATGTTGCCGGTGGATGTCTTGGAACTCACCTTCAAGCAAAGAAGAATTTTGTCTCTCAAGGGTAGACTGGATACCATTGACCAAAGATGCAGGGCCGGGCTTAATGGCAGAGCTGAGCTGTTCAGGGAGATGAGCTGTAAAACTGTACGTGTGCTGAGGGTGGACAAGAAAGCCTACGTGCGAGGAATCGGTGAGGAGGTAGAGCATCACCTGTGGTCAAGTGATTCTCATCCTGCTTACAGGGGAATTCACGCATTGCATTCCTCCATGCCCTATTTTGAACGACTGTACCAGGCTGAGCCACCAGCTGTTGAGTTGGATGTCAGGGGTGTTACTATCCCAATTGCTGAGCCTCCAAGCAACTGTGATCCACCTTCTTTTGTGGAAACACAGGCTGCAGTGAACCAGTTGAAAGAGTGTAAAGCTCCTAGGATCTGTGGCATCCATGATGAATTTTCAAGGCTGGTGGAAATGCTATACTCGTGTCGTTGCATGCAGTTCTGTGCTCTGCCTGGAACACAGGCATCATCCAAACTGAGTAGAAGAGGGGCCTTGTTGTCCCTCTCTGGAAAGGGAGGGTGATCGCCAAGATGGCAACAATGACCGGGGGCTAACGCTGCTCTGGGAAAGGTCTTTGCGTGAATAATTATTGATAGGGTTCGCCACCATCTGCTTGAGCACCAGCATCCAGAGCAGTCAGGCTTTACACCAAAGAGGTCAATGATTGACCGTATCCTTGCTCTTCGGGTCCTCACCAAACATAGCCGAGAGTTTCGGCAGGGGCTGCTTGCAGCATATGTCGATCTCTGGAAAAAGTGTTTGACTCAGGGATTTGAGATGCCCTCTGGATGATTCTTGGTCTTCGTGGGGTACCACCAAAACTGATCAATCTGATGTCTTAACTATACTCTCATACAGAGAGTGCTGTGAGATGTGGAGGTACCATCTCTGACTTATTTCGAGTTGTTACTAGAGTTTGTCAGGGATGTGCACTGGCCCCCACACTTTTCAGCACTTGTATGGACTGGATTCTGGTGAGGATGTCGGAGAGATAAAGCTGCGGTGCATTGTTTGGGAATGTCAATATCTCTGCCCTTGATTTTGTAGACGATGCAGTCATCTTTGCAAAGACTCTGGATATCCTTTTGGCGGCCTTCGATGTGCTGAATGAGGAGTCAGAGCAACTGTGATTGCAGGATTCCTGGGTCAAAACTAAGATCCAGCCTTTCAATGACATATTGGAAGCTGCTATCCAGTCTGTACCTGTTTGTGGCGAGGATGTTGAAGTCACGGAGGGATTCACTTACCTTGGCAGTGATATTCATGTCTCTGCAGGTTGTGAATTAGAACGGGAACTCATTAGAGCGCATACCTTTGCCAACGCTACATTTTGCCCCCCCCCCCCAGAAACCGTTGATTGTGAGGGTATTTAATCCCATACCACATCTGCCATCTCATATGTGTTATGATGGCTTAAAAACATTAAATTTCCTGCTGTTTGACACTGATTCACGTACATTGTACAATTTCTGTATGAACTCCCTGACCTTTTCGGGTGTCGGTGTCAAGTCAATCTGATGACAACTGGTCACATTATAAGAAATAAGTTCAGTGACACCCCCCCCCCCCCAATGCTTTAAACTCACCAATAAAGTCACTCTCAAATATTACACATCACAGGATAGGGAATTGAATTCTAAACATTTTGAATCTACTTACATGCAAATTGTATAAGAATTGACCGCGTTATGAAAATAAAGGTCGTTAACCCCCCTGACCTTTGACCCAAACCATTAACAAAGGTAATGATGTCATTGTGTCATATAGTATATCACAAGATTGGGCATTGAATTCACATTTTGGCATTGGTTGCATGCAAATTGGATAAAAATCGACCGCACCATGGTAAAATGACGATTTTGACCTTTTCATGACCTCGACCTTGACCTTTGTACTCTTAATTTTGTAATTGGTATTAGAGTGTGGGGAACAGAACAGTCAACATTTTGGTGTTGATTTCATGCAAATCGGATAAGAATTGACCTTGTTATGACTAAAACCGCACATTTTGCAATGTTGTGACCCCCCCCTGACCTTTGACTCCCAACCGCTAATAAGGGTTATTACGTCATTGTGTCATGCCACAAGGTGGGGCATTGAATTCTGAACATTTTGGCATTAGTTGCATGCAAATTGGATACAAATTGACCGCGCTGTGGTAAAAAGACGATTTTGACCTTTTCATGACCTTGACCTTTGACCAGATCGCTCCCAAAATCGAATCAAATGGTCCTCGGATAATAAACAATCATCCCACCAAATTTGCTGCGATTCAGTTCAATACTTTTGGAGTTATACGAATAACAAACAAACAAACAAACAAACAAACACACATATTCACAAATAAACAAACAAGCAGTCATAGACTGGTACTTACGAAATCGTCAACTTGACCTCTGACCTTGTCTAATAAAAGCTGTCTCTCGAGAAGGTTGCGACGCAAACCAGAAGTTTCTACAATGATTCTGTACCAAACCATCAAAAATCGAATGTTTTGGATGTTTGACCTCACTGTGACCTTGACCTTTGACCGATTTTGACCAAAATCTAATCAGCGCTAGCCATCACCCTCCTGAATCACGTGGTGTAATTTGACATTGGTAGCTTCTTCCGTTCTCGAGTTATCATTTTTTGGATCTTTGACCTCACTGTGACCTTGACCTTTGACCGATTTTGACCAAAATCTAATCAGCACTAGCCAACACCCTCCTGAATCACGTGGTGCAATTTGACATTGGTAGCTTCTTCCGTTCTCGAGTTATCGTGCCTACAAACAAACAAATAAACAAACATACAAACAAACAAACAAACAAACAGAAACGGAAGTCATCAATATACTTAAGAAATCTTTAGATTTCGTAAGTAAGAAATACACAGCGATCAAAACATAACCTTCGCAACAAAGTTTGCGAAGGTAACCAGAGGTCAACAGACGTCTGGGTCGGGCCTGAGGAGTCATGGATTAATTGGACCACGGGGTGTGGCACTGTCGTTACCTGTGCAGGAGGACAAAAGTCGGAGTCTTCAGGTCCTTGGTGCTTCCAGTCTTGCTCTACGGATGTGAGACTTGGACTCTGACCAGGGATTAAAAAAAAAAAATAGAAAGGGGCTAAATTTGGTTGTTTTGTTATTGCAAACTAAGGGAGTGGGTATGGACACAGACAGGCAAAGGCGATAGGTTGGGGGGGAGACCATAGGTTAGGTCCGAGCCCGTTTTCGGAGTGGCCGGTGCCACCGCACTTCCTCCACAAACCTGATGGAACCATACCCGAGGCCGGCCAGCTTCACATGCCGGCCTGCTTGTGCTGTCTTTGCTGGTCCGTGCTTGCCTTGCCTTGCCATGCCTTTGTTGCCTGCCTCTGCCGTGACCCCATGCCTGCTACCCTTTTTGCATTGCCCCTGTGTCACCATCACCATATGCACCAGGACCATCTCCAATGGTTGCAATGACTGCCCTGCAGGCAGGCGCACCATGGGGACTGCGATTGTGCGGCCCGTGCGCCCATTTTTGTGTCTTTGCATCTTCCATCCATTTCAAATGAGCCAGAGACTGCATTGAGCAGCCTGGCCACGTCTTTCTTCTTGCATAAAGGCCACTTAAATGGCCTGTGGGACGGCGCATGGCCTGCCGTGTTAGGGTGACTGGTGAGTTGCCTCCAGCAGCTGGGGGTATGAAAGAAATAGAAAGAAGAAGGTTCACTGCGAGGAATACTCAAGGGGGACCTTTTGAGCTGGCCCTGAGGACGACTGACCTTCAGCTGCTGAGCACTCACCCACACACAAACTGTTAACTTTGCCATGCCTCTTTCCTACAGATGACAGGTCCTGGGCCATGGTTAGTGTAAATAGATAAGTAAGGATTGTAAATAATTTCAAAACCCACCTGTATGTCTGTCGTAGCGCCAGCAATTGTAGCTAAGTTGTTTGTGTGAGTCTGATAGTTCGTTGCGCAGCGCATTAGGTTATTTATTTTTGGGACATGTATAAAAAAATTTCGCACTCAGGGATCCGTAGGTAAATCATACTAGGGGAGAACTTACACATGCTGGTCACATGCAAATTTGACGACTCCGGACGAGTCTGTAAAAAGGGGAGGGGGTAGTTTTACGAATCTGGAAGCCATGAGCACTCAACATAAAGGTCCTATAGAACAGTTATATCGGTAAGTATGTGTTTTTTAGTTAGAGTCCCCATCCCTCGTTTAGTGGGTGAATAAATGTACATGCGCTGTGAGTTATTTTGATAGTTAGGGTTTTTACATCACTCACAACAACTACGTCTACTACATCTACAACTACAACAATACCATCTTCGCTCTCACAGCGCCAACCCTCTGCTCCCGGCATTCTCCGCGCACTCGCTGGTATGCGGGCGTGTTCGGAATTCGTTCGGGGATGGAATTCCATTTCCAAATATGGTCATGAACCGGTTCGCTTGGCTGCGCGCCAAATAAGGGAATGCGTCGTGTCCCACCCACTGAGGACGGGCCACGCCTGAGCGGACCGCGCCCAACAACGGGCCACGCCTGAGCGGACCGCGCCCGAGAGCGATGAAAGGAACAGAGAGCAAATAATTGGGGGGATCTGCTCGAGCACAGAGAGGAAGAATTCGGGCCCGTTCAAAACGCATCTGTCGAGGCTGGGCGAAAGGCATCCCGTCACTGGCATGCTCTGGTTCTCAGCTCATCTCGTGCGGGGCGTGGTCTGCGTCTGGCTGCCCTGGTCCGTTCTTGGCCGACTGGTGCTCCGGGAAGGTGCGGACATCGAACAGCGCGCTCGCGGCCAGGTAGCCTGCCACTTTCTCGTCCCTCAGCTCGACTTCCCTCTGAGCTGAAGGGATAATAAAGACGATTTTGGGTCCGTTTCTTTTGGGTGTGCGTCTGTGTGTGGGCCCGTCTTAAAGTAGGAATTGTTTAAGTGGTTGTGTGTAAATTATCATTCTCCATTAGTCGTGATAACTCTGCCCTTACGTGCTTCCCTCGTTTCCCCAATTACTGTGAATAAATACCCCATTTGTTAAATGTATCAGCTTGTTTCTGTGTTTCTTCCGTTGGCTTAGCATGTTACGTGTTGGTGAATTACAATGGCTGTTGCCGCTGTAAATGTACATTTGGACCGACGGGACTTCGGCAACCATCCGCTCGGGTTGCGAATGGCTCAACTCGTACGAGTGCCGCCGAGGGTGTGAATACTCGGTAACTCGCCACGTGGATCTCTAGGTATTTTGAAGATTGGCAAATAACCCTGTACCACGTGGTAGAATTATTGACGATTCATGGTCCGGTAAGGGACCCGTACCCTCTGAGTTTTCCGAAAGGTACGATCTAGGTTCCAGGTGTTCGGTAGAGTTGACCGTACTGTCCCACCTAGCAGTCGTGCTCGCAGCCGATACCCGGCTCCGTAACAATATGTTGGTATGTGTCTTCCCAGAGTCTCCGAAAACCGTAACAATATCTTCTGCACATTGCTGACTCTTTCCCTTTCCCTCTCTTGCCATTGTTACTTGTTTTTGTGTTATTCCTTCTTTCATCCTTGTGTATGTCCATCCCTTCCCATACACTTTTCTAGTCCGTAAACCTGCTGCTCTTTGTGTTTTTTAGATTCTTCAGTGGCCTAGATCATTTGATGAAAAAAGAAAAGACAGGAGAGAGAGATTGCAAAAGATGAAGATGATGAGATGTGAGCTTATCACTAGATCAGACACATTTAAGGTCTGAAATGACTCAATGCCTTCGCATTTCTCTCAAGCCTCACAGCGAATCTCAGACTACAGACTTGAAATGGAGATTCCAGGTATGCTAGTCGAGCCTGTGGTCTAAGGTGCACTTTGGGGCCCAAGATAATTCCTGCGCCTGTGGATGGCATGTAGGTGTTACCTTGCATGTGTAAAAAAAGGATTAAGCGATTAAGCTCACATCTCATCTTCTTGATCTTTTGAAAACCCCTCTCTTCTACTCTGCCACGTTTTTGCTTGTAAAAGGCACCAAATAATAATTAGCATTGTTGTCAGCCAAAAAATAGTGTCTCTCCCATCGATTTTGCTCAAAGTTTGCTGAGAATAACATGCTCAGATTTATTAAAAACACCAAACTTTTGTTCACTCAGCTCGGACAGATTATATCATGTGCACTGTATACATGTCTCTGTCTCTGTCTCTGTCTCTGTCTCTGTCTCTGTCTCTGTCTCTGTCTCTGTCTCTGTGTCTCTCTCTCTCTCTCTCTCTCTCTCTCTCTCTCTCTCTCTCTCTCTCTCTCTCTCTCTCTCTCTCTCTCTCTCTCTCTCTCTCTCTCTCTCTCTCTCTCTCTCTCTCTCTCTCTCTCTCTCTCTCTCTCTCTCTCTCTCTCTCTCTCTCTCTCTCTCTCTCTCTCTCTCTCTCTCTCTCTCTCTCTCTCTCTCTCTCTCTCTCTCTCTCTCTCTCTCTCTCTCTCTCTCTCTCTCTCTCTCTCTCTCTCTCTCTCTCTCTCTCTCTCTCTCTCTCTCTCTCTCTCTCTCTCTCTCTCTCTCTCTCTCTCTCTCTTTTTCTTTCTCTCTCTCTCTCTCTCTCTCTCTCTCTCTCTCTCTCTCTCTCTCTCTCTCTCTCTCTCTCTCTCTCTCTCTCTCTCTCTCTCTCTCTCTCTCTCATGAGAGGGGTAACTCACAATCTGAAGAGTGTGACTGACTGTCTTAGAGATGTCTCGCCATTTTAGGGGCATGACTCGATACCCAAGGACGTGACTCACTCTCTCAAAGACGTGACTCACACTCTGAGGGATGTGATCCGACTCTCAGCCCGAGGGGCATTACTCACTATCTCAGAGACATGACTCACTATTGAAAGGCATGACTCTAAGGTCGTGATTCACTATATGAGGTCATGACTTCCTATCAAGGGGCATTATTTGCAATCTTCGAGTGGTCTGTGGCCAATTTCATGGCAACAGTAATAAAGTGTTCACTTCGGCCATTGCCAACAGGTTGGCTACCTGTTACCTGGGCAGTATAAGATATTTCCATGCAAAAGCTTCGTTTAATACAGAAATTTCAACGTGGTTCAACCAACGCAGAGTATACTCAGTACAAAGAATATTTTCTAATTCCACTTCTTCTTCATTCGTATGCAGCACAAGGCTGCGGGGAAGCCTAATTGGCTGAGGATGCAGTTGTGCTGCTGATGTAATGCACCCTACTGGTTAGCGCAGGAATTTGTAAATTATTCAGGGTGCCAGAGATAGCTCGCCTACTCTTCATGAAGGACACCATGGGATCTTTATCGTCCACCAACGAATGCTGGTAGATGGGACAGCAAGTGTAACGTCCATCCGAGAGGCAGCAAACACATCATGATGAATCACCCTGCCTTTGAAACACTGGGATGACAGTTTGTAGCTGGGTCAGGATTCCAACCCAGGCTAGACAGCTTGTGTGTGGGTTTGTCTGACATTGTTCTGGTCCAAACTTTCGTTTGTGGATGTTCCCATCTTGTGTTCGTTGCGATCTGTAAATTCTCCAGCTTTGCAATACTTTGCCCAATGAACAAAGCGTTATAATTATATCCATTTAGCACCCGATATTCATGTGTGTAAAATGATAGGCTAAACTTTTTCATTAAGCACAATGTCTTTGGCTCACGTCCTTATAAATCAAAGCCTAATAGAGTACCCTTCAACATTCAACAATAACCCGATCAATCACCTTTTTCAATTATATTGCTTGTTGAGCTTACAGTAAGTGCAAAGCACAAACAAGCAAATTAACCCTTACCACGCCACTCATCAAAGGCATTATTCTGGCCATTTGTGCATGACTCCAAAATGATGGGGAGACTTTTGAAACGTGTGTTGTCTACTCTTACTGAACCCATAACTGCAGATATGAACATGTTTTCCAAACTGTGTGCATATGATGGAGGTGGTGCGGGCCAAATGTCCTCTTGGTGTATCAATATTTCCTTTCCATTGTACGTCTCGACAACAGTGTTATTAGTGGGGCAACTTAGCATAACAATTGTGCATTTTGTGAGAAAAGCACCAAATTTGGCACACGAGTAGCCTATCATATTATGAACAGATTTGGATATTGGGCCATCTCAAATTTTTTGATGGCAGTGGAAAATCGCTGCCACAGCCATCAGCGGCTGAATTTGAGATGGCCCAATATCCAAATCTGTTCATAATATGATGGGCTACTAGTGTGCCAAATTTGGTGCTTTCCTCACAAAATGCACAATTGTTATGCTATATTTCGCTAAGTTGCCCCACTATATTTGGAGGAGAGAGAGAGAGAGAGCAGTGTTTCATAATGTGCATAATATGTTATCTATTCTTAGATTCACGTGAGTGTCTGTCGGAGCTTCAGATTCACGGTAAGAAAGTGACCATATTATAAGTTTGTATGTTTAGGAATCAAAACTTCCATGTATTGTACAAATCGTTTCCTTATCAAAGATGAGACACGGTGGTGAAGATAGCTTTCAGTCCACCTGACTACAGTCTTTGAAAAGCCTTGTGCTTTGTTGTTATTTTCACCAGGTAGGACAATAAGCAAACAAAGGTTGGGGAAAGTGGCACGCTTTAACTGTAGGTATGATTACATCAAAAAAAAAAAACAGTAAAGCCATATCGTGGACATTTACTCATGTCGGTGAGATAAAGTTGCAACGAATGAGAAACCGTAAGTTGCACTCTCAAGCGAGCCGGTGAAGCAACACAAGAAACGGTCACAATATAAAAGGTGTTCTGGAAGGGACTGAAACTGAGACCGGTACTCTTTGTTCTTACAAAGAGAAAGCCAAGGAAAGAAAGAAAAGTAAGAAAGAAAAGGTACGTTACTCCCAAGAGAACTGCGCAAGCCTCTTCCAGGCTGCCTTTTTATCACCAGTTTCACCGAACACAATGCAATGGATGCTCCGGATGAAGGGAGCGTGGCTCTATCTCTCTCTCTCTCTTTCTCAGGGCCGGCACAGTAGTGTGGGAATTGTGCCACGCATCGATTTCAATCCCAGAGCCACGGCTTTTCGAACTCCCGGCTGGAGAAGCACCAGTAATTAACCCGGCGCATCGATCCGGCTGCCCTGCCCGTCAATTACTGCCTGCCAAGCGATAGAAATCAATAATTTGCACTAATGGTGCGCCGGCTCAAGGCGGTGTGAGTGCTACTTCCCACCACTCTTGTAGGATTCTCAGACAGACGTAGCTAGTGCTGTTCTTCATCACCCAAGCAAGCCACAAGGAGAATTTTTGCTGATGTCTACGTCATTCAAGGTTCTCAGAAAGAGTAATGAAAGAACAAAGGAAAAACAGTGTTTACAATGAGGTCATGACCACTACATCTTCACCAGAAAATGTCAAAAACTCTTGGAGAGTGCATGGCTTGTTTGAGGTGTGCAGGTATTGAGAAAGAGAGATAGCTAGCAATACGGGTGCTCTGCGTAGACAGTAAAATTGGGGCCTCAATGACATTAACAAAACTTCATACTTCTGAGATGGCCTTTGTTGAGGAACGTTATGTTTACATTGGTGTGATCACATTCCACTTCTGACTCAATTTGCACAAAACACCCATTTCGGATCAATTGATTGATGACGTTTTTTTTTAAGCAAGGCAATCATGAGGACACGTTTCCATAGTTCCAGCTTTTGCACCTGTTTTCCTCTCCCAATTCTTAGTGCAATCACCTCCACCAAGAACTTCCAATTCTGTATACAAGCCTGCACACTCATACAATGCCAGTCAGAAGACACAAATTGCTGGTGGATTTTTATGGCTCAAGAAGTGAGACTTGATGTTTGTGATAAAGGGCAATTTTTATTTATTATTATACAGTAAGACACGACATGGAACAATAAAAAGGTAGTTAATATATTGTCTCAGCCATGGAAATGGACCCTCAAGCATTCAGACATGTAGTCATTCCCAAAATTAGTTATTTCATTAATTTTTGTGTAGAATGGATTTCCTGCCTGTTGTCTCGAGGGATGGGAGACAAATGCATTGTGCGAGTTTAACTAGGCCTTTCGCCTTCATCTAACTTACAATCCACGCTCCATCCATCTTTGCATCCAGTATTCCATGTCCCCGCCATGCTGTGCTCCTCGTTCCGAACCTCCAATTCCCTGTAACGTCTTCACCCTTCATACTGTGATTACCCGTAATGCCCTCACCCTCTCAAAGCCCGCAACTCCCATGGGAAACCTCCCTCTCTTAGCTTAAAGCCAGCCATTTGTTCCTCCAACTCACATCCTTCGTCACTCCATCTCCTGAACTCCACCTCACATCCTCCCCTCAAGAAACCAGCCCTCCCCCCCCCCATATTTTCATTCAACATCCGAAACCTTCACCTTTTCACCACCAAGTCACTCTCTCGCGTACATCCCATATAATCAACCTGTTAATTCCGTATGAATAAACCCTTCAGCATGTGCAAATGACCGATGACTTGGATAAATTCCTTTCCTTTCTTCTTCATAAAAACCCTTCATTTAAAACACGCATTACACAAACATTATAGGATCGCATGCTCACAGCACTCACGTGGGAAGTACCGATTCTTCCAGAAAGGATAGCATCCCATCGATTGCGTTCAATCATTCTGGAATATACTCAAAGACTCGACGAGTCAGGAACCAATGAGAGGAAACCATGAGTGAGTAGGAAGGGCCTCAAGCCATACCTGCACTGGTCCCAATAAAAAGCAAACACACGGGTCAGCAAGGGGAGCCGAACCACTAAGAGGGAGCAAATCTCTGCCTGAACAAGCTGTTAATTGCCTGCACGAGTCTCTGCCCGATGAGCTAGAATCCGAAGGCAGACAGCCACATGAGAACAGTTGAACCAGGCTGTTCCAACAACTTTGCACTGCAATCTGACATCATATCGACACTCTCCCTACCCCTCTTCACCCCCACCCTTCCCCCTCCTTCACTTTGGACCCAATATAGGCACGCATTGTCTGTGTCCGGTAAGCCAGGAGTCGATCCAATCCTCCTCTCTTCCTCTAATCTTCTCATACTCTCATCTACCTTCCCGGATGATTGATGGTGCCATGTCCTATGTTTATCTGTACACAAGACGATCCAAGTGGGCTCCAAAAGTGCTAAAATTAACTCACTTTTCATGTGTATCTTTTAATTGCGTCTTTCTATTGTGATTTCAACACATGCATTGTAAGAACATGCTCATGATTGCCATTGTAAGAACATGCTCGTGATTGCCATTGTACGAACATACTCTTGATTGCCATTGTAAAAATATGCTCGCTGATTGAATGGCTGTTGCTTTATTGTGCAGATTGAATAAATGTACTTGCTGAACTGTTAAAACCTTTCTAACCTGCCTGCTTTTGTCCTTTCCTCCATTGGCTCGATTTAGTGTGTAAGACTAGATAGAGGGGAAGTTCTGCCCCATTGATTGGCTCCTTAGCCAGTGCGTACTCACTGTTCCGCTCTGCTGTGCATAATAAATAGGCACTGAGGGGACAGAGCTCAATTGACATCACCAAACCACCGGAAAAGGTAATGCATTTGAGAGCAAGGATTCTGCCAGGTTTCGGTGGTATCAATCAACATCCGTAGTTGCTTGACAACCCGACAACTTTACAACGGCAGACTTATCTTTGGCACAGTGTTGGACATTGCCATGGAGTTATTGACCTCATGGTGGTTATTTCTACCTGCAGGCTGGTGGCAGCACTGCCTGACTTCACATCCCAATATACACTTTATATCAGCCTTTTGTGGCCTCAAAACAGATGTCAAGGCCAACGTGTGTTAGCATAAAACCTTTCCCAGATTCTGAAGTACCTACACCCAAAATCTGGGACCTCTCGGAGCTATGGTTTGGCCATGAAAGAAAAACATACAAACACACAAACAAACACATGAAAAATATGTGGATATGTATATACACACCTTGTAGAGCTATTATTCGATGCCTTATGCAACTTTCTTTTGCTGAAAGAGCAGGTGGTTAATTATAAAGATCCGAGCCACCGGTGGATACTTGATGAGGTGAGAGCTGATTGGTTGTTCCCTTCATTTACAGACGAGAGACATGATATGGTCCTCATAATATACAGTGGCCTGCAAAAGTATTCACCCCCTCCAAAGTTTTCAAATTTTGATGCCACCTGAGCATATTTCATGATGCTTTCAAATATGGAGTCTCCACAAACGACTCCAAAGTGATAAAGCTAAAAAAAATGCCGATAAAATGTGACTATATTTGATTAACAAAGAAAATCAGATGATTCTTAGTTGCATAAGTATTCAACCCCTTTGCCTAATTAACCCAAAATCACTGCAGGAGCAAATTATTTGTTTGAAAGGTTACAAAATAACTGTAGTAGGTTACACCAGTGTGTAATCAGTGGTTTAACTTGAAAATTATGGTAAGCTTCTCCACTTATCTAAGGAGTTCAAAGGTGCAACTCACTTGGTCAACCAAGAAGTCAAACATGAAGACCAAAGAACTCTCCAAAGAAGTCAGACATAAAGTGGTGGAGAAGCACTGATCAGGAGAGGGTTATAAGAAGATTTCAAAGTCAGTCATTATCCCTTTGAGTATGGTGAAATCCATCATTAGGAAATGGAACAAGTATCATACCACCCAGACTCTACCAAGATCAGGTCGCCCATCCAAACTCAGCAACCGTGCAAGCATGAAACTGATCCGAGATGGGAGTCAGTGTTCATGAATCAACAATATCCCGTTCCTTTTACAAAGTTGGCCTCTATGGACAGGTGGCAATAAAAAAGCTATTACTGACAAAGATGCATCTAATATCTCATATGGAATTTACGAAAAAGCATCTTTATGGTACTGCAGGGATGTGGAGAAAAGTTTTGTGGTCAGACAAGACAAAAAATTGAACTTTTTGGTCAAAATTCAAAGCATTACTTGTGGCGCAAGCTTAACACTGCACATCACCCAGTCAACACCATCTCTACTGTCAATCATGGTGATGGCAGTATCATGTTTTTTCTTTTTTCATCTTTTTTCATGCTGCTTTTCATCAGCAGGGACTGGAAAACTTGTCACGATAGAAGGGACAATGGACAGAAGAATGTACAGGGTAATCCTTGATGAAAACCTGCTTGATTCAGCCATGAATCTGAAACTGGGTCGGAGCTTCACATTTCAACAGGATAATGATCCGAAGCACAAAGTTAAAACCACACTGGAGTGTCACCATAAATGAAAATAAGAAAATGGCTGAATAAGAAGATAATAAATGTTCTTGAGTGACCCAGTCAAAGTCCTGACTTGAACCCAATTGAACATTGATGGTGACACTTGAAGATTGCAGTCCATCGACGATCCCCATCAAACTTGGCAGCAGAGCAATAGCAATTTTCACATGAAGAATGGGCAAAGATTTCACAATCTCACTGTACATAGCTGGAAGAGACCTACCCAAAAACACTCAAAGCAATCATTGCTGCAAAAGGTGCTTCCACCAAGTACTGACCTAAGGGGCTGAATACTTTTACAACCAGTGAATTTTGATTTGTACATGTTTTTACAGGTATTCCTGACATGTAACCTCCTTTAACTATAACAGTGTTTCGTTTGACCTCCTCAGTTGTAAATAAAAAGTTCATTTGGAGAAATTGTTTCTACATAATTTGTAATTCATCTAAATGTGGCCTTATTGGTGGGGAGTGAATACATTTGAGGCCACTGTATATGCAGGTAGTGGACAAAAAAATGGAAACACCTGGGTAAATGAGGGACACAAAGCATTGGCTTCCACAGAGGTGTGGGCCATGTGTAAATTAAGCAAATTGCATTCCAGCATGTGAAGGGTCATGTATAATATGCTGCTCAGACCTGATTGCCTATATAATTATGGCAAGCATGGTTGCAAGACAAGACCACTTCAACCCCACCCCCCCCCCCAATCCTCAGAGCACGTGTGGTCGCCCAACGGTTTAATGAGCATGACACTGATGTCATCCGTATGTCATGGCCTTCTCAGTCACCAGATCTGAACTCAATCAAGCATTAATCGGATATATTCTGGAACAACATCTGAGACAGCGTTTTCTACCTCCATCCAACAGGTGTGAGTTTATTTCCCTTCTTGTGGAAGAATGGTGCCGCATCCCTCCTGAAGAATTCCAGACACTGGTGGACTCTGTGCCACGATGCAAACAGGCTGTACTGCCTGCACGTGGTGGCACAACGCCCAACATATATATATATATATACATATATATATATACATATATATACATATATATATATATATATATACATATATATACATATATATATATATATATATACATATATATATATATATATATATATATATATATATATATATATATATATATATATATATATATACTATGCATACAGATATATGCATGCATATATAAATATATTGTTACGGTTGTGGAAATTCGCATTACACCATAAAGAGTCCTCAAGTGAGATATTTCGATAAGTCCATGTGTAGTTAGCCCAAACCCATTGTATAGAGGGAATTTATGTGATCCATCCGGGCTGCGATGCTTTGAGTTAGCCATTTTTCTGTTCTATCTTTTATTTCAAACAAACAGCATCTCAACAACTATGCCATTCCCACCACAGCACCAACCGCACTACAACCACGCCACCTACGCTACCACATCTTCGCCACTCTCCATTCAATAAGCCCTGTGCGGTCACGATCTCCGTGGGAGAACAAAAACCACCAACGATGCTCGGGGGTTTTTTCCACCTGTTTCTCCCATCTAAATTCTCCACGCTCGGTGTGGTGGAAGTGCGATCCGAGCCGGGGGTCAAAGGTGAGAAAAGGTGGGGGCCTCTTTTTGGGGGAATAATTCCCTGGCCCCGAGCCAAAACTGACTTTCCTCGTCCCCCACACGGCACGGGGAGGGGGGAGCGAGAGGGCACGCCGCTTTTTGGGAAGCTTCCAGAAGGGAGGTGGAGCCAGAAACGGGGTGGGGCGAAGGGCGGAGCCCCGCGCTACAAAAGGCGGACAGCACGGACCTTGAGTTGAGTGAGGTTTTTCGAGGCTTCCTGTCTCCTTGTCTTCGAGAGTTCCTGTGTACTTCGGGTTGTTTGAGCTTTGGGCTGGACGTCGTCTTCTTCTTGGCGCTGCTTGTCTTGTTGGGGGAAGAGGTCCTGCACTCGCGGCTTGGCGAGCGGCCTGTCAACGAAGGCACGGACGGGAGTCGCGGCAGCGCCGGTTGTGAGATGGACCTGTGCGTCCGGACAAGGAGTGCCGGAGAGGGTTCGCCGGCCGCGAGAGAGGTCGGGGCCAGGCGCGATCACGCTAACGGTCGTGGGAGAGGGACTCACCAGCCACGAAAAGGGAAGTTGTGACTTCTATTCTTTTTCCTTTGCTTTTTGTGTAAAGACTTGTGGTGGCGCCGTCCGTAAAGTAAAATAGTGTAAGTGACTGTGCTGTGAACCCTTGCTTTTATTTGGTTTTAACTCTGCATTTGCTTTTGTTGCATTATTATTACTGTGACTGAATATACGTGCTTGTCAGTGTGTGTGCGTGCGTGCGTGTGTGTGTGTGTGTGTGTGTGTGTGTGTGTGTGTGTGTGTGTGTGTGTGTGTGTGTGTGTGTGTGTGTGTGTGTGTGTGTGTGTGTGTGTGTGTGTGTGTGTGTGTGAGTGAGAGAATAAAATGCTTGCTTGTTGAACTGTTTCCGCTCTGCTTCGTCTCCTTTCTTTTTATTGACTCTCCATCCTGCATCGCGTAAGAGATTGGTAGTGGGTGTAAGTTCCCGGTAACTAATCCGAACCGTCGAGGTCGACGATAACTCCGCTCGGTTATCTCTGCAGTATGGAACGAACCACTTAAGCGGTTCGTGTCCGAAGTCGACCTGCGGCGAGGTACGATCGCCCGATTAACCATCCGCGTAGGTACTTAGGTAGGTCGAGTTTGGTGAACAACCCTATCCTACGCGGGTGGCCGATTGGCACGATTGTGGGGAGGTCGAAAGACCCACCCGTGACTCGCTCCCGGCGTTGTTCTGAGAGGGTCACGACTGAATTCTCTGTCCGATGGGCGATGTGCCGCGATTCGAGTTACGTGGCCAATCGCACACCGGGCGGGCCAGAATTCGCAACAATATGTATAATCAGGCGTAATGGCGTGCGCCTGTAATCCGGCTACTTGGAGGCTTGGGTAGGAGGATTGCTTGAGGACGGGAGCTCTGCGCTGGGTCACGCTATGAGAGGGTGTAGGGCAGCCCGGAATCATGGCGAAACCCGATCCTTATCCCTGTGTCGTAAGAGGTGACCAGGGTTGCGTCAGGAAGGGCATCCGGCGTAAAACCTGTGCCAAATCAGTATGCGGATCATAACGGATGATCCGCTGTGGCGACCCCCTAACGGGAGCAGCCGAAAGACGAACAACAACATATAAATAAATATATATATATATATATAGATATATATATATATATATATATACATATATATATAGATAGACATATGTATATATACATATATATATATACATATATATATATAGATAGATATAAATATATATATATATATATATATATATATATATATATATATATATATATATATATATATATATATATATTGTTACGGTATTCGCGCCCGCCGGCGTGCTGACGGCCACGTAACTCGAATCGCGGCACGTCGCCCACCGGACGGACAATCCAGTCGTGACCCTCTCGGACTAACGCCGGGAACCAGTCACGGGTGGACCTTTCGGTCTCACCGCGATCGAGCCAATCAGCCCCCGCGTGGGATAGGGTTGCTCGCCAAATTCGACCTACCTAAGTACCCACGCGGAGGGTAGACCGGGCGATCGCACCTCGCCGCAGGTCGACTTCGGACACGGGCCACTTAAGCGACCCGTTCCGTACTATCGGGATAACCGAGCGGTGTTATCGTCGACCTCGACGGTTCGATTAATTATCGGGCGTATTCAGCCCACTACCAACCCTTTACGTGAAGCAAGATGAGGATTCAATGAAGGAAATGACGAAGCGAAGCGGGAAACAGTTCAACACAAAGCACATTTATTCGCGACGAACGGAAAGCACACATATTCAATTCCACCAAAAGCACACAGAAAAGAAAAACACAATGCAATTTACACAAAAAGCAAATGCGACAATGCTGATCTAATACCGATTACACGAGCACACGGCAACACTTATACAATTTTACTTCACAGACGGCGCCGACAACACATACCCAAAACCAAGGAAAGAATACCCTCAAGGATGAGGCGGGCCTGAGGCCGAGACCGGGTCGGGCCTACCCGTCTGGTGATGAGACGCGGAGCGGCGATGGTGCCTCAACTCCGCGGGCCTCGCGGGCAGTGTCTGGTAGGGGGTGGGAAAGGGGCCCCCTTGGTCGCACTATCTCAGCGCAGGGGGAAACAGGAGGGGGTTGCTGATGCTCGGGGTATAGAGGATTTTTATTGTCCCGCGACGAGCGTCTCCACCTCGGCCAGGTCGCGCTGTCGGCCTCCCTGGGGTGCAGCTCCCTGCACGACGCGAGCACCCCCTCGTCTGCCCTCGCCGCCTCTCCACAGCTCCGTCCCCTCCGCTCCGACTCCAACGCACACGACGACCAGCTCCTTCTTGCCAACTCCACCGCCCGCGAAGTCTTAACTCTCTGTTCCCTCTCGACTCTACTACTCACTGGACTGACGAACACGGTCGCTTATATAAGCCCCGTGGCTTCGCCTTTGACCCCCTCCCTTCGACCTTTCACCTCGCTCCCCATTGGCCCGAGAAAAAGTGGGCGTGAATGCTTTTTGATCCATAAATTTGCATATATCGATCGCCCTCCAACGCCCTGGAGGCGGGGCCAAATCGCCCCTCGCTCACCGATTGGACGGCAAAAAGTGGGCGTGTGTCGTTTTTGATCCGTTTTTGAAGCACAAAATCCGTGATTTTCTACACGCTGTTCGGCGCGCGCCCTGCACGAGTCCAACACCGGTACCCACAAGCGGCGCAAGAACGGTGGCGATGCGACGGTTGCGAGGTGTGACGTGAAGGTCGTGGCGGTTGTGGTGAAGCGGCGTTGTGGTTGGTGGTTGATGTTGTGACTGGTGGTGGTAACAATGGCGGTTGGTCCAAATTAAAGATAGTAAAAGAAAAACGGCTATCCTGAAGAGTCGCAGCACGCATAAATGACATGTATTCCCACTAGACAACGGGTTTGGGCCTAACTACACATGTACTTACCGAGATACCTCACCTAAGGGACCTGAATGGTGGTTTGCGAATTTGGTAACCACAACAATATATATATTATTCCAGCAGTGTGTGTGTATGTGTATGTGTGTGTGTGTGTGTGTGTGTGTGTGTGTGTGTGTGTGTGTGTGTGTGTGTGTGTGTGTGTGTGTGTGTGTGTGTGTGTGTGTGTGTGTGTGTGTGTGTGTGTGTGTCTGTGACCGCTGTTTCTGGACAACAACTGGTCCGATCTAATTTAAACTTGCCAGGTATATTGCTGGGGACCTGAGGATGTGCCTTTTCAAGGTTTAATATTAATCGGATAAGTGCTTCTCAAGTTATGGCCATTTATTTACCAATCAATGACAGGACACGTTGCTGTGTAGGCGTGGCCGACGGGGAAGAGAACTTCAGCCGCGTTCACCATTACGGGTTTTTTCTCTTCTCTTCTCTTCTCTTTGTGTTTTTCCTTGCGAAAAGGCAAAATACGTTGGCGCTAATTGAATAATTGGCCATTAAAACTAATAATTTCTCAAAACGTTGGCAGATCCAGCAGCATCCACCTTCTTGCCCTGGATGAGGAAACAAAGAAGCGCCGTTTCCTCACCAATGTTGTTTATGAAGAGGTGCTAACGAGATAAAGGGGTGTACATGGAGACAATTTTTATTATTATTTAGTTATTGAAGAAAAATTGTTCCGAAAATAATTTATCAAAAAAAGTGCAAAACTTTTTTTTGTTTCCAATTGTCAAAACGGTGTGGCCTTTGGAAGTGTTCAGGAATTCAGCTCTACTCAACATGCTTGTCAACGAAATATATCTCAATTTGGTGGTAATGCTTTGCAAACTATTTTTTTTGAACTATTTTCAAACTAAAACAATTCCAACATGGAATACCTAATGACACTGTACTTTCAGGTCTCCTACAAATCCTACCCTGTCGCCTCACCATGGCATAGGAGTGGCAATGGTCAATGGCAGCGAATGTCATGGCTAGTAAAGACAGGGAGGTAAACTTGATTTTAATTTGGATTTTAATTAACTGTGTGTGTAAGTATCACAGCAGTTGTTACTTCAATGAAAGCGATAATTCGTGGAATGATGTGAACATTCTGTACGGGCACGCATCACTTCTGGATAGTGATGACTTACTGTATTCTAATCATTTCTCGATTTCTAATGCGCATTTATAGATAAACACAATGCCCTAATCCAGTCGTCGTTTACGAGAGCGAAGGAACGGCCTGTGTGTTTGTTTGAAAGTTTTTTTGTTGTTTTTTTGCACTACGGGCACGCGAGAGCGAAGGAACGGCCTGTGTGGTTGTTGTTTCTGGCACGCGGTTCGAAAGTTTTTTTTCCACGTACGGCCACGCACGTACGGTCACGAACGTACGGCCATACACGTACGGGCATGCGAGAGCGAAGGAACGCCTGTGTGGTTGTTTCTGGCAAGCGGTTTTAAAAAATATATATATATATATATATATATATATATATTTATTATTTTTATTTTTTTTTGCACGAACGGCCACGCACGTATTGGCACACATGTACGGGCACGTGAGAGCGAAGGAACGGCCTGTGTGGTTGTTGTTTCTGACACGTGGTTTGAAAGTTTTTTTGGGGGGGTTTGCACGTAAGTCCAAGCACCTATGGGCACGCACAAGTATCTATAATTCCAGGTGTGTGTGTGTGTGTGTGTGTGTGTGTGTGTGTGTGTGTGTGTGTGTGTGTGTGTGTGTGTGTGTGTGTGTGTGTGTGTGTGTGTGTGAGAGAGAGTGAGAGAGAGTGAGAGTGAGAGTGAGAGTGAGAGTGAGTGAGAGTGAGAGTGAGAGTGAGAGTGAGAGTGAGAGTGAGAGTGAGAGAGAGTGAGAGAGTGAGAGAGTGAGAGAGAGTGAGAGAGAGAGAGAGAGAGAGAGAGAGAGAGAGAGAGAGAGAGAGAGAGAGAGAGAGAGAGAGAGAGAGAGAGAGAGAGAGAGAGAGAGAGAGAGAGAGAGAGAGAGAGAGAGAGAGAGAGAGAGAGAGAGAGAGAGAGAGAGAGAGAGACACAGAGAGACAGAGACCGCTGTTTTTCCACAACCACTGGTCCGATCTAATTGAAACTTGCCAGGTATATTGCTGGGGACCTGAGGATGTGCCTTTTCAAGGTTTGATATTAATTGGACAAATGTTTCCCAAGTTATGGCCATTATTTACCAACCAATGAAAGGACATGTTGCTGCGTAGGCCGGTGCGCTGCAGGCCGACGATGACGTCACGTGCCATGCTGGTTACGATGGGGATCGATGCCTTAGTTACTGTGGCGTAGGAGTGGCAATGGTCAATGGCAGCGAATGTCATGGCAAGCAAAGACAGGGAGGTAAACTTGATTTTAATTAACTCTGTGTGTAAGTATCACAGCAGTTGTTACTTCAATGAAAGCGATAATTCGTGGAATGCATGTGAACATTCCGTACGGGCACGCACTACTTGCACTACTTCCGGATAGTGATGACTTACTGTATTCTCATAATTTCTCGATTTCTTATGCGCATTTATAGATAAACACAATGCCCCAATCCAGTCGTTGTTTACAAGAGCGAAGGAATGGCCTGTGTGGTTGTTTCTGGCTCGTGGTTTGAAAGTTTTTTTTTTTTTTGGGGGGGGGGGTTGCATGTACTGGCACGCACGTACGGGCACGTACTAGTATATACAGATATAGATATCTATATATTGATATAGATATTTATATATATATATATTTTATATGTTTTTATATATATACACATAGATATGAATTGTTTGAATGTCTTTTGTTTGTAACTGGTAACAGGGATAAGGTAGCTGGTGTTCAAAGCGGTTTGTACAAAAAGAATTAAAGCACATTAATCACTCTGACACACCCACTTAAGGTTAGTAAGATATACAATTATGTTTTGAAATTATCTGACAAGGATGTCACAGGTCAATAAAATCTAAATGAGTGGTAATTACACACTTTTTCTTTCACTCCATGATATGGTTGGACTTTTAACAACACTGCACATCACTTCCATTTTATTAGTGATGTGGTAAACTCTCAGGAAGCTAACCCATCTGTTGTTCGGAGTAATTCTTAACCTTCAAGGAAAAGCTTGAACTTTCTTCAACATGCGCTCACCAGCTTAGAAAAGATGTCATGAGGATTTGAAATTGATGCATCAGAGGTTAATGTCACACGACACAAACATCTCACCATTACAGTGTTGAGGTGGGAGAGGGGGGGGGAGTAGGATGAAGCTTATTTAGATTGTCCCAAAATATCCTTTGGATCAGAATTCAGAAGAATTTTTTTTCACAATCTCTCAGCAACATCATTCATCTATTTAGTGCGTGGGGGCATTCAAAAAAACTTTGATGGTCGACCTTTTGTTTTGTCTGACAGGATAGCTGAGCAGAATGCAAACTCGCCTTTAGGCTGTGTGTTTTGGGTTCGAATCTCGATCCAGCTATAAACTGCCATTTTTGTCTTTTGCATGCAGAGTGAGGCATCAATGTGTGCGCCGTTCATTGGATGAATGTTAAGTCAAAGGAATCTCTCAGAAATGGTCGTTGGTGTATGAGATGAAACGTTGTGCACGATGGTCCCAGTTCACAATGGGGTTTCGTTCTTGAAAATTGTGACTCAAAGTGAAATCACTGAAAGCAAATCCATTTTTCCTATATGAGCCCATGAAAAAAGTTCCTCGGGACGGAACGATTGGGAATATTTTCGATATTAAAAGACAACATAAGTTGATATACATGTCCATGTTTATATATTATTTTAATACAAAGTATAGATAACATGTACACTCACCAGAGATGGTTGTGAAGCTTGCTTATGGTACGCTGGAGATATGAGGACGAAGGAGCAGGTTCGTCTCTCTCCAAGGAGCGAAACCGTGGAGTGAAAGTGTCTTCGCTTGGTGTGCGATTCAAAATCGGATGTCGCAACGTCACGACTTAAAAGCGGAGAGTTGCGACTTATGGTAAATCTTTGTTCCCTATTCGTCAAGGGCATTAAAACGAAAAAGTATAAACCGGAGTGATGTTATATGGGGCCAACCTGTATTTATCAGGGATCAGGCAAGTTATCAACAACACCCTCAATGAACTTCAAATTCCTGTCTTCACTGACTGCTGGGAGAGCAACGGAAAACTGCCCACCATCACCAAACCACCCAACAAAACCAAACCATGTAACATAACCAAACCACACTCCAAAACCAAACCACACTCCATAACCAAACCACATTACATAACCAAACCACCCACCATCACCAAACCACCCAACAAAACCAAACCATGTAACATAACCAAACCACACCCCAAAACCAAACCACACTCCATAACCAAACCACATTACATAACCAAACCACCCACCATCACCAAACCACCCAACATAACCAAACCACCCAACAAAACCAAACCACCCAACAAAACTAAACCATCCAACATAACCAAACCACCCACCCACCAAAACCAAACCACCAAACATAACCAAGTCACCCAGCAAAATAAAACCACCCAACATAACCAAACCACGCAACAAAACTAAACCATCCAACATAACCAAACCACCCACCCACCAAAACCAAACCACGCAACATCACCAAACCACCCACCAAAACCAAACCACCCAACATAACCAAGTCACCCAGCAAAATCAAACCACCCAACATAACCAAACCACCCAACAAAACTAAACCATCCAACATAACCAAACCACCCACCCACCAAAACCAAACCACCCAACATCACCAAACCACCCACCAAAACCAAAGCATCCACCATCACCAAACCACCCACCAAAACCAAAGCATCCACCATCACCAAACCACCCACCATCACCAAACCACCCAACAATACAAAACCACACTCCATAACCAAGCCATGCAACATAACCAAACCACACTCCATAACCAAACCACCCAACATAACCAAACCACCCAAAATAACAAAGTCACCCACCAAAACCAAACCCTCCACCACCACCAAACCACCCACCATCACCAAACCACCCAGCATCACCAAACCACCCACCATCACCAAACCATCCAACATCACCAAACCACATACCAAAACCAAACCACCCAACATAACCAAGTCACCCAGCAAAATCAAAACCACACTCCATAACCAAACCATGCAACATAACCAAACCAAACTCCATAACCAAACCACCTAACATAACCAAACCACACTCCATAACCAAGGCATCCACCATCACCAAACCACTCACCATCACCAAACCACCCACCATCACCAAACCACCCAACAATAAAAAACCACACTCCATAACCAAACCATGCAACATAACCAAACCAAACTCCATAACCAAACCACCTAACATAACCAAACCACACTCCATAACCAAACCACCCAACATAACCAAACCACCCAAAATACAAGTCACCCAACATCGTCAAACCATCCAAAATATCCAAACCATCCAAAACTAGAAGGGCATTCGGTAGGGTGCATACCTCTGCCACGCAATGCCTGATCTACGAGAACATATCAGGCCTCATACATTTTTGAAATATCATACTAAATATCGTTTTTGGCCCAACAACATCAAACATATACAATCATCCAACACATACAAACCACCTAACATAACCAAACCACCCTTCATATAACAAAACCACTCAGCATAACCAAATCACCCTTTATATAACTAAAACAATCAGCATAACCAAACCACCCTCTATATTACTAAACCCTTCAGCATAACCTAGCCAAACAACTGCTTCAGTGGGATTAACGCTGCTTGGAGTATGGTACTGTTGTGTCCAGTGGATCTGCCCCTACCTGGACGGATAGCCAAACAGTTCCCTTGGAGGATTACAGCCGAGATTCTCGGAGACTATGGCGCACGTGGGCAGGAATGGGTGGCAATGGACGGAGGTACACGGGTTGTACTCAAACTCACAACAGATACACGGACACCAGTAACTTAAAATAAACATGGGGATTTAATGAAAATAAATCAAATATTTTCAAGGGTAATAATTCAAAATGTAATCATAATACATGAGGTAAATGAAAGTCTAAAGTCGAGGCACCTCTACACACAGACTTTAATACAGACAACGGGCTTTAATACTTTATATACAGACTTTAATACAGACTCCACACACGGACTTCAATTCAGACTTTAATACATTTAATACAGACAAAAGAAAAGCAAATCCTCCCTTTATTCTGTCACTTAGCTTTGTCCAGAGATGGTCTCTATTAAACTCTGTGATCGAGCGCCTTTGTCCTGCATGGAAAGATGCGCCCGAAATAGTGGTGAGGTAATTCGTGAGGGGATATTCAACACCAGGGCTCACCAAACTCCATGCGGCTTCTTCTCATGAACGAATATGCCGAATGTTCCTCTCTTGCAACAGGTTCGCTCACAATGATCGTCCACCTTCCTCGACCACACGACGGGACGATCTCGGAGGCCCCGTGATAAGGCCAGGAGGCACGCTCTGCTTCCCTCCTCAGAAACATAGACACTTCACAGTTCAGCCGAACAGTCAATGACGAGCGTCTTGCCCAGCACATGGGCAAGTTTACAGCACAACATGAGAATCGCACGGCCATTTTGTCGTGCCGAGAGGAGAGCAAAGCGAAATCCTCTGTCCCAGACACGTTTCAAGCCAGCCTTGTCCTCCCTGTTCTCTTTTCAAGATGCACTCTTCTTTCTCCTGCTAACATCACACCCATCAATCATATGCTTCAGGGACATGACTTGCTGGTACGAAGCCGGGCAGGCAGGGCTTCTCGCCTGCTTGGACGTGCAGCATGTTATTATTGTTGTCGTTATAAGAACGTAATTTTATTGCTGGCTTGTAAATGCAAAAACACAGGAAAAGGTCAGAGGGGGCAATCACATACTGGGGGAAATTAGCCTTAATCTCTATATAATTAACACAGCACCACCCCCTATGCGGTCACAAGTAACACTTATGCTCACAGTTTCCCTACTTAGTTTACATCAAAATATTTCCTACTCGTCCATGGACCAAGCTACTCTATACAATCCTAACTCTCCCATGAAATTCCTCAATATACCCCCACAAACATAAGAGTACATTGATATATATATATATATATATATATATATATATATATATATATATATATATATATATATATATACATAAAATAAATAAAATGACCATTTTTACAGCCATTTTTCCCTGCTGTACAGGGGTTGGCTTTTTCTTGAGGCAATGTTTTATGGCCGGATGCCCTTCCTGCCGCCAACCCTGGTCGCCTCTTACGACACACAGGGATATGGTACACCTATTCTAACCGGGGCATACACCGGGACCAGTACACTGGTATTCATTTTGCCGACCTCAGAAGGATGACAGGCTGAGTCAAACCCCTGCTGTTAATTCAGCAACCAACGGGACTTGAACTCAGGACCTTTGGATCCCAAGCCGCCACCCTAACCACTAAGCCAACACCAAGCTTCATATATATATATATATATATATACATATATATATATATATATATATATATATATATATATATATATATATATATATATATATATATATATATATATATATATATATATATATATATATATATATATATTTTTTTTTTTTTTTTTTTTTTTTTTTTGAGTGCCTCAAGTGCGTATTCCCTGAGAACAAAAAAAGTTCGCATTTGTGTTGACGAGCATCTCATCAGATTACTTTCGGTTGTCATGACAAATTGAAAGAGATTTTTGAAAGTACTTTTGCAATCTTATTTTTGGCACTCATTTCTGTCATGTTTATTGTTTCTTTGAGTTGCTCAAAAGTATACCACATTGAATACCTATACAGTGTTATAAAGCAGGAGTGTCTGTCTGTCTGACCATACGACCCCGAATTACTCTCTCATTTTTGGGGATAGCCCTGCCAAACCTACTGTGGAACGTTTGGGATCCCAGCCAGTGTCCTCGGGTGGATGGGTGATTTCATAAATACCTCAATACAATTATGACCTTGAGTTTCGATCCATACGAAGCTGTTCCCAATCCAGAAGTAACGTCAGAATGGTGTTTATCTTTGTTTACCTCAAGAGTGTTTGTAACATTGTATTTTGTTATATCAATGGAATAATAATAATTTGTGATTGCAATGATGCTGTTTGGAATGAAAATATAGAGAGATTGAGTTTCAAAGAGATTCAGTAAATAATGTGAGGGGATCCACCCGTGACATTTGCAGATTCGCCATATTGTGACCATATAAATATTACCCACTTTACTTCTGTTGGGGTCAGCTGCAGTAAGGTTTTAGCCCAAGTCCTTCACAAACTGGCTGTCAAGCTCCCTCCCGTGCATAGCACGGATACTTCACAAGTATATACATACACAGACTATAGATGTACATATATGTACAGGGTGTCCCAAAAGTCACCTCTGGATTTAGAAATTAAATAACATTTAAGTTTTTTAATAAATTATGATTATTTTTATACCAAAAGAAAACTTACATAATGGAGATAAATTTACTTTATTTATGAAAAATGATGCAGCTTAGATGTCCTCCAGTTTCGGCTTCGCAGAGACGGGCTCTTTCGACAGCATTTTCCATAACAGCGGACAATAACTCTGGCTGAAACACTCGAATTACTGCACAGATGTTGTCCTTGAGCTGCTGAATTGTATGGGACTTATTGATGTATACATGCTCCTTCAGGTAACCCCAAAGTAAATAATCAGGAGGCGTCAAATCAGGAGAACGCGATGGTAAAGAAATTTCTGAATTTCGCGAAATTATTCAATGTCCAAAAATTTACCTTGGAAGCTCCACCGTAGCTCATGCCGTGTGGGCAGTGGCCCCATCTTGTTGAAACCATATCTCAGGTTTATCCTTCACTGCAAGATGCACAAAATTCTCGAGCATGGCTCGATACCGCTCACTAGTGACCGTCGTTGCACTGTCATCCTCATTTTCAAAAAAATAATGGCCGATAATCCTTTCTGATGTTACACCACACCAGACAGTGCATTTGAGAGGATGCAACTCATGTTGATGAATCGCTCTAGGATTCTCTAATCCCCAGAACCTACAGTTCTGCTTATTCACAAAACAGTTAAAATGGAAATGAGCTTCATCGCTCAAATTCAGTTCATGAACAAATTCGTTTTCTTCACTGACCAACCTCTGAATTTGGAATGAGTAATTTAAGCATTGTCGATGATCAGTCGGTTTCAACTTTTGCACCAATTGCACTTTGTATCGGTACAGGTGCAAATTGTTTCTTAGTATGCGATACAGTGACATCCGAGACATCCCCAACTGGTCAGAATGTCTGCGGATCGATGTTCCGGGTTATTCTTGAACACTGTCCAGTGCACACACGTTCACGATTAATCTCCGTAGGAACTGAATGTGGTCTTCCAGATGGTGGCATTCAAATATAATTGATAGGTCACATGGTCTGGCAGCCATATTGGATTGAGTGAAAATCTTTTCAAAAGTTCTTTCTCTTGAACCGCTTCATCAATCGATGTGAAACTTCACAATTATGATCCAGACGTGATGGGGGGAAATATATGTTAAGAAAATTGAACCTAATCAGATGCATGGTCTGGCAGCCAAAATTATTTTTTTTTTGAATCTGGGTTCTTTTTTATTCTGTTTTTTATTTCAATAAGGCTCACTTGGCTGTGCCTTGATGGGTTTGAGGGTCGAAGCAGCTGAAACCCAAATCCTATCCAGGTTCGTCATGATGACTTGATCGTTGCTTTTTGCTTGTTCAGGTTCCTTCTGATGACTCCAATGCAGGGCTGTACCTACAGAATTTGGTTTTCCATTTGATTTGAATTGAATTTATTTTAATCTCATTCTGAATTCAATTGAATAATAACAAACGTCATGGGTCAAGGTAAAAGTGTCCTATCAAAGCAGGACGTCGAGGTACCCGGTCATCACGGCCAGCAGTTATGAAGTGTCAGTTCTAGTTATGTCTATTATTAATTACATAACACACCACTACACAAAATACACCATACAAAACTACACAAACACCACACAAAACAAGTCCTGCCCAGGGTCTGCAAACTGCTCTTTTTCTTGTTTTTATGTGTTCTATGCATGGCCACATCTTAAAAGTTACAAACTCCAAACTTGGCGTACAAATAAAACTTTGTTGGGGGAGGGGGGGCATAAATTAATTATCGATGGAAATGTGTACCGTGCAGCGGCACCTCATGGTGGTGGCAGAGGGTATTTCAATTTCCAAATTTCCTTTGGCTACAAAGTGTTACTTATCCACGTTTCTCTTCTTGTGAAACACTGGGTAAAATTTGCTCGTTTATATATTTTTATAAAGAGCCCTCACAGAAACCTCACTGGTTGTCCCTGCATCCCTGCCTTGTATCTCTGCCTGGGTCTCTGTTTGCCTCTTTCTGATAAAAAAACCTACATCCAATGGGTCCTGAGATGATGTACAGTACTTGTAGTTCCCTTGATTATCATGGATTGTGGAAGTGTGAGTATTTTGCAGGAGCTTGATCGCAGACCTATAGTCGAATATCGAGAGTCGAGTCTCAAGTCAAGTTTCAAGTATTATGGTTCAAGTATCGACTCTTGAGTCACATCTAATATACAAAGCTCTTTCTCACCACTGTCTCACTGACTGATATTAAAGATCGGCACTTTCCGGGTGACGTAAAAACCTGAAATTTTGTGTTCCAATGATCATCGAAGCCAGTACACCGTGAAAAATCACAGAATCGTCAGACAACATCCATAAATGAAAATACAAATAAATGAAAAAAAATTAATGAAAAAATACAGGTGAGCGACCCGTGACAATGGGGAAGCACAGGAATTTTGTGTGCCGATGGACGTCGAAGCCGATACACCAGGAAAAATCACAGAATCGTCAGAGAGCATCCATAAATGAAAAAATAAATCAATGTTAATAAATGAA
This sequence comes from Eptatretus burgeri, assembly GCF_056783735.1. Taxonomy (NCBI): domain Eukaryota; kingdom Metazoa; phylum Chordata; class Myxini; order Myxiniformes; family Myxinidae; genus Eptatretus; species Eptatretus burgeri. Next base: position 20,185,521 of record NC_140967.1, read on the forward strand.
AATAAATAAATGAAAAATCAAATGCAGGTGAGCGACCCAAGACAATTGGGAAGCACTGTTAGTATGCACAATGTGTAAGCATACCCCGCTAGTAATTTATAATTCTCCATTGCCACCATGACCTGACATCACTCTGCCACACATATTTTCTCTCATGCTGATCAGTTTATTCCCGTCTTATTGAGTTTATTCCCTTTGTGTACAACAATGGCTGATATAAAGATGGGAATGTCATATTCTGCAACTTTTAATAAATATTATATCAGACCCTACCAAGTACTTTATCAAAGTGTTATGTCATGATGTCTTGACCGAGTCAAAGTTTGCTTTGCACAGTCTCCAGTTGGAGTTCAGTATACAATTAGTCAGACTACATTGTTACATCACTAGTTTTGTATTGCTCAATATTTGAAAAAAGCAGTTAGAAAGACATCGACATCCTTTTGATCGTAATTGCAGTGTTAATGAGATGCCTCGCAGGTAACACTTCCCAAACGTAAGGCAAAAGCCTGGGCTAATTGAACATCCCAAGGTAGTAACAATCGAAACTATTACCCAAAACTATTTGAGAGACAAGAGTGAAATTAATGAACTCCTGATTGCCTCTCACTTTCAATTTGAACCTTGCTAATTGATCATAATCAATTGGATCAGTTATTGGATTTCTCTCTTGTACCAGAACTTTTCCACGAGATTCAACAGACTTTTTCCAAAGCTGGATTCCTCCAGACCAAGTAAGGTTGTCTCTTGTCGATCCACAAAATAACCTATGGGACATGATCTCCACTCATTATGTGATATCAGCGCAACCTTGATAAGAGGTTGCCTTTCAATCCTATCCAAAACAAGTTTGTACCGGATTTGTAAGAACTGCGCCATGGGACTGGCCCAAAGGTGTACTTTTGATAGAAGGTTTCATGGAGTCTTTACTGTTGACAAATAGGTGAAAAAAGACTTTAACATCCACAAGGATCACCACTCTCTAAGGAGCCCAATACATCTTTCTTCATGAGACCTTTGCCTCAGAGCTATCCTGCCAGGCCAGCAGTAAAATATAACTGGGATCCCGTGCATCGACAAAATGCACCAAACAGTGAGACATCAAGTGACCAATTCGCTTTTGATCGTGACGTCATGAAATGAAATGTTTTAAACAGCATATTTTGGATTTAAAGGAAATGATGATGTATCTCCTTTGTTTTATTAATACAAGTCAGCAGTGGCACAGACTTCTGCACACTCAGGGCTCACAGACTAGCTGAATATCATGCTCGCAGGTGGTGTGGGAGAAGGAAGACTGCATTTTTGAGCATGCCATCCTTCATAAGGGATACGTACACACTACAACAGGTAAGCAAAGGTATCGGGGTAGTAATATGATTTGGATATATAATACATCCAGGGATTTAGCTGACATACACTTATATTTTGATATTCTTTATCTTGAGTTTCAGATCAAATTAAACTGTCCACCTCATCATCGTTCAGTCATCATATTTTTTGTGCAAAAAAGGCACCGACATCGAGCAAGTCCTTCCCTTGTGGCGACAGAGATGGTACTTGTCGTTATCCGACAGAAACCAATTGTGCCACCGAGTTAAACTGTGATCATGAGCACCTTGGAAATTGCAAGGTTGGATGATGGATGGTCGACTGCCATATCAGTATGGACATAATACACAACTTTTGAAATGACGGATGAACGCTAAATGAGGCCTTTTGTGCACGTGATGTGTGTGTGTGTGTGTGTGTGTGTGTGTGTGTGTGTGTGTGTGTGTGTGTGTGTGTGTGTGTGTGTGTGTGTGTGTGTGTGTGTGTGTGTGTGTGTGTGTGTGTGTGTGTGTGTGTGTGTGTGTGTTTTTACAGACTGGATTCTGCTCGAAGGGCACTTTTAACCTGCTGTTGCCAGCACGAAATCTTTTAAACATCATTTTCAGCATTTAAACGAAAGAGTGGCAATTTCAAGGTGGTTAACCATAATTGTTCTGTTCCTGAATGCAAATCTGACTCACGGAAATATAGGAAAATGAGAAATATCCATGGATGAGAGATGTCAGGTTCATACCATTTCCTGTTAATAGAAGCTAGCAGAGATAGCATATATAACACATGCACAAACACACGGACAGAAAGACAGACGCTTCTCCTTTTACCAAGAGATGCAAAAATCTAGTATAATTTCTTTTGTGGCCACGGAACTAAACAAAAACTAGAGAGCTCATATAACACGATTCCATGCGGTGCTCAAGTTTATACTTCAATATTAATAAAATAATGATTATATAGATCGTTTTGAAAAATCCGAACATTTGGCACAACAAAAGCAGTCTTATACACCACCCTCATAACACTGTAATAAGATACCATTGAATCGCAGTTTAGGAGATGGCGGCTTTATTAATCACCATAGAGCACAGCGTCAATCGGCATCATACACAGCTATACCGGCAGCCTCTTCTTCACCCCAATACTGCACTCTCTCACATGCTACGCCCACTTCCCTGGGCCTGAGCTTGACAGCTCCTATTACATGCACCACCCTAAAGCTTATTGAACATATCAAAGTACTGTAAACTGAAGGTTTTTGGAAGTATTATTAAGGTGATTTGTGTTCTACAGTGGTGAGGTATATAATTTAATTTAAATAAAGGTTTAAAGAGGTTTAAAGGCGTATAAATAAGTTAATTCCGGGTTTTACCGCCATTTTACCCAGTTTCTATTACTCGGTGGATCACCGAGCTAACGCTTAACGTTATTTCTTCATACCTGTTGTTTGTCCTTTATGACTTCCTTAAAAACAGTAAGTTTCCTGTTTGGAATCCTTGCTATAATTCACGGACTTGTGGTTGTGTGTTTATTTGTTTGTTTGTTTGTGGGCGACTCCTCCTACAGTTCTGGGCCAATTACATCCAGACCTGCTATAGAGGATCAGCATGACCCCACTTAATGTATAGGGATGTTTTTATCTTTGCCAGTGTTCTTGGGGGGATGAGGTGGGGGGGGGGAGGATGCAAGTTCTCTTTGCAAATGTGTATCGTGTAGCGCCGCCTCCAGGTGAACGAGGGTATTACAAGTCCCACCATTTACAGTTCAGTATTCCTGTCCCCACTACACGTTTTCCAGTGTAGTGAGGTGTTTTGAATTATATGCAGTCGGTATGTTTTTCCTTCATTCACATAACCCGGGTTAGTATTTTCCCTATACGGAGCTGTCACTTGCCTACACACCACTCAAATAAAGGTATGCATCAGAAGAACGTGTTGCATGCTTGGAACAAGACCACCCATAGGGCGGGTACTCTGCTAGTCCCTTTCAATTTTGTTTGACTGCCAGGCAGGCAGAGTAAAAGTATTATCTCACTCCTCTCTGCACATGTGCGATCAGTGTTAAGAAGCAAATATACCATATACAGTGTCTCCCTCTGGGAAGTCCACCTCTAATGTTTATAATGATGGCATCATCTTTCCAATTGCAGACTCTATTAAATAAATCATCAAGCCTGCCATGTTCACAAGACAGAATCCTGCAAGGTTCGAAGCCCACTCACTGACGGAGATGATTTGGGATGTCAGGTAGAACCTGCCGGTCCACAGCCCATCCACATGCCTTGCACGTGCCCGCATTGTTGGGAGTTTTTGCAGTACGGGCTGCAAGATATCAACTTTTTGGACGAGTTGATCAGATAGTTCTCCAAATCTTTTGTTGTGCAGAGGCACATCCCTTTCTCTTCGGTACTTTTCCAAGTATTTTTGGCTTCTTTCAGAAGCTTTGTGAGCCATTTTATGGTACAATCTTTCTCTGCCACGCAAGATATATGCTCCACCGCCCCAATGGACGTCGTTGCTCGGGGTTTCTATGCACGCATGCCGAGCATTCTGGGGCGTTACTTCATTTTGAATGTCACCTATTGCCTAATTTGAGACATTGCTTATGCAGAATATTGCCAAATGAAGGTCAATTAATTAGTATGAGAAGTTAATATTTATTTATTAATGCTTTGATTAGCACACTTGATCATCTAGGTATGTACAATGCCTCTGCTAGATGGGTCCCAGAAACTTCAGTTGTCAGAATTACCAAAAAATTACTTATTCAAGTCGTGGGCATTTGGAGGACCTGGGAGAGACTTTCTCTGAGTGGCTGATTGGCTGCCACTAACAAAATAGTGACGAAGTCATACCCAACAAACCAGCACTCCAAATCACTACATCCAAATGGAAATGTGCATAGGTGACATGCAGAGTAGTTTCTTATGACTGTGTTTTCATCGGTTTAAGTCTAAATGTTTGCATGTGGGTAATAGTAAGCAAGCAGATTATTGATTTAACTAGGCAAGTCAAACAATTGTATTCTTTCCTTTGAAATTGATTCATCCCCGTTTCCTTTTTTTTCCATTCATTTTTCCTTCTTTACTGGTACACCAGTCTCCCATGATTGGATAGATGCTAACCCATCGTCTTTCTCTTTGCCAACATTGGGGAGGCCACGTTGCCGCGTGAGACCCTCATTAGGAGAACTGAAAGATGAACGAACACCCAGTGAGGACAATAAAAGGAACAGAGGTTGACAGAGAGTGGAGTGACTAGTCTGGTGCAAAAGCATGAATGAGAGTGGAAGAAAAAGAGAGGAACAGAGAGGACAGGTTATACAGGCTTGGAAGAAGAAAGAAAAGGAAGAGGGCATGCAGAGAGCTGACTGCGAGAGTGTCCCACCTGGCGAAGATGGCAACAGGAAAAGTATGCGCCGACTCTGATTCCAGCAGGGTGGGGTAACTGAATGGATGTTGCTACCAGAAAAGTGACTGGGTTGTACCAACAGACCTGCTGTCCTGGATATGAAACACCGTTGTCGGATCGACTTGGAAAGCTGTATTGAGCAATAAATGAAGAACATCATCTGGAAAGGTGAGCCTGAAAGGGCTGTAGATCTTTGCATGTAAAAATTAAAATAGTTTCCAACAAATAACATATACTTAGCTTATGATACATTAAATTAACCTTGGCATGTCTTCCACTATCATGCGTATATCATTAGTGGAACTTTTCTTTACCAATCTTTACCTCTGCCACCGAAGGGGTTCGGTGTGGTTGTGTTTACACCCCTGTTTGTTTGTCTGTTTGTGAGCAGGATATCTCAAAAGGTTATGGACGGATTCAGATTAAATTTGATGGACCAATTGGGAGTGTGACGAGGAGGAAATTATTCGATTTTGGTGAAGATCTGGATCCGGATACGAGAATTTTTTCGGTGATTCTTCACAATTGAGAGACAGGGCCAAAAACAATATTTAGCATGATATTTCAAAAAGTTGTGGATGGATTATGACAAAACTAGGTGGATGAGTTGGTTAGATGACAATAACAAGCAGATTCGATTTTGGTTCAGGTCCGAATCCAGATCCGACCGAGCTATCAGTGAGATACAAAACGTAAAATGTTCATCCTGGTGATGGTATGCGCTCTACTGAGTGCCCTTCTAGTTGTGGATTGCGTTGTCATTGATGCCTCCGCATGAATCAGAAGGCAGTCGTCATCTTTCAGATAAAGACATTTGCAAGACAAAGTTAAAGACATTTGCAGAACTTCGTGCCATGAATTTCACGATTCACTTTCTTGTAAATCATTCTCCGTGTTATGAGATGCTTGCATTGACAGAGCCATCATACTGACTACATGTGCTCTTCAAGGTGAACTCTATCTCTTTGAAAGATGTTTTGGGAGTTTTAGACTGCCATCCCCAAACGATGCCTGGTGTTGCCTTAATGGTGAGGGTGGTGGGCTTGGTATCCTAGGATGTTGAGTCGAAATCCCCCTCGGGTGTTGAATTAATACCAGGTGGGGTTGACTGCCTGTCATCCTTCCGAGGTCGGCAAAATGAGTGCCAGCATGCTGGTATCCTGTGTCGGAGTGGTGACCCATCCAGGATTGTACCCAATAGCCAAGGAGACTGCTTAAGCAAAACCAATGCTCTGCACAGAGTATGGTCCCAATGGATGGATATCGTCTCAAACCCTGCAAGCCATAGTTGTTGCTGGTCTACTTGGAAGCTCAACAGTTGGTCTGGCCTCAGAATCAGTGGTTTGTCCAATCCCAAGACAGCACCTCCAACAATCATGTCAGGCTGATTCTAAACTATTATCAGTTTATCATTTGATGAACTCTTGGAAATAGCAAATAGACAAAGAGAAGAAAAAAAAATTTGTAAGGAGCAGTGCATAATGGAAGGAAAAATTTCTTAAACTTTTCATCACGTTGGCGTCAAGTACAACATGAAGGGTGATGAAACTCTTTTACGGGGTGATTGCCTGAAGCGCAATACCTCAGATACATATGCTGTAGTAGTTTTTGAGTGTTGAAAAGCTCGACAGATTTTGACGAGACCATGTCCACTTGTGTGGGTGAATGAAAAGGAATCTAATACCAAGATGAAAGATCAGGCCCATTTGAAGGCAGCCTGGTAGCATCTGCCACCACATGTCCTCCATAATCACAATCATGTGGGTGTGTGAGCAGAAGTGGAGAACAAAACGACCATCAAATCTGTAGAAATGGTTTTAGCGCATATGATAAGTGTATGCATGTGTATTATTTTATCAAATCAATAGTAGTTGGATCTCGAGGATTTGCTATGCATTCGGTGGTTCGAATCCTCAGGGGTGGTGGCCCTCCAGGAAGAGATATTAGAAAGACATGAGAAGAGCTGGAACAAACTTCATTCAAGTCATGAGATTGGGTTTGGATAAAGATGAAGGATGAAATGTTTATGGTTCATTGCTTGAAATATCTATTTTTTTTGTGCTGATAAAATGTGCAGTTCTTCATATTTCGTTTGCAGCACAAGACTGTGGGGTAGCATCATTGTTCTGCGTCACTGATGCAGTACCTCCTGAAGGTTCGAGCAGGAATTTGGAATTTGTTCAAGGTGCCGGAAATAACTCGCTTACTCTTCACAAAGGACACGGTGGGATCTTTAACATCCACCAACTATTGCTGGCAGATGGACACCCAGTTTAACAACCATCCAAGGGACAGCACACACATTGATCAATCACTCTGCCCGTGAAACACCAGGCAGGATTCAACTAGTCAGGATTCGAACCCAGGCTAGACAGCTCAAAGGCAAGTGTGAACACCTCTCTACCATTCGGTCAGCCCAAATGTACACAGCACAAGAGGGAGTGAAAACGGAACACTGCATCAATGTTAGTCCTTTTTCATGCAGTTTTCAGTAAATTAGCTGAATGGTTAGGGGTGGCAGGCTTTGGGTCCGAGGGTCCTGAGTTCAAATCCTACTCAGCTGTTGAATTAATACCAGGTGGGGTTACCTCGGCCTGTCATCCTTCCGAGGTCGGCAAAATGAGTGCCAGCTTGCTGGTATACTGTGTCGGAGTGGCGACCCGTCCAGGATTGTGTCCAATAGCCAAGGAGACTGCTTCGGCAGCACCAACGCTCTGCACAGAGTATGGTCCCAATCTCTTCCTCCTCCAATCAGTGCCTGACACCTTTACCTGGGAGCAGGTGAGTTTATTGATGCTGTTGGAAAATAAGTCAAGATTTTAATTCTGAAGATTTTGAAAAGATACAAACATTTTGACTCCCATTCCCGAAATACGATACCCCTTCCAGTATTAATGTTATTATATTTCCCTTTCAATAATTTCCTCTGCCACTGAAGGTGGATGGAGGGTATGTTTTCACCTCTGTTTGTCTGTCTGTGTGAGCAGAACAACTCAATAAGTTTTGGACGGATTCCGACGAAACGTGGTTGACATGTTCGGTGTGTGACAAGGACGAATTGAATCGACTTTGGTGAATACAGACACCACAGTATAAAAATTTTTTAAAGTGATTCTTCACCTTTGAAAGATAGTGCCAAAAACGATAAAGCATATTGCATGATATCTCAAAAAGTTGTGGATGGATTATAACAAAACTTGGTGGTTGAGTTGGTTAGGTGACAAGAACAAGCGGATTCGATTTTGGTTCAGGGCCTGATTCAGATCCGGCCTATCGGTGAGATACAAAACGTAAACTGTTTAGCCTCGCGGAGGTATGTGATCCACGAAATGCCATTCTAGTTAGCCCGTCCACTGTGCAGCAATCTGTGTTTTGCATTTTGATTTGAAAAAAACAACAATCGGCTTCTATCTTTTGATTGGTGAACCAATTCAGTGACCCAATATGCAAATTCTTAAACACAGACAAGGTGAAGGAGGTTATGTTTTCACCCCTCCTCTGTCTGTTTGTTAATTGCTGGAATCCTTCGGATTTCGGCAAAATTATGTTGGTCGGTTGTGTGTGTCATTCTGTGTGTGTGTCTGTCTGTCTGTTTGTTTGTGTGTTTGTTTACCCTGTAGCAGCCACACCGTTTCAGCGATCATGACCAAACTGGGTACAGACGTCGGCCATGGTCCAACTTAGACACTTGTCGTTTTTGGTGAATCTCGGTCAAAGGTCAAGCTGTTAGGTCACTGAAAAACCGAAATTCTTGTTTTTTGCAATAACGTCCGGTAAAATGGTCGTATCGACTTCAAACCAAATCCAAAATGTTCATCTTCCAATTCTACATCCAACCGTATGTCTCATTGGGGTGTCACACCGACACCCTTCTTAGCGGTCGGGGGTCGAATGTCAGGGGGGTCGGGTCAAAACTTTTAAATTGCAATAAAAACGCCATTTCAAGTCCGATTGACTTCCAAGTTATGATCATGACCAAACTAAGTGCTATAACTCATTAAACAGTAGCACTATCGACTTATAAGAACCAAATTGATTTCCAAGTTTTTGTTTTTTCAGAGATCATGGAGATACGACAAAGTTATTCCGGCAATTCCTTGCTCAACGAGCAATTTCATTTGTTTATTTGTGTGCAGGATATCTCAAAAAGTTGTGCACAGATTCAGATGAAACTTGGTGGATGAGTTGGGTGTGTGACCACAACAAATTGATTCGATTTTGGTGAATATCCGAATCTAAATCTGGATACGAGAATTATTAATTTTTAAAAAAGTGATTCTTCACCATTGAGAGATTGAGCCAAAAACGATATATGACATGATATTTCAAAAATGTATTGGGCCAGATATGTTCTCGTGGATCAGGCATTATGTGGCAGAGGTAGGCACTCTACCGAGTGCCCCTCTAGTTAGGAGCTGTTTTCGTCATGTTTAGCATTCGGGAGAAGAAGTCCGAATAGAAAACGGATGCGGACGGGCTTTGCATTCTCAGATGCTTTCTAGTTTTATCTTGTAATCTCTTCCCTTCCTTTAACCTACAGCTTTGTCTGCATCCTTGTTGTTTAAAGCAATGATATTATAATTTTTTCTGAACATAGACATGTCTGTCTGTCCATCAATATCCGATGATTCCTAATCCTACGAATTGACTTTCCGTAAGAAAGGTTTCTGCCAGATGATGCAACCATTGGAGAATAATTTTTGCCAAGATCTTTCCCACAATAGTCGTGATATTTAGTGATAGTTACTCCAATCCCTTATGCTGCCATTCCTTTTGTAAATAGTCATGCCAGGGGTATTTTTATATATTTTTTTAGGTAATATTTTTGAATCCCAGGTCGAGTAAAAACAGATGCAGAAGTTTCTTCTTAAATTCTCGACTGCCATGTTGTTTCATGTCCAAGAGGAATCTGTTGGGCTTACACCATTTTGTCATTACCTCCGCCAACGAAGGTGGATGGAGATGATGTTTTCACCCCTGTCTGTCTGTTTATTTGTGACTATGATATCTGAAAAGGTTGTAGATGGATTCGGACGAAATTTGGTGGAGAGCTTGCCTATGTGACAACGACAAAATGATTCGATTTCGGAAAAGATCTGAATCTGGATCCGTATCCGAGAACTTTTGAAGTGATTTTTCACCATTGAGTTATGGATCCCAAAACGATATAAAGCACGATATCTCAAAAAGTTAGGGACAGATTCGGCCAAAACTTGGTGGATGAGTTAGTTAGGTGACAAGAACAAGCTGATTAAATTTTAGTTGAGGTCCGAATCCAGATCCAACCTATCAGTGGAATACAAAACGTAAACTAATCAGCTTAGCAGAGGTATGCGCTCTACCGAGAGCTCTTCTAGTACTTATCGCTTCCTCAATCCCATCAATAGTTGATAGGATTAACAAATGTATCCATAATGGCAACTCTTCTGTACAAGCAAGTATATCCTTCCTTACCATTGACAGATGTTTTACGAAGTCATTGAAAGAATCTTTCCATCTCCGTAGTATTTGTATTTGTTTTTGTCGGAGATGAGCCACGCAGTGCAACCGGATAGTCTTCATCTGCCACAGTTTGTCACTGCAGCCTGGCTTTGACATTCAGGTAGCACCGATAGGCAGCACGACTGCATAAACTTTAGGTTTTTGCCTCAATAATGGCCTGGAGTTGTTTATGGTTGTCATCAAATCAGTGCTTGCTTGTTTCTTCAGGGAGAAACCCAGAGTGGGGCCACAGTGGCTTGATAGGCCTTCTCGTGCACGATGTCCCAACTATCCCAAACTGCACCCCGTCACGCATGTTGGAGAAGGAAACTGTGAATTTATTTTTTTTTGCAACCTTGCTTTTGCGCGTCAGTACTGGTAAGCTGGTTGGCTTAACAATGTCAAATCTATTTGAAAAGCCCTGTCCTCCTTCAACTGGTTACATTCGAAAGTTGTACACTGTGTGGACTAGGTAACGGTCAGTAGTGCATTCTACCCGACACATTGCCCAAAGGCTTCTGGTATCAGCCAGATCACAACAGCACGTTAGTATGTAATCAAGAAGATGAAATTGTTTTGAGCATGGATGTTGCAATGTTTGCACGACTAATCAGCCATTTGAAAGAGTGTGTTTGGTGCAAACATTAGTTGTGCAAACCACCAGATGTTGAAACAATGCGATCATTCAACTCATATAATTCTTTCCTTAACTGTGTCATAATAGGAGCACAGATATTGATTAGTAGGGTGAAGCAGTGTTCTGCAAGTGCAAATCTGGGTGACATAAACCAATCACAAATGCCCATGGGCAAGGAGACAAGTTGCTTCACCAAAGTGTTAGAAATGGCTATCCTGCCACCTGCTCCATGACATTCTCCTCGTTCTTTACTTATCCATCAGATATTTTCATGAGATTCTCCGTGACCCTCAAAGTGAGTCTTTTGGAGAGCAGCAATGTCACATTCATTCGTTTGCCATGCTGCTGTATATAGATCGTCAGTTCTGTTGAAGAATTTTCTTTGGCAAGGCTTACAATCATGGATGTGATGGTACTCTGACACGGGATAGTCGACTGAGGGTGGCAGGAAGTTGTAAACTTTTTAGGGTGACGGTGATAGCTCGCCTACTCTTGGTGAAGGACACCATTTGGTCTTTGAAGTCCACAAATGCTACTAGATGGGGCTCCCGGCTTGATATATATCCGAGGGACAGCACACATATTGATGCCTTGCCCTGCATGTGAAACATCAGGATGTCATGACAGTTTATAGCTGGTTCGAGATTCAAAGTCAGGCAAGACAGCTCAGCGGTGCTTATAGTTATCCCTTTTCTACTGTTCATCAATACAATATCGATCAACTTCACATGCATCGAGTACTGTTCACCTTTCTGAACTTCTGTCATTCTTTGTGCCTTGCAATGTCTTCATTTTACAATGTGCAGATATAAATTTATAGTGCTTTTTCTGGAACTAAAATTGAGACCTAGTCCCAGCTGTGTCAAGGTAATCAAGACGATATTTGAGTGTCCGCGAATTGTGGCAGCTAACACACACACACACACACACACACACACACACACACACACACACACACACACACACACACACACACACACACACACACACACACACACACACACACACACGTTGGGTCGCCAATCAACATTAGGATATATAGACTTTAGTAAACCATCAAGAAGATTGATGTTTAAAGGTGTAGCAAAAATTAGCCCAGGAGTGTGCCACGGCAATGATTTTCCAAATAGCTTGGTTTCCTTGTTTGAGGTCGTACAGGATCGTACGATGCCGACTTACACTCAGTGTAGCTATGTGGTGACTGTGGATCCTTTGTCTATTAATTTCCATTCTGCATACAGAATATAAATACATAAACGCAATTGGTTCAATTCCTAACCAAATTCAGCTTCAAACGCAACGCGGAAGGGTGGAGGCATAAGTTAAGCTCCTCTCGTCTCACTGCCAACGATGCTCGATTAGCCAAAGCACCACTATTTTTGCTTATCTGGAATTTAAAATATGCATCAGGAATATAAGGAATTTACACCATTTTCTGGGTCGATCCAGCTGAAATTTGGCAGCAGTGTTCCTCTCCTGAATGGTAACAGGGATTGCAAAGCTCATTCCAGTCACTTGAGTTAAGTAGGTCAAAATGGCTGACTTGTTAAATTTCTTTTAAAATCCTCTCCGACCCACCAGTCAGAATGCTACCAAATTTGGGTTACAACATTAGGCCAGAGTAGTGATGTTAAATTGCGGAGGTCATGTCGATCACGTGACCGGGAGTGTATCAAAATGGCCGACTTATTTGACATTGTTCCGTCACAATCCCACAACAAAAGTAAAATGTCAAAAGATATCATGATGCCAAACCAGAAGAGGATGGTGGTGTCGTATTGTGGCATCATAATGTGGTGTCATTCCTGCCTTGTTTGGTTGTTTTTTTGAGATTTCATCCCTCTATGCTTTGACTTTTTTTTTCTTGTTTTTATATATATATTGTTACGATTCGCACCCGCCGGCGTGCGAGCGGCCGCGCAACTCGAATCGCAACCGCGTCACCCACCGGAACGGACAATTCAGTCGTGACCCTCCTGGGACTACCGCCAGAAACCAGTCACGGGTGGGGGTTTAACCCCACCACCACCCAGTCCGCAGTCTACCCGCGCGAAATAGAGTGAATCGCCGAATGTCGATATACTTAAGTACCCGCACGGGTAATCTTCTGAGGGATGGGACCATGCCACAGGCCGACTCCGGACTCGAACCGCTTAAGCGGTTCGTTCCGTATTACAGGGATAACTGAGCGGAGTTATCGTTGGCCTTGACGGTTCCGATTAATAACCGGGTGTTTTAAAACCCACTATTAATCCCTTACGTGATGCAAGATGGAGATTCAACAAAGGAAAGGACGCAGCGAGACGGGGAACAATTGGACAAGCACACTTTATTACACACACACACACACAGACAAGCACGTATTCACAGCCATACAGTGATGCACATATTAAAGCAAGGACACAATGCAGAGCTACAACCGAATATAATTATTACAACACTTAAACAGTTCTACATTACAAGACTGGCGCCACACACACACACACACACACACACACACACACACACACACACACACACACACACACACACACACACACACACACACACACACACACACACTTACACAAAACCCAAAAGAAATGGAAGTCGCGATTTCCCTGAGCGCGTCGAGTCCTTGGCGACCGTAACTCCGAGTCCCTCCGGCGTGGTCCGCGAGCTCGTGCCGCACGCCTGCACTTGTCGTCCGCTCAACAGCTCAGACGAACGAACAGGACCTCTGACCAGGGACGATCACCGCAACTCTCCACAATTCCCATTCAGGGACAAGGGAACAGGAAAGGGAACGACGTTCTCGTCGACCTTTACGTCCACGCCTTTTGTCAATCGCTTGCACGAACTAAGAGCCTCCCGCTTCCAACCGGGACAAGGGAACAACCAACCAACAATGACTCTTCATGCCCACCCTTTTGTAGGGGCCGGCTCCGCCCTTCGCTCTGCCCCGCACCATGCCCCGTTTCTGTCTCCACCTCCCTTCAAGGCGTTTCCAGAAAGCTCTCGAAGGGGGGCGTGCCCCCACTCCGACCGCCTCACACCGTTTATCCACCAATCAGGAGCGAGCTGCCGCACCCTTCCCCTTCACACCAAGTGTGGTGGGGCGGGGGGAATTCAGGCGGAAGCATCAGGCGGGGAAATTAGGCAGGAAAACCCCACAGGTGTTGTTGGTTTTTGTTCTTGCACGCGGCCGCACGGTGCTCTTTGAATGGCGAGTGGCGAAGATGTGGTAGCGTAGTTGTGGAAGGTGGCGTCGTGTAGTGAATGGCGTGATCGTGAGATGTTGGTTGTGGCGATGTTCGTTGTTGTTCTTGCACCAAATTAACAATAGCCAAATAAAAATGACTAATTGAAGCGTCGCAGCCCGAATGGATCACATATATTCCCTCCATACAACGGGTTTGGGCTAACTACACATGGACTTACCGATATATCTCACCTGAGGACCCTTTATGGTGTAATGCGAATTTCCACAACCATAACAATATATTTATATATGCATGCATATATCTGTATGCATAGTATGTATATATATATATATATATATATATATATATATATATATATATATATATATATATATATATATATATATATATATATATATATCTTCTTCTTCTTCTTTCGGCTGCTCACGTTCGGGGTCACCACAGCGGATCATCCGTATGATCCGCATCGTGATTTGGCACACGTTTTACACCGGATGCCCTTCCTGACGCAACCCTGGTCATATCTTACGACACAGGGATATGGTACACCTATTTTAACTGGGGTATACACCGGCCCAGTATACTGGTACTCATTTTGCCGACCTCGGAAGGATGACAGGCTGAGTCAACCCCCTGGTGTATTAATTCAGTGGCTCAATGGGGTTTGAACTCAGGACCTTTTGGATCCCAAGCTGCTGCCCTAACCACTGCGCCAACACCAGGCTCATATATATATATATATATATATATATATATATATATATATATATATATATATATATATATATATATATATATATATATATATATATATATATATATATATATATATATATATATATATATATATGTGTAGGGTGAATATACTGGTTCTAGCTCACTTTTCCCCATGTAAATGAATGGGGGATTTTCAGCGATTCCCTTTTTTTTCCCTAAAAATAAACCCCCTTTTTATCCGTTTTTCCCTGCTGTGCAGGGGTTTAGCTTTTTGTGAGGCAATGTTTTATGGTCGGATGCCCTTCCTGGACGCCTCTTACAACACAGGGATATGGTACACCTATTCTAACCGGGGCATACACCGGGACCAGTATACTGGTACTCATTTCGCCGACCTCGGAAGGATGACAGGCTGAGTCAACCCCCTGGTGTTAATTCAGCAGCTGAGCGGGATTCGAACTCGGGACACTGGGATCCCAAGCCACCACCCTAACCACTAAGCCAACACCAGGCTTTGTATATATATAACCAGGCTATCCCAAGGTATATTTATTTGTCTCCCCTTTAACCTGGAGGTTGATCAGCTCACTCATTGAACCTATAAAGATTTGTTCATTCTCAAATTCCTTCAATAGTTTAATTTTCTTTGCACAATAATCCCCATCTAAAATATTGATAAACAAAACATTTGAATCTTTATATTTTTTAAGATACCCCTTTTGTGCCATTACGAAATGATAAACTTCTCTTAATGCTCTTGTTTGACCACCTCCTGAGCCACATATCATTTTGAGATTATAGTAAATTGTTTTTTCATTGTTCAATTGATAACCATCAAAGTTTTCAGTCCATTCAAGGATATTCATTTTTTTCTTTACATCCTCTAACTTACTACTTTTTAAATTGATTCGCTTATTTGTTTTATTTACCTTTGTTTTAGTTATTTTTTCAATAAGACTTATTTGATATTTTTAACATTCATTATGTTTTCCATTTATATACCAAGACTGAGATTTTCTCCACTCTTTAGTTTGATTAATACTTGGTTTAACCATTTATATATTGTGAAAAAACACGGCGGTAGCCCTTAAAAAACCCTAACCCATCTTCCCATCGTTAAAACATAATCTATTTTATACACTCTATCATACAATATCCATATGGAACACAATCTATTCCATTATCTAAAATAAATCTCTTATCATCAAAGGCTCCTAATGCCTTTTTATTTACTTCTTCACTATATATGTTATGTTTATAACTTCTTATTGTATTCATTTTCCTATATTCTTCTTTCTTATTCATCAAACAATTATAATAATTTCTAAAAGTTATTGATTTCTTTATTACATATTTCTTTATTCCCTTTAACCTCTTATCAATCTGTTCACCATACTTATAAGCATATGCCTTTGCTCAAAATCCAATAAACTCACTCATTACTTTTCCACCCAACTCATCCTTAAACTTACCAATAACCTTTTCATTCTTTTTGGAAAATAACTCACTCTTCTTGCTGAAATTACTTGTATCATATACTCCAATATTTTTCTTCATATCTTCATAAACATCATCAGTTTTTATATCTAGGATAAAACTATCAGTATCCATATACAACAATGAAACATTTTCACCATACTCTTTCTTTAAGTCATTATACAAATAATCATACATCAATATCTTTGATAAATCAAGAACTGCTGTTCCAATATAAATTGGTTTATCCATTACAATACTTTCCTTTTTCATATGAATTGCAGAAAAGTTCTCTGAAAAAACCTCTTCTCTCTCAAAACTGGGTTTATTTATCAATCTCGAAGCTTCTTTCCAAGATGTTGCGAATCTAATGTTTTGCCTGTTTCTAACATTTTCCATAGTCTTTCCAAATACAGCATTATTCATTAATTTATAAAAGTCCCCTTCAAATTTTACTTTTGTATTTGCTCTCATATCTGTATTGAATTGAATATACTTTTTCACCCAAGGACTTTGTTTAAATTTTAAAACTCTATGAATTTTAGCTACTCTCAATCCTTCTCTCAAAAACTGTTTTAAGCTTCTCTGATGCAAAACATATCCCTCTTTATCATAGAATGTTGTTAATAACTTTTCTGTTGATTTACCTTTAATATTAAAACTTTTATGATAATCACTTAACCATTCTTTCTTTGGAGTTTCTTTCTCACATGCAAAAGGAAGATCTTTATGCTTATTATGAAGATCACTCGGGTACCTCAAATCAACTTCAAAATAATAACCTTCTTCTTCGTCATTCAATTCCTCTTGAGAAGAAATAACAATATTCATCAAAGCCTTTTCATAATCCTTTTCTTCCACCCACTCTAATTTACCATAAGGCAGAGATTGAGACATTGCCCATCCATACAAATTATTAGCATCAAAATACATCAAATAATTACTATCTTTTTCACTATCATAATTTGGAAGATATTTATTATTTGCTTTAGCATATCTTTTTGAACATACTTGTGATATTCCACCTCTCTTGGACTTCTCAATCATCAAAAGCATATCCACATCACTGATTAAATCTATATCTTGTTTTGTCATTTTCAACATTGCACTCCAAGCTAAACCAGGAGCTGTGAAATAGTGGGCAGGATCTAATCCATAACAATTTTTATTATGACAGAGTGATCTAAAAGCTTCAAACACATCAGCTAACAATAAAACATCTGTTTTTAGATATAAATCGTGATATTCTCCAAGGTTCTTTATCTTAAATAATTTCCATATTTCTTGTGCGTGTTTATATTCCTTATCACTTATCTCTTCTTCATAAAGGTTATTATAGAAACTTTCTTTTGATGGAAGTTGTGTTTCTTTAAATCTCATAAATGAATCCATATAATCATAAGGATAAATTCCCTTACTTGTAAGAATTTTCTCTTTACTTTGAATTTCATTCCTTGTTTGAATTTCCTCTCTCGTAAGAATTCCTTCTTTAATCAGAATTTCATCTTTAATCAGAATTTCCTCTTTAGTTAGAATTTCATTCATTGTTCGAATTTTCTTTATGATTAGAATTTCATCTTCAGTTAGAATTTCTTCATTAATTACAGTTTCCTCTTTACTTTGAATTCTCTCTTTAATCTGAATTTCCTCTTTAGTGAGAATTTCCTCTTTTGGAAAGAATGAATTAAGATTTGGAAAAGAGTCCGTGGAGCTTAGATTTGATGCGAGGTAGGCTAGTGGTGTTCCCATAAACTTGTAAGAATCAAGAAACCGAATACGAGTTATAGGTTTTGTGAATATCATTTTTGTAAATGAAATATACTTTTGACTTGTGTTTGTTATGGCAGAAATATTCCCTGGTGTTTTTGAAAGTTCATTTATAAATAGATGTGTATCATAGTTGGCGCTGTTGTGAAGAAAGACTGGAATAAAAGAAGGTAATTTATAATTAAGATTACAACAGGAATGAGCGGGACCTCTATATTTACCAGTAAGATGACAATGATCCCTAACTTTTGACTCCTTAATTTCCCCCTCACAAATATGACAGATATTGTTCTTTCTAAATTCTAATTTTTCTTCTTTGGTTAATTTCATCGGTTCATTTGTTTCTTTCATTAATTTAGTGAGTCTTATACAATCCTTTTCTAATCGTTTTACAAACTCTTGTGAAGCTTTTTTCCACGATAATGTTCAAGTTTGTTATACTTTTCTCCAACAGATGATTTGATATAATAACTGAAACCACAAGGAATATGTTTTTGATATTTATTTGTATATGATTCTTTTGGATTAGGAGAAGCAGTATTAATCTTTTTAAGGATACACTCAAAATCAGCGTATATCACAAATGGGTGCATGATAGATTTATTATAATCTTCAAAAGAAATCTTTTCACCAGGTTTAGGCATTGTAATTACAGCTGATTTATGATTACTACAATATTTTGAATGTTGTTCTAATCGTTCTTTTGTATGAAATGAATTAAGACATCGCTTACAAGGATATATTTTGTTTGCTGTTCTGAATACCTGAGAAGAGATTAATCTTGATAAATTATTGATGTATGTGTAATGTGAATTCTTTCCAACACTAAAATATAAAAGATCAATGTGTGTTTCTTCATTTTTATAGTTGTTTGAAATTTTTAATATTTGAACTTTGTTTGTATCCGTTAATCCATATACATTAATAGAAAGATTATTCTTTTTCTCAAATTTAGGAATATCTGTTAGTGGCATTGGGAATTTAAGATCTTTAATGTCCAAGGTATTCTCATATTTCATATATTGTTTTACTCTTTCTGAATTACATTTTGGTGGATGTAAGTGAGCAAGAACAGACCAGAGAAAACATTTATTATCATTGTTCTTAATATTAACAACTGCCTTCTTTAGTTTTATTTCTTTTGGTAATTCAATATAAGAAGAAGCTTTAAGAGGGTTTGATTTTAGAATGTGTATATCTAAAAAGATGATTTTTTTAATATTGAATCCACTTCCTACCACTGTATTATCAACATCCTCCTCTTGTCTTGATAGTTCTTCATAAACCCCACTATTCAAAAAATCTTGAAATGATGTTATAAAATGAAGATCTGTTCTCATATAAGGAGTTTGTTCTTCATCTTGTCTTTTCATATTCATTTTCACTCCCATATAAAACTTTAAAGTTTTCATTTCTTTTAATGTCTTTTTAATAAATTTTTCAACATCGGGTTTCACTATTTCAATTGATTCAGCTATTGATGATGGACCGGGTTCTCCAAATTGAAAAATCCTTATTTTTATATGCCCTTTAAATGCCCCATCAGTGTTTTCAATATAATAGTCTCCCTTTACTTTAAACTCATTTTTCTTGTGTTTTTGTGATTGAAGATGTTTATTATAACTACTCTTCAAAACATCCTTTGAACAGATATCACAATGTTTTCTTTCCAACTCAAGAGGAGATATTTTATGAAACAGATTAAATGTGTGTTTGTTGGTTCGGAGGTGTTTTCTATAATGTTTATATTCGTGATTACAAACATCGCAGTATGTTGTATTCACCATATTTATATAATAAATCTTTGCTTAAACTAAAATTTTCTTGATGAAAATTTCGTTTGTTTTACAGGTGAATCTGTGCTTAAAACCATTTTATCCTCCAACTTTTTCACTTAATAAATACAATGTTTCAAGACACAAAAGACAAGTTTCAATCAATCTCTTCATTTGTTAAAGATACTGAGAAATATGTCAAGGATGTAAAATTGAACAAAGATAAATATAACAACTATTGGATAAAAACTATTATGGTAAATAATATGAGTTCTTCAATTTCCTTCAGTGGAAGGGCTTTTAGTATACCTGGTAGAACATCAATTAAAGTATCTCTAACAAAAGTTTCTCCTCTCCTTCTAGTAATATATTCAAAACTAGAAAAAGCAATGAAACAAGAAAAAGTATCAAAAAACAAAAACCTTATGGATGAAGCTTTAGAAAGAAAAGATAAGACCATCTGTAATATGCAAGGAGAAATTTGTATTTTTTTCAACAACCCTAAAGATGTAAATCCTGATGAAATAAAGGATGTTAATATATCAGGTGAAATGACATTTCGTTCAATAGTAATTAACGATCATTTTAAAATTACCTTTAATATAAAAAATGTTGTCGTTGAATCTGATAATGAAAAAAAGTATATCGATATCGATGGTAATATACAACTGAAAGTATAGATGAATTTCAGTTTAAGTAAAGTTTTACTTTATAAATATGCTAGACTTTCCTGATTCTCCATATGACAAATTTGAGAATTGTCCTGCGTGTGAAAGACGGGGATTAAACACAGAGTCAAAAGCCTATAAACAATGTATATTCTGTGATTATCTTCTAATTAATGATAATAAAAAATATAAAAAGGAAAATAATTCTTTTAGATTTACACCAAAAATGAATTACTTTACAAGATTGATTAGAGAAATGAATGTAAGGTATGAGAGTGATAACACACCTTTCCTTACAAGGGAAGAAACTGAACGTATAAGAGAAATGTTCAAAGGATTGTTGTTGTATATTATTCATGGATGTAATTTTCAGGGAAATATCAACACAAGATATTGTATAAATAAAATAATGGATTATCTTGAAATTAAACCTGAACTTAGGATAAAATATAGAGTTTCTAAAAAAGCCAATAATAAATTAAATAACCTGTTTTTCAAATATATAAATGAATGATTTTTTACCTATTTGGGAAAATAAGATAAAATTTAACAACCATAAAAATCTCCCAAATTCATTAAGATGTCTCATAGTTGGTTCAAGTGGATGTGGAAAAACCTGCTTACTTTTAAAAATGCTCCTCACTCCCAACTTTTTAGATTATGACAATTTAATAATTTTCACAAAGTCGAGTTTTCAACCAGAGTATCAACTACTCTCACAAGGTTTTAATGCTGGTCTTCAAAAAGAAGATATAATCGGTTTATTTAAACGTCAAAAAAACCTAAATGATGATAACATTGAAGATATAATTCAACTATTTTGTGATACACAGAGATGTAAAAAGAAATCAAATCCTATAACTTGTATTCTTAGTGATAATACGGATGATATACCGTCTCCCCAAGATTTGGATAAATCAAAAAAGAACCTCGTTATCTTTGATGATTGTGTTAATGAGAGAAACCAAACGGTAATGGACAGCTACTACACAAGAGGGAGACATTCTTCTTGTAATTGTATTTATCTTAGTCAATCGTACTTTCAACTTCCTCGTCGTTCCATCAGAAACAATGCTAATACTTTTATTTTATTCAAGTTAAATTCAATAGATATCAATAATTTTTGGAGAGATAATTGTTCTACATTATGTAGTAAAAAGAAATTTGAGGATTATATGAAGCACACGACTGAAAAATATAAATATATTGTTGTGAAACAAGATGAGATATTAAGGGATATATTTTTTGTTTTATAAACAATTACATATATAAATGACAACTATTATTATAAATCTTGTGGGTAAATCTGCTTCTGGAAAAAACTTTCATAAATCAAGTTTCTTGTGTAGTACAAATGAGAATATTGTAAATTTACTTAAAAACACCCCGTGATACGCATTGTATCAACAACAACTAGAGCAATAAGACCTGGAGAAGTAAAAGGTGAAGATTATCACTACATTTCAGTGGAGGAACATATGCGATTGAGGAATGAAGGTCAAATGTTTGAGGAGGTTTCTCTTGGTACAACAAAATATTCACATTGTAAGAGTGAGTTAAGGAAACTAAAATCTGGTGGTGTTGGGATATTAGAAACTAATCCAGAAGGAACGAGACAAATTATTAAACATCTGAGTGGAGTGAAGATTTTATCATTCGGTTTTGATGTTGATGAAGAAACTCAACGCAAACGTATGAAAAGCAGAGATGCAAGTATTAGTGAAGAAGAAATTACAACTCGCATTAATGTTAATAAAGAATTTGATGAAATATTTAAAGAAAAGGATTTATTTGAACACATCTACTTGAATGATGAAGAAAAGGAAAATTTCCCTGTTGATCTTTACAATTCATTAAATGATATTTTACAATAAATAAATGGATGTAAAAGAAAGAGCAAGAAGATTTAAGGAACATCAAGAGTTGGTTTCAAAAGTTGTAAAACAACAGGAAGACATAAAGAAGAAACACAGACAGAAACTAACGGGCGAAGAAGCATTTGAAAGAAAACAAGAGAAATTTTTTAAACCACTTTTAAAAACTTCCCAAGAAAAAATGAAAGATGTTTCCACAGTTCCCACAGTAGAATATACTCCCAGAAAGCTCCAAATGTTAAAAGATTTCAGTCAAATGACGGAGGAAGAATTAGAGCATATTGGAGAATTAGAACATGATGAAGGTTTATTTCAACAACTGGAAGAGATTAATCAACCGCCTGATTATATTGTGAATGCTGTTCAAAACAATGAATATTCAGCGGATTCAAAAACCAAAGCAGGACTCATTCCAACAGAACAACCAGCAATATTTCATCTTGTTCAAGAAAAGGTATTGATATTTAATGATGAATTAAGGTTCTTAAGTTCTGCTCAACCCCTGTTAAACTAACTCCGAGATTAATGTTTCTTCTCACAAAAGATGGAAGACAAGGTTCAACTGTGAAGGATGAATCAAAGTATATTGATAAACCATTGGATATGGAAAATAATGATGATAGAGTATATATTGATTTGCTGAACACTCTAAATTATAAGGTTATTCTTTCTGGTAAAAGTAGGAAGAATGAGAAGGAGAAACACATTATTCAGGCTTTAAGTATCCTTGGTTCAGGTGTTAGTTTTCTTCCAAATGACCCATCGCAATTAGTTAATAGACTGTTATTGTTGTTAGGCAGTCAGAAGGCTGGAAATAACAATTGTTTTAATGAAGCATCAGCCATTTTAGACCAGTTGATGAACATGAAAATAATTAATAAATATCAATATAAAGACATTTTATCTCATATTAAATAAGATGAGAAGCACAATCCTTAGTTTCAATTTCATAACAAGCGACCACACATCTTCATTCCCATACCCACTACAACTTGACACAACAAAAGAATATGAGGCATCTTTATTGTCCATGGAAACTTATAATACCTTATTTAATATAACTGATAAAAATGACAAGTTTAGTTATAATCCCGGAAGTGGATACAAAACGATAACAGTCTCACCCGGAGCATATGAGATTTCTCAAATATCTTCCGAAATTGCTCGTCTTATGAAAGAACAGGGTGATGAACCAAAAAATATTGTTATAAACATTCAAAAACATACTTCAAAATCAACGATTAAAGTTAAAAATAACTACAAGGTTGATTTCACAATTGATAATTCATTTAGAGAGTTATTGGGTTTCTCCTCAAAAAAGATTGAAACTAATGGGACGTTTTACAGTGATAATGTCATTCAAATATCCTCAGGAATAAATTCGGTGTTAATTCACTGTGATTTGATTGATGGTGCTTATAATGATGGAAAAAAAACAAATACAATATTTTCATTCAGTGCATACTCAACCCCAATTGGTTATAAATTCAATATGGAACCCAAAAATTTGGTTTATCTACCTGTGTCAGGAAAAACCATACACAGAGTAAATTTTAGGATAACCGACCAAGATAATCGTGTGATTTCTTTTAATGGAGAAGTTATATCCATCAGAATTCACCTACGTGAAGTTTTCCAATAAATAAATACGATGGTTATTGTGAGGAAACACGAGTTGGGAAAATATAAAATAATTACAGGGGATGGGATGTTCCTTTCCCCATACTACAAGGGTGAAGGTATGTATCTTGGTAGAGGATACTATAAACCTAAGAGACAAAGGGGTGTTGGACATCAATTTAGAGGAGATGGGATAATTGATACTCTCATGGGTATTGGTTCAACTATTCTTAAACATAAAGATCTAATTGGTTCAACTGCTTCTGCTGTGGGAAATGTAGCAGGTGCTGTAAAGAGTATAAAAGATGCTCAGAAGGAATCTCATAAATTACAAGCAATAAAAGAAATTAAGAAAGGCAAAACTCAGTTGTCGCCCCAAGAACGACAGAAAATAATTCAAATACTTGGATCAGGGTTTCAAAAGTTTTAACATCTTTTTTCCTAAATAAATACAAGTATGGAAGCAATTGATAGTATCTATGATTTGGATGATACTATTATTATCTCAAACTCCACTAAAAAGAAGATTACTTCAAGGTAAATGCAATAACTGGAACAGACTGGAATACGAATGGTACAAAAAGTTTTGAAATAAATAATCAACAAACCTATTTGAATCTCTCCGAAAGTTTCTTGTTGTGTAAATTTAAATTCACTAAAGCTGGGAATAACACAAACGCTACACTTGTAAATGATTTCTTCTGGAAAATGTTTGATAGTGTGCGTTTGTATATTGGAACACAAGAAGTTGAAGCGGTTGATTATGTCTCTGCTGTATCTGAAATGATAAAATTTACACTCTATACATTCAGTGATAGAATGGGAAAGGGGTCTGTCGAAGGTTTTATTCCTGATATGTCAACGGGAACAAACACAGACCCTGGATATATTCAAAGGAAAGGAGCGTATAATGATGATACAAAAGCAGAAAATAGTTTTACTGTGGCGGTTCCTCTTAAAGGTATATTTGGATTTTGTGATCATGATAAAGTTCTGTATGGTCTTAAAATTAGATTTCAACTACAAAGGAATGATAATGAAAATAGATTGCTTTTTGGTGTTGGTAATGCTTTTGGTGATCAGAATAAATTTGTAATTGAGGAGATGAGTTGGTATATCAGTGAATATACTCCTAATCTTAAAACAGAAGAGATGTTGAATCGAAGACTTAACTCAAAGAAACCACTCAGTGTATCATACCTCAAAAGAAGATGTCAACACGTTAAACTCAATCAAACTACTTACACGTGGAATTTGGGTGTTCTGGAAGGAAAGCCACGATATCTGTGGATCATTTTTAAAAAGCCAGATGGTGATACTGCGACTGATAAGAATAATGCATTGAGTGATAATGCTAAGGTGAAACAACTTCGCGTTTCTCTAGATGGAACATTTTATCCACGAGATAGATTGGAAATTAATTGGGAAAAAAATGATTTTGCTGAAGCATACAAGTCTTACCAAAAGGTGTGTGAAAGTAATGGAAATAAAGAACCTATTTTGGATATGACAGCATTTAAAAGTTTGTATACAATCTATGCGTTTGACCTGAGCGCGCAAAAGGAAACTATAAAGTCTAATCGAGTGGATACTTCCCTATACATTGAAAGAGGAGAGAGTGAAGAAGTTGATACATATTGTTTGCTTTTGGAAGAAACAGAATTGCAGATTAATACAGATAATGGTGTGATGATTAGTCTCACATAATTTTTTGTTAAATAAATGAGTGGCAAAGTACCAACTGGGGTATATGTTAATCAAATCAATCTTCATAAACTATCATCTTGTGTTCAAAATCAAAAGCCTTGTACGATTAACGTTAATACAATTCAGAGAAAAGGAGCAGTAAGAATTGATGTTTTGCTCACAAGAGAACAGGTTAAAATCTTGAATGACACTGGCTCACTTAAAATTAAAATGACAAAACCAATGTTGAAAAAATATTCAATAAGAGAGACGAGTGGAGGATTTCTCCCATTTCTAATTCCTTTATTTGCTGGTTTAAGTGCGGTTGGAGCATTGACAGGTGGTATTTCAACAGCGGTGAAAACTGCCAACGAAAGGAAGGCTCAACTCCAGGCTCAAAAAGAATTGGAAAGACATAACAAAGAGTTGGAGAAACAAATTAGTGGAAGTGGCGTAATTGTAGATTTTGCTGAAAAACTTGAAGGTCTGCCTGATAAAGCGAGATTGTTAGTTGGAGATATGCTTTCTTCTATTGCACAAGCAGGTGTAAAATTAACGAAAAGAGGTAATGGATTATATCTTTCTAATAAATAAATGAGCATTGATGAGTGGTTGGAAAAATTTGGAAAGAATACAACATCAAATTTCCAACTTGTCAAATATTGTAAGAAATTAAAAATTCATAATGTGGTTATTTGTATGAGAGAT
Organism: Eptatretus burgeri; assembly: GCF_056783735.1. NCBI lineage: Eukaryota > Metazoa > Chordata > Myxini > Myxiniformes > Myxinidae > Eptatretus > Eptatretus burgeri. Next base: position 20,211,869 of record NC_140967.1, read on the forward strand.
GAATTAACAAATGTGCCGAAACATACAAAGAATATTATTATGAACTTAGAAGATAATAATGGGAACGGTTCTCATTGGGTTTGTATTTTTAACAGTCAAGACAAATATTATTTTGATAGTTTTGGCCTTCCACCACCTGTTGAAGTTATAAAATTCTTACAGAATGGTGTTTATCAAACATTTCAAGTCCAAGAATTAAATTCCAAGTGTTGTGGTCAATTATGTCTATATGTGTTATTTCAACTCAACAAAAATAAAAAATTTTATAATATTATTTTTAATCTAATATAAATGACTTATGTTGGTAAAGATGGTTCTATCTTTGGTGTATCTCAAGAACTGGATATTGATTTATCAAATTATTACACAAAGGCACAGGCTGAACGACATAAATATAATATAACCAAAAATATTAACATGAAAAATGCTTTTAAATTAAAAAATTATCCAAGCCCGACTGACGCGAATGACTTGGTGAGATTAAGCGATTTATCACAATATATATCCTTAAATAAAACGGCTGTGTATTCCAAAGATACAGAAGTGTTGATATTATCTCCAGGTCATACAGAATTCACAGTTCGAATTAAAATAAATTTTTATAAAGAAGGGTGTATCGTTTGTATGAGAATAGAACAATGGGGGTGTGATATGAATGATTTAGGGTATAATTGGTCATTTAAAATTAACCTCGAAGACCTGGAACAATTAAATCAGTCTCGTAAGGAAGAATATTATCCACTTGGTATCGAGAATGAGTTTTGTGGGTCCACGATTAGTAAACAACAAATAAAAGAATTTAATAAGGGTAAATATAATAATGGTTTTGCCCTTGTTTATCTCATGAAAACAGAAAAAACAGGATTATATATAATAAGTAAGGAAATACAAAATGATTTAACTATGGGAAGATGGGGAGGTGTTTCGTGCCATAATATTATTCTAACATATATTTCTAATACATAAATGACAGCAAGAAGGCTTCAAGAAAATTATCATTTCTGTGTCCAAGCATACCTTCAAGAAAAGGGTATTCGGTATTTTAATAAATATGTTCTACAACATAAGAATGAGGTATTTCCAATAAAAGATTGGCATTATGCTGATGTTGATAAACCGACAACTTTAGATTTAATTAGAATGTTAAATAATGAAAAAATTATAAAGTTAAGAAAAGGTAAGGCTCTTTTAGAAATTCAAAAGAAATTTTATTGGTTTCCTGTTGTAAAAAAAATTATTTTCGATGCAGGAATAACAAGAAATCCTGATGAATATATGTATAATATTCTATGGGGTGTAAACGATTTAAGGATAGTAAGGGATGAGGAAGGAGTTGAAGAAGAGAGGGAAGAGGAGGAAAATGAGAAGAGAGAGAAGGAGGAGAGGGAGAAGAAAGAGAAGGAGGAAAGAGAGAAGAGAGAGAAGGAGGAGAGGGAGAAGAAAGAGAAGGAGGAAAAAGAGAAGAGAGAGAGGGAGGAGAGGGAGGAAAGAGCGAGACAAAATAAATATCAAAATATGGAAACCAGTGAGATTCAAAAAAGATTGGTGGTATTACAGAAAATAACTCAACCCACCGAGGAGGAAAACAAAGAATTGACAAGTCTATTTGCAATATTTTCTTCAAGACTATTGACATCGTCAAGCTATTCATTTTAATTCAAGTTTTTTTCTTAAATAAATGGAGGAGAGAGTGAAGGCATTTCTTAGGATTCTTTATGTTTTAAAAATTAAGATTCAAATGTGCATGTTGGAAACTAAAAAGGTTTTTGCACTCTGCAGGACTTTTTCACATAAATAAATGAGTTATTGTCTCAAATGTAAAAAGAAAACTAATACGAAAAATATTTCATATATTCAAAGTAAAAATAACAGGGTTATCCAAAAAGGTATATGTTCGGTGTGTAGTTCAAAAAAAAATCAATTTATCTCCAAACACAAACTCGGAGGAGATATACAAAAGTTTTTATCAGGAAGTAAATTTACAACTACTGGAATACCAGGGGAATTACATCTTCCAGGGTATTCTTTCTGTGGTCCAGGCACAAACTTGGATAAAAGATTAGATGAGGCAGACAATCCTAAATCCTGGAGTCAGCCTATCAATAGAGTTGATGAAGTGTGCATGAGACACGATATTGATTATGGGAATACCACAACGTTGGAAGAAAAGCATGAAGCCGATAGAGAAATGTTGTATAATTTGTCTCTGATACAAAATCCAACCTTGAGAGAAAAAGTTGATCGGTTCATTGTGAAGAAGATGATCAGTGCTAAATTGAAACTTGGACTTGGAAATTCAAAAAACTTGTAAGCTCTAATGATGTCATTAAGACTGAAGAGCAATTAGCTGATGAATTACATAAACCAATATTCACAAAGTTTCAGAGAAGGAAAGTTTATTCCAAGGAAGTAGATTATATCTGGTCTGCTGATTTGATTGAACTCAATAATGATAAGGGGTACAAGTATGCTTTAACCGTTATTGATTTGAGGAGTAGATATGTGTGGGTTGTCCCTTTAAAAAACAAAACAGGTAATACTCTTATGTTAGCTTTTCAACAGATATTTAATAAAAGTAAGAGAAAACCTAAAAAATTGTGGACTGATGAGGGTAGAGAGTTTTATAACAAGACATTTATGAATTTTCTAAAAAATAACAGTATTACATTATACAGTACCTTTAATGAAGGGAAGGCAGTTGTTGTTGAACGTTTTAATCGTACCTTAAAAGAGAGACTATATAAAAAATTCACACAACTCGGTTCACAACAATGGTCATCTTTTATTCAGGATATTGTGGATAAGTATAATGACACGATTCACACGGCAACAAATATGAAACCATCAGAAACATTTACAAAATTAAAATATGAAAAAGAGATTAATGTCAGAAAACCTAAGTTCAAAGTTGGTGATATCGTAAGAATATATAGGTGGAAATCTCATTTTGAAAAGGGTTTTACTGAACGATGGACGAAAGAACTTTTTAAAATTGTTGATGTAATAGATACGGTTCCTTGGACTTATAAGATATATGATTTGGAAGGGGAAGAGATTTTAGGTTCATTTTATTCACAGGAATTACAAAAGACAAAGATAAATTGAAATTTTTTGACTCCACCCACACAAGCCCCACCCACACAAACCCCACACAAACCCCACACAAACCCCACCACACACAAACCCCACACAAGCTCCAATAAATTGAAATTTTTGACACCGCCCCTTTTTGACTCCACCCACACAAGCCCCACCCACACAAACCCCACACAAACCCCACACAAACCCCACCACACACAAACCCCACACAAGCTCCAATAAATTGAAATTTTTTGACTCCGCCCCTTTTTGACTCCACCCACACAAGCCCCACCCACACAAACCCCACACAAACCCCACACAAACCCCACCACACACAAACCCCACACAAGCTCCACACAAGCTCCACACAAGCTCCACACAAGCTCCACACAAGCTCCACACACACACAAGCTCCACCCATATTCACATAATTAGTGATTAGTTAATTAGTTCCCCCACACACAACATGTTTATTTAATTAAAAAATTATCCACCCATCCACACAAGCTCCACTCATCCACCCATCCACCCATCTCTCCACCCATCCATTGATCCACACAAACCTCATCCACATTCGCCCCTCCCACATAAGCTCCACCCACATAAACCCCTGCCCACATAAACCCTGCCCACATCAACCCCTCCCACATAAGTCCTGTCTACACAAGCTCCACACAAAAACTCCACACACATAAACCCTGTCCACATAAACCCCTCCCACACAAGCTCCACCCACATAAACCCCGCCCACACACATCCCGACCACACAAGACCCACCGAAGCCCCGCCCACATAAGCCCCACCCACTTACACCCCTCCCACACAAGCCCCACCCACATAAACCCCGCCCACACACACCCCGCCCACACAAGCCCCACCGAAGCCCCGCCCACATAAACCCCTCCCACATAAACCCCTCCCACACAAGCCCCACCCACACAAGCCCCACCCACACCCCGCCCACACAAGCCCCACCGAAGCCCCGCCCACACAAGCCCCTCCCACACAAGCCCCACCCCCTCATCCCCCTGTGCGCCCCACCTTTGACCCACCACCTCCCTCATCCCACCCCCACCCTTCCCCACACACACACATGGGGAGGGGAGGGATGGGATGAGGGGGTGATGGGTCATTGGGGGGGCGCACCTACCCTCCCTTCATGTTTTGATCCTCTTCTTGTAATTCAGAATCAAGTAATTGTATACAAAACAAATATAATTTATTAATGTTGAAAATATTAAATATTCATTTGCGAGAATGTATAATCTTTCCCAGCAATCTTCTCCAGATGTCTTGTGATTTCGAAACTCAGACACCATATTCTGTTTTGAAACAAAAAGTGGATAATAATTACATGGTAATATGAGTAAGCCTCGTTGACCACTGAATTAACACACCAGGAGGCCGACTCAGCCTGTCATCCTTTCAAGGTCAATAAAATTAATTCCAGTGTACTGACAAAACCGCGTTCAAACTAATGATGCAACTAACATTAGACGACATTCTAAAGAGAGAGTGATATTAATAATAATTCAGAAATATTTACCTCCAGAAAATCATGTGTTGTACAAGATTGCTTCAACAGCTGATGTTGTGCGATAGTGCTGAAAAAAAAAAAAAATAAGTCAAGGGTATAGATGAAGAGACAGACAGACAGGGAAAGCAACACACACACACACACACACACACACACACACACACACACACACACACACACACACACACACACACACACACACACACACACACACACATAGACACACATAGACACACGTGTCTCACCATTGGTTTAATTCATTCGAGATCAGAGACCAGTCATTATAAATCATTGATCTCTTCAATAAGAGCAGAGAGAGGTAGGTAGGAAGACAGACACACACACGTGTCTCACCATTGGTTTAATTCCTTCGAGATGATAGGACGTGATAAGACTTCGTGCCACTCATTGAAAATGTCTTTCAATTCTCTTCTAAAATCATTGATCTCTTCAATAAGAGTATTAATTTCATGAACCACGTCGTGATACGTAAACTCAATTTCTTCCAATGCCCTGTCAGGGAAATATATATATATATATATATATATATATATATATATATATATATATATATATATATATATATATATATATATATATATATATATATATATATATATATATATCAGAATTATCATGATTTAATTAATAATCATTTGCTTCATCGTTCAAAGAGAAAACCAAACAAACTTACCAACTCTGTAGTAAGCTTTTGCCTTCATCGGAAGAGAGATCATCCATGTCTCAGTTGTAAAAATGAAAATCCCGTCTGGCAGAAACTTTGTCTGGTGAATCACTTATAAGGCAACAATGAGGAAATTCCCTAAGCATTGGGTGCGGCCACAGGAAATGACAGCTTGGAAAATAACTGGGCGATTGTATGAATCATTTACAAAACATACTTAAAATGGTTTTGATTCAAATGTTTTCAGTTCGTGTTCTGAGATAAAATATAAACACGAGACCTTGTCTCACAGAATAGTTCCTATTTTTTCACAGCATGACTGTCTAAAACCACACAGCACGACCGTGTCAAAAAACACTTCCTCATTTTCACGGCATGAACTGAAAACATTTGAAACAAAACTTTTTTATGGCGTGGTTTATACACAAAAATGATTTGCAACTCGGGCGGTGGTCAGATGAAATCATTAAGAGAAGTTTATCATTTCGTAATGGCACAAAAGGGGTATCTTAAAAAATATAAAGATTCAAATGTTTTGTTTGTCAATATTTTAGATGGGGATTATTGTGCAAAGAAAATTAAACTATTGAAGGAATTTGAGAATGAACAAATCTTTATAGGTTCAATGAGTGAGCTGATCAACCTCCAGGTTAAAGGGGAGACAAATAAATATACCTTGGGATAGCCTGGTTATATATATACAAAGCCTGGTGTTGGCTTAGTGGTTAGGGTGGTGGCTTGGGATCCCAGTGTCCCGAGTTCGAATCCCGCTCAGCTGCTGAATTAACACCAGGGGGTTGACTCAGCCTGTCATCCTTCCGAGGTCGGCGAAATGAGTACCAGTATACTGGTCCCGGTGTATGCCCCGGTTAGAATAGGTGTACCATATCCCTGTGTTGTAAGAGGCGTCCAGGAAGGGCATCCGACCATAAAACATTGCCTCACAAAAAGCTAAACCCCTGCACAGCAGGGAAAAACGGATAAAAAGGGGGTTTATTTTTAGGGAAAAAAAAAGGGAATCGCTGAAAATCCCCCATTCATTTACATGGGGAAAAGTGAGCTAGAACCAGTATATTCACCCTACTGATATGGATCAGGGATCATCATTTATCTGCAGGATGTCTCAGAAGTCTCGACGCATAAGAAAAATAGACATTTTACCTCTAAAGTTAAATTAATTCATTATTTATGTCGGTTTTTTATATTGCGGGGAAATGAAATACCCTAATGTCTCAATAAACCAAGAAAGAGAAAGTGGTACTTGTGTTGCTACATGTTTCTGGAAAAAGCCAGAGGGAGACATGTCAGTTGTTTGATGAAATTATATCCTGAGAAACCAAAGCCAAGTCATTGATTCGTCGGTGAAGTGTTAAATAAGTGAAAACGACTGGAAGTATTGCTGATAAACCTCGTACTGGTTGTTATTACTACTCGACAGATTAAAATAATTCTGAAAATGTTCTTGCAGTGTTTGCAAGAAACCGCCCCAATTTTTTTTCAAGAAGCAGGAGTTAGCTGTTTTTGCCATTGCAATAATTTTAAAGGCAAACTAATCCCACCCAAATAAGGTTACCTTTGTTCAAGCTCTACATGGCGATGCTGACCGACGTGTGTAATTTTGTGAGTGTGAAACGTTCAGACTTGATGTGAAAGCAACATTATCTGAAATCATCTTCAGTGGTGAAGCCTCGTTCCATTTGACCGGGAGAGTCAACAGTCACAATTTGAGTGATGATAATCCCAATTGGACTGATGAAGCTCATGTTGAATATATATTGTTGCGGATCCGGGGTGGCGGGAATCTGACCCGGTCCTAGGTGCCAGCCTCGCCACCACCGTCTCCGGGAATCTATAACGCCGGCCGGCTCGGCAGAGGCCTCGGGTCACGCGTCTTTAATCGCGATACCAACGTAATCCTGTACCTTTCCAGTTGGGGAGATACAACCCCGAGTTACAGACTGGCTTTGTCAGTGACCGAGCGGAGTCTACCAGTCTGTAACCATTTTGGTCTTGTATGCCAATTGAACGGATCATTCCTCGACGCGACACAAATTAATCCATAGCGGCAACTTCATCAGAATTAACCAGATTTATTGGGGACATCAGGTATCACAACACAAGCAATAACACGACAGTGGTTTTATTAACAATCAACCCGTTCTTAACTTGGGAACCACGGCAAAAAGGTTTCGAGGGGATTACTACGAAATATGCCTTATACAACACGTGCAAACAAACATGCATGCAGGACAAGACAGAGTACTTGGTGATGGCTCATGGACGAGAGGACCGTGTCCAAAAAGCACGAAGGTCGCTCGTAAAAAACAGCGGGTTTCCACGGGTTCGAACTCCCGCTCGAACGTGCCGCGCAGCAAGAAATGGCGGCGCAGCACTCCAGCTCCCGCCCAAGTCACCGCGTGCGCGGTTCTCCTCAGCGCGCTCCGGCTCCGCGCCACGTCGACGATGCGAGATCGCCGATCGCTCTCCAGGGTTCAGCACACGAATCCCGGCCTGGCCTGCTCTCCATACAAGGTCTCAGTCGAGGTCCGAGTTCCGCAGGCGGATCACAACGTGTCGAGCCGTGAGGTGAGCAAGGACTGTCAGACGCTCCGGCGTATCCTCTCTGGCCTTCCCGCCTCGAAGCCCAACTCCCGCTTCGTCCCCTCAGTTCCTCTCTCGGTCGAATCACCGACGTGCAGGTCGGTTCAGCGTCTCTCCCGGCAGACCCAACACGGTGCCTCCTTCGTTCGCTCGCCTCGAAGCGACTCCGAGCACGCCTCGAGAACCCGGCCGTTCCTCACACACAGCACTCCTTTCGTCCCCTTTTCTTTTTCTCCTTCGAGTCGTGAGGTGAATCGACGTGCAGGTTCCGCTTTCTCTGCCGGTCGATTCACCACTGCCTTTTTCTTTTCTCTCTCGCCTCGACACGCGAGCTCCTTCGACACACGTCTGTGTCGGCGACTCCCTGACCAAAGCCTCCTCCCCTTCGCGTCACTTCCTGTCCAGGCCACACCCCTCGCTCTAGGCCACTCCTCTCAGCCCACTGGGAGGGGCCTATTCCGGAATGAGGAAGGAATAATAGTGATCTCTTGTTTCACCACCAAAGCACGAACACAAAAACAGTCTGTTACACCTCCCGACACACACACATCGTCCCTTATACCACACAACCTATCTATACATGAATTTAATGGGGGAACTGAGCTAATCCTATATTTAGTATTCCCGTTATGGCCATTTCCGTAACTATATGATTGTGGAATGATTCTGTGGTGTGCTACTCATCATGACGTTCTGTTAGGCCCCTACTTTTATGAAGAAAATGCTTCCGGTGCGAGCTACCTCATAATGTTACAAGAGGTTTTGGTTCCATATTTGAATGGTGTGCCTTTCGTGCGATTGAGAACAGTGTGATTTCAGTACGATGGTGTACCACCACATCATGCCACTGCTGCCCGAAACTGGAAGGATGAAAAAATACCATTGAGGTGGATAGGATGCCGTCACCCAGTACAACACCCCCCCCCCCCCACGTACTCCAGATCTAATGCCACAAGACTTCTTCCAATGGGGACACCTGAAATCCGTGGGTTCCAGCACGAGGCGAAGCAGTAGAACACAGCTGAAGGAAAACATTCAGAAAGAATGTGCTGACATCAGTCTTTCCTTCTTAAGAAAGGTTCATAACAACATGCGTGCAAAAATTGTTATGTGTATGAAAGTTCATGGGATCTGGAGATCATTGGATCTGGAGACCATTTAATAAATTAAAAATAAATTTGTGCTTTTTATTTTTTATTATGGGTTCAGACTGCTGAGACAAACTGGAGATCATTTTAAGTTGTGTATCATTTTGACTGGCTTATCAATATCATTCAAAGATCGAAATACTTGAACGGTTAGTTTGGTCGAGGCCATTTATTCCTCATGTACGTGAAACACCCTGCAACCCGTGCCGAAAGAAAACCGAGTATTTGGAACGGAGCCCGCAATTTGCATCCAATCATGTTACTTTCATTTATTTTTTTTTTTAATCTCCATGGGGAGGCACTCTTATGTTCAAAGTTTTGTGTCAATCAATCAAGCAGTTGCAGCAAAAACGAAATTAAATGCAAACAAGTCTGGAGACGACGATGGTTCACGAGCGGTATTTGACGATGTAGATTGTTTCAGAAGTCAAGGATGAGACAATGTGATAATTTTTGACCAAGTTATAAAAATGATCAACATGATGTGGTATGGGTGACGGGTTATTCGCTGCAAAATCTCGAAAACCCGGTTTCGTTCAACAACTTTAAAAATTTGACCTTTGCAAAACCTTTAAAGGTCACAAAACAATGTTGTGGACATGAAAATAAGGAAACAGGATACGTGCTATAGCTTATTGGAGTTAGTTCGTCGAAGAAGGTCGAAAACCCGGTTCGATTCCCACAACTTTGAAAATTTGACCTTTGTGAACTTTGAAGGTCAAAGGTCAAGGATTATGACCTTTGGTGCAAAACTTCCTCTGGAACATTCCAGGAACAATAGAACGTCATATAGGCTATATGGCATTTTACACTCCTCGGATTATATATCCATACCTTGATGAAAACAGCGTAAAAACAAACATGAAGGGGGCGCCATGGGCAAGGTGTTCGAGATAGAGCAAAATGGTTTCAAGACTTTAGGTGGGGAATGACCTCAAGATTATGCATAAAAAATATTGTCATCCTAACTCTCGAAGTTTGGGCAGTCGTCTGATTTTTATGTCAAAATTCAAAATTTTATAAGTTCGTGACCTTGTGATCTTGACCTTGGGATGAAAACGAAAAATCGACCTCCGAAACCCCTGCCAGATTCGACAAACCCCTTTGGAGAAGATGCAAATTGAAATCGGCTACCCCCTAAAAACACAATTCACAATTTTCTCAGTTCTTGTGACCTTGATCTTAGGACAAAAATGAAAAATCAAGCTCGGTGGGGCTATGCAGGTGCCATTGGGCTAACCAAATACCGAAACCCCAGCAAGATTTGACAAACTTCTCGGAGAAGATGGATTTTTATGTCAAAATTCGCAATTTTATAAGTTCGTGACCTTGTGACCTTGACCTGGGACGAAAATGAAAAATCGAGCTCCGTGGGGCTATGCAGGTGCCATTGGGCTAACCAAATACCGAAACCACTGCCAGATTCGACAAACTCCCTCGGAGAAGATGGATTTTTATGTCAAAATTCGGAATTTTCTAAGTTCGTGACCTTGTGACCTTGACCTGGGGACAAAAATGAAAAATCGAGCTCCGTGGGGCTATGCAGGTGCCATTGGGCTAACCAAATACCGAAACCACTGCCAGATTCGACAAACTCCCTCGGAGAAGATGGATTTTTATGTCAAAATTCGTAATTTTCTAAGTTCATGACCTTGTGACCTTGACCTTGGGACGAAAATGAAAAATCGAGCTCCGTGGGGCTATGCAGGTGCCATTGGGCTAACCAAATACTGAAACCCCAGCCAGATTTGACAAACTCCTCGGAGAAGATGGATTTTTATGTCAAAATTCGCAATTTTCTAAGTTCGTGACCTTGACCTGGGGATGAAAATGAAAAATCGAGCTCCGTGGGGCTATGCAGGTGCCATTGGGCTAACCAAATACCGAAACCACTGCCAGATTCGACAAACTCCCTCAGAGAAGATGGATTTTTATGTCAAATTTCGCAATTTTCTAAGTTCGTGACCATGTGATCTTGACCTGGGACGAAAATGAAAAATCGAGCTCCGTGGGGCTATGCAGGTGCCATTGGGCTAACCAAATACCGAAACCCCTGCCAGATTCGACAAACCCCCTCGGAGAAGATGCAAATTGAAATCGGCTACCCCCTAAAAACACAATTCACAATTTTTAAGTTCGTGACCTTGTGACCTTGACCTGGGGACGAAAATGAAAAATCGAGCTCAGTGAAGCTATGCAGGTGCCATTGGGCTAACCAAATACCGAAACCCCTGTCAGATTCGACAAACCGCCTAAGAGAAGATGCAAATTGAAATCGGCTACCCCCTAAAAAAACTTTTTTGGGGGCGTGGCTCCACCCATAATGGGTGCACCACGCCCATTCTCAGGAAAACACAACGAGATCATGATAGAAACCTCCCACCAAAATTTTATCAGGATCGGATCAAAACCCACGGAGCTATGCTCGGGACAGACAGACAGACATACAGACAGACAGACAGACAGACAGACAGACAGACAGACAGACGCACAACAATAACGAATATAGTGGTCACTTATTTTTTTCGTGAAATATTTTTTCGTGAACCAATACAGGTGAAAATGTGAGGGCCTCAGCCAATGTTCCACAACATGGTCAAGGATGGTTATGGACACCTTTTAATAGTACAGTTTATTTTTATCTTTACAACACAAGTTATTGGTTACCTCGCCATTCATGTTTTCAAGTTTGGTAACATTGACAGGCAAACATACACAAACTACAACTGCACTCAGTAGAGCACACACCACCACCAGGCTGAGCAGTGTACGCTTTGTGTCCCACTGATAGGTCGGATCTGGATCCGGACCTGAACCAAAATCGAATCGCCTTGTTCTCATCACAAACTCAACTCATCCACCAAGATTTTTTTGTAATCCGTCTACAATTTTTTGAAATATCGTGCTATGTATCGTTTTTAGCCCTATCACTCAATGGTGAAGAATCACTTTAAAAATGGAAAACTTCTTGGACCCGGATCCAGATCTTCACCGAAATCAAATCCATCCTCCATAACTTTTTGAGATATCGTGCTATTATACATCGTTTTTAGCCAGATCACTCAAAGGTGAAGCGTCACTTTCTGAATTCCAGTATCCGGATCCGGATCAGATCTTCACCAGAATCGAATCAACTTGTCAGTGGCGGAGGTAACAAATGTGGATTAAGTGTCACACCCGTTACAAATGTAGAAGGATCACAACTTGTAATTTAAAGTCAAATGTGTCTTGTACTCCTTCAGATTAACGTACATTTCTTGTATGAGCATCAGTGCTGCTCCAGAGCAGCTTCTGATGTGAAAAAAGACGAACTGCGGAATAACTTACGATTTGTTGGTTTACGCCGGAGGAGTTCAAGCCGATATCTGGTCTACTTCACCAACGTAGCAGCATCAGAATAACGACGATATGAATGGCTCCTCGATTGAATGCGGACATTTGCTGCGGAATGATAAGGGTCAGATTCATTCTACAGGTACCCGCATGCACACCACTAGCAACTGCCAAGTGACAACTCATAGCAACACCCTAGAATTTTGGATCCCAAATAATTTGATGCAAACATTTTATGACTTTGACACACCGTTATCAATCCGTTAACGAAAATCCGTGAATCCACATCCATAAATGAAAATGTAAATAAATGAAAATAAGAGCTTAAACTACTCCGGCGTAAAAGGCGATGTGAACACGAGAGCCACTTGGTTGCTGTACCGGTGAGGTTGACGTGAAGAGGGGCTTGGTGAACAACAAAAAGCAGAACGTTGCCTGAAAAGTCAAGCTTGAACAAAATGGCAATTATACTTGATGAGCTATGGAGCATCAAACTTAATCTTCTTAATGCCAAAAAATACCGAAATTATGACCTTACAATGAGTGACAGATATTTAATTGAATTGTCTTGCGAAGCAAACAGACTACGTGGCCGAAGAGATGTAATTAAAGCAGGCACAAGTTTGTCTTGGGTATCGTTCGTAATCCATCTAAATGTCAATCTCCTGGAGAGACAGGCTCTGAGAATAAAGATCAGGAAAATTACAATCCTGAGTGATCATGAGATAGACGCTCGGTTTGTCTCTCCTGGCATCATTTCTGCAATAAACACACACACACACACACACACACACACACACACACACACACACACACACACACACACACACACACAGCGATGACGACAAACATGCATGGCCGTGTGCAGTGGTGTTTTGAAATTGCTGAAAGACACTGGGGGTCAAAGTACCTTGATATTGCAATGTTAATCAGCAAAATCTAACCGTATGCCTCGCCAAGAACTAGCGGAGAGGTCACAAGTGGTCTCGAGATGTACCCTTAATGGCTATGCTGAAAGCAGTTAGCCCAGGATGGCCTCACTGGGTAGTCTGTAAGCAATTGGTTCAGGGTGGGTCCTTCATGGGTATGCCATAAGTAGATGGTTTTGGAAATACCATTTCTGGGTATGCTGTAAGTAGTTGGCTTTGGATGTACCATTACTGGGTATGACATAAGTAGTTGGTTTTGGATGTACCATTCCAGGGTATATGCCTGGTGTTTGCTTGATGGTTAGGGTGGTGGGCTTGGGATCCTAGGATCTTGAGTTCAAATCACCCTCGGCTGTTGAATTAATACCAGGTGGGGTTGACTCTGCCCGTCATCCTTCTGAGGTCGGCTAAATGAGTGCCAGCTTGTTGGTATACTGTGTCGGAGTGGGGACCCGTCCAGGATTGTGCCCAATAGCCAAGGAGACTGTTGAGGCAGCACCAACGAGTACTCTGCACAGAGTATAGTCCCAATGGATGGATTCCTGGTTATGCTGTAAGTAGTTGGATTTGGATGTACCATGACTGGGTATTATGTAAACACTTGGCTCAGGATGTGCCTTTTATAGGCAGGTTGTAACTTGTTGCTTTTGGATATTCCATAAGCAGTTGGTTTAGGGTGTGTCCTTACTGGGTATGCTGTAAGCAGTGCCACAATGGTGTTAAAGGTTTAAAATTATGGTCGACTTTGCGGTCGTAGGATGACACGTGAGGTTACAATACATCAGTAGACCAATGCCAACGGCTGGCTTGATATCTTACTTGGAAACTGCTGTTCAGCCTGAGATTGCAGAGCTTGTGTCATTTCAATGGAGGATAAGTGATTATAATGTCTGTCCATGTTGGATGAAAACCGACGGATGGCATGGTTGTGCCCAGTGCATAATAGGTGTGTACAAGGTACAAGTTGAAGTGGGATTTTGGAGCAGTGAGGTTGGGAGAAGGGGGGGGGGAGTATATTTCTTCACAAATGCAATTTCTTTAATGTTATGTGTTCATTCCAATTTTATTTTCATTCTGGTATTCGAGAAGCTATCATGTTTATTTTGTCCTTGCATGGCATTGTATTTATATTATCCATATTAAATGCGTACAATTTTGAAATGATCATTCACCTTGGCAGATTAATTTTTCATGATTGCTGCACATGGGGTTTAGGCTAGGCCAGATTACCACATCGGCTAACTAGGCCTGGGCCGATGGCCCAAACTTCAGTGGGGGGCCAAAATTATGGATGTGATCATCTTGTATCTGATCTCAAAAAAAATAAAATGACGTGCATATGTAAGCCATCATTAATTATTTGGGTGCCAAGTTTGAATAAACATCGGGAAATGTTAGTCCGAGAAATAGTTGAGGACATCTTCAACATTGGGGGGGGGGGGGGGGTTACAACTTAAATAGCCACCAGGCGGCCATCTTGGATGTGATCTCAAAACTAAAATGACGTGCTTATGTACACTACCATGTGTTGTCTTGGTGCCAAGTAGGAATAAAATCGGTCCACACATGTCCGAGATATGGTTGTGGATGCACACGCGCATGGACACGAAAATTGAGACCAAATCCGTAAGCCCCTGTTTCGGACTAATTCCAACAGGGGCGAATCATATGCTGGTTACTCCTTTACATGTATTTACCTAATTATAATTTTGGATAAACAGGGGAGATGGGAGCTGCATAAGAACAGTTCAATATGGCAGTTCCAGTATTTGTAATTATTTTCAGATGCCTATTTATCTTATTATTCCCATTGCATGGATAATAATCAATCAATCCATCATCTCACTAAATCATTATCATCACCACCATCATCCTGGTTCCCATCATATGCTGCCTTTATGGCTGCTGGTTGCATCATTGGTTATGGACGCGGCTATGCCGCTGATGCAGTGCCCCGATTACCAGTATACTGGTGCTCATTTCACCGACCTCGGAAGGATGACAGGCTGAGTCAACCCCACCTGGTGTTAATTCATTGACAAACGGGACTCAAACTCAGGACCCTAGGATACCAAGCCACCGCCCTAACCACGAAGCCAACACCAGGTTACATCATCCTGGTGTTGGTTAACAGTTAGGTGGCTGGCTTAATATCTTTGGGTCCTAAATGTGAGCCCTATCCGCTTTTGAATTAACACCAGGTGGGGTTGACCCAGTCTGTCATCCTTATGAGGTTGGTGAAATGAGTACCAGTGTACTGGTAATAGATTGCACTGCATCCGTGGCATAGCTGTGCCCCCACAAAATGATGCAACCAGCAGCCACAGGCTGCACACAATAGCTATTAATATTATTATTATTATTATTTTAGCAAAATGATCATCAGATTGCATTAATTATGCAGCATACAGGACACGATATATTAATGATGACCTTCAGACAAGACTTTCACTCTCTATCAAAGCTAAGGACATCTTTTGCATGATACGCAGCTCTTTTGATGTGTTCATCACAGCTCCATCTATTTATGAATTATTATCACTCAATTTCCGAGGTAATTGCAGAAAAAAAAAACACACAATACAGGATGACATCATGAGAGTGGTGTACATCAGAGCAGACAGCACCCCCTTTACCTCTCCACAAATCCAAATCCAGTGTGGTGTAACTACTCACTTTAAAAAATACATGGTTGTATCCACAGCAAAATGCCCTCTTTTGTATTTCAACATGTGTTATGCATGCCTACAAGCCTTTCCTGCTGTAAGCTAAGCTGTTGAACGTTTGCCCCGAAAACATGTCATGGAAAAAACAAGGAATACTAGTTGTGATATAACAGGATGCAATGCTGAGCCTTTACAGGCAACTGCTTGTCTGTTACTTTGGGTTTAAACTGATGGTTTTCAACGACCCCCTAACTCTTCCACGAACCCATATTTAGTATATAAAGGACTGTTTGGAGAGTAATCTAAAGGCCCATGTTGGAGGCTTTGCATATTGCACCCAGCTATGATAAAATCTAGCCCCCTGTGGTTAGGACTGTCATGTGACTGCGTGAGGTTCAGACGTCCCACTGAGCATTCAGAAGGCAATGCCAAACCTCTTGAGGAGGGCACAGTGAAGCCACACCCCTCGGCAGGCACCAACTCTCTGAGCATGGAACCAATTAGAGTGGCCCATGTAACCAAGAAATTTTAAAGTCAAAATAGAAACAAACGAACGACGCAATCAAAGCAAACAATAACCTATCTTATGCCAAATTTAAACAAAATGCTTAATGTTATTGGAATGACAGCAGGCTCATAGGATTTGTTATTCATGGACGCCGATGTGTAGAATCTGACCACAACTGGAATCCAAAGAGTAGCACAGGAATGATGAGGTGCAAGCTGCATCTAAAGGACGACAGAGGAGTTACATCTGATGGAGTAGACGAAATAGCAAACGGCATCACAGTCTATGGAGATTGTTGCAGCACAGAGTCAAATCAGAAGTTTATCTGTTTCTGTGACCAAATTGAACAGAAAGGCAGGCAAATATGCTTTGGGAGAGATAGCTCCCATGACATCAGCACCCTCAGTGAATATGTGCACCACCGGTGATGCCCAGACAGAACACAAAGTCTTACTTGGAATCTTGAAGGCAGCTTACGCAGTACAAGGAAACAAGACCCTCTTTGGCTTTCACTCGGAACACCAAGATGAGCTCGACACAGCCACAGCAATGCAGTAGTTCCCAAAATGGACAGAACAGTGCAGGCCTTTTTGGCCTTCTCTGGCCAATGATCTGGAAACAACTGATGAAGGAGCTACACTCGCTCCTTCATCAGTTGTATTCGCAGTGCTCTAAGTGCTCTCTTGGCCCAGCTCCTGCTTCACCACACCAAACTCTATCCTTGATGACACTCCTGGGTGTCGCCTTTTATGACCCGCTGCCTCCAACCAAGCCCTCGCTTTCAGAACTTTCTGGGTCCCAGACCAATCAGTGTGCAATGTCCATTAGGCCGTTGATTTTTCCAGACAATTGGCTCCTTTTTATTGTACTTTGGGGAATAGGCTTGCTTGGACCCTGTCAGATGGTGGTGATGCCAACACTTACACATCAAAGTAAAACGACAAAAACATTCTAGAAAATACTTACTATAAAAGCTATTTACCCAAAACACAACAAAAAAAAAACATTAAATAAATCGACTGAAAAAATTTCCCAGTAGTTGAGGATTGAAAACAAGTAAAAACAAGGAAATGAGTAAAATGTATTATTCGAGCACTCGGTTAAACCACTTTTTGTGGAAAGTAAAGCTTCTCTCCTGTTTGGCATCAAATTAATAAGATTTTGTAGGACTGTTCGGACCATCTCCCTGGACATCCGCGTGAGAGTTTCCTTCAATTGCACCTCATTGCTTGAACGTAGCTGGGTTGCTTGCAGCTGATGATGCAGATGCTCCCAAAGGTATTCAATCGGATTGGCTTGTCTGCACATTGGAAGGAGATGAATCATAGCCTGGTGTTGGCTTAGCGGTGAGGGTCCTGAGTTTGAGCCCCGTTGGCCACTGAATTAACACCAGGGGGTTGACTCAGCCTGTCATCCTTCCGAGGTCAGCAAAATGAGCACCAGTATACTGATAAGAGGGGCGCTGCATCAGCGGCATAGCCACGCTCCCAACCAATGATGCAACCAGCAGCCAAAAAGGCAGCACACGATGGGAACCACAGAAACGAGACGTCCTTCAAGAAACACCAGGCCTGCGTTTCCCTAATCCCAAATCATTGCACTCCTGCCTCGACACTTTACTATCGGCTGACAACATTGGAGTGGAAGGTCTTCAAGTACAAATTTTGCAATGCAAGTCTGACCTCAACCTGAATTGTTGAAACTTGGACTCATCAGACTAGTGTACAGACAACCAACAGGTTTTACCAACTAAAACTTAATAAAAGTAGATTTTCCACTGTTGGGAAACGAGGCGCGTCTGACATTTTAACCTGCTTAACCCTCCATCAGGACTTCTCATCTCGTCCCTTCAATTTGTGACCCACGTCCGACAATTAGAAATCGTTCATCCACCCATATTTCCATATTTTGCTCTGACGAAGGGCTAACACTCCAAACAAGAGCAACACCTCGTTTACCGTGACAGTCAACATACTCATCAAGTTTTAATTAATAAAATGCATTCTTTATCCTGTCCACACATGCAGACTGACCCTTGCCTCAGACTTGTATTCTGTTGTGCAGTCAGACCTGTCAAGGAGTTTTATTCGTTTTTATCAGAAGTGTTTTCCCTTTGGTAGTCTGTAAAGCCACTGCCCTTTGTCGTGTCGCTCCTCCATGAGCCTATACCCGTATATAATAAGGAGGATTTTTTTTGTTTGCTCCACACCTTCTGTCGTCAAGTCGGTGTAAATGTCATTGGATGATTCGTTGGCTCATCTCTGTTGCACAAGTGATGTCAGCAGGAGAACCTTGACAGCAAGTGTGGATGTGGAGAGGAAAGACACCATTATTGTGGAGTTGCTGTTGAAAGCCTTCTGGGTTGCTTTTACAAGACATTAACATATTTTCGGTGATGGAGCATTCCACATACACTCTTCTTGATTAGGTCTTCCTGTTTTGTAACTAATATAAGTTGCCTTTTTGGCAAATGTACCTGTATCAATAATTCCATTCTTTTGCATTGATAATAAGTAGATAAACCATAAACATATGTACCATGCATCCGGGTTTAATAACATGCACAGCAATTTATCTTCTGTACCTTTACCTGCCAACCTCTGTAGGCTTGCGAACAATGGCTTTACCACTGATAGGCTTCAGTTTTTTGTTTTCATACTCATGTGTACCTGGGAAAAATGATGCTGAATGTTATCATAAAGCAGGTCTTTGGGCTGATAGCAATTATATCATGGCTGAATTGTGAATTATCTGGATATAATTATTAAGAGTAGGGCTCAATGGGGCATCCCTCCATGAAATGCATCTTTTGGGTCATTAATGCAAATCACTCAATCATTTACGCAAACCATTAACTTCCCGGGTAAGGGAGAGGGGATGGTCGGGGATGGGTGTGGGGTGTGGAGGATTGGGGTGAGGTCTAGGGATGAGGTGTTTGTCTTCCACACTTGATAGCGTAGTGTATGTGTGTATTTGTTTTTTGAGTCTCATGATCTAAATGTTCCAACCGATGACTTCATCCTTTATATAAAGAGTCAGATCAACAAAGATCCCGGTGTTTGCATTTGCAATGATTAAGTAACTTGAGTTAATGACCTGAAATGTGTTTGAAAGAGTGGTATATTAAAGAAATGAAGATGGATGGAGATAAACAGTGTTGAGACAGCTTTGGATTCTCCAAGCCTATACTCCAGGTGTAAGGAAAAGACTTTGCATTTTAATTGTTCATTTGACAATTTTTGCCGAAAGTCAGCCAACAAAAGATGGTTCAGGATGACACGGGAGAGATTACGCTTAAAGGAACAATAAAATCAACATCAATATCTTTTTTATTGAATTATTTTTGAACTAGAACGGGCACTCATAAAGCGCATACCTTCGCCGCCACTACTTTTTTTGTTCTTGGTATGAGTGTGGGGAACTGGTTTCATATGAATGGTCTTATGACACAAACCACATATCTATAATGTCATGACCCCCCCCCCCGACTTTCGGGGGCTACGGACTAAACAACAATCAAATCACGTCGTTTTGGCGAGTCTTCACTCGCAAGCTCGGTGAATACAACGTTTCAACAAGAGAAGGTAATCTCGTTTGATGCTGGTTTCATGCAAATCGAATAATAATTGACTGAGTTATGCCGAAAACCGCATATTTTTCAAGGGCGTGACCCCCCCCCCGACATTTTACCCCAACCGGTGACATGTGTTATGACGTCATTGTGTCACAAGATTGGGCATTAAATTCTGAACATTTTGGTGCTGGGTTAATGTAAAGCGGACAAGAATTGACTGCGTTATGACAAAAACTGCATATTTTTCAAGGTCGTGACCCCCCTGACCTTTGACCCCTAACCGGTAACAAGAGTATGGGCGTCCTTGTGTCATATTGCATATCACAAGATGAGGCGTTGAATTCTGAACATTTTGGCGTTAGTTGCATGCAAATTGAATAAAAATTGACAGTGTTATCGTAAAAAGACGATTTTGACCTTTTCGTGACCTTGACCTTGACCTTTGACCAGAACGATCCCAAAATTTAATCGAATGCTTCCTGGCTAATAACCAATCATCCCACCAAATTTCATGCAATTCGGTTTAATACTTTTTGAGTTATACGAATCACAAGATTACAAATAAATAAATAAATACATAAATACACGCCGACCAAAACATAACCTTTCGCAGAATGCGAAGGTAATTATATTTTATATATATATATATATATATATATATATATATATATATATATATATATATATATATATATATATATATATATATATATATATATATATATATATGGAGCTTCCGTTTATTACAAACTCAACCAAAGAGTACATAGAACATCTTACCATGCACAGTGTGGAGAAAAGGGACATGGATTAAGGATATTTATTTCTTCTCCTTCTCCTTCTCCTCCTTCTTCTTCTTCTTCTTCTTCTTCTTCTTCTTCTTCTTCTCTCTCTCTCTCTCTCTCTCTCTCTCTCTCTCTCTCTCTCTCTCTCTCTCTCTCTCTCTCTCTCTCTCTCTCTCTCTCTCTCTCTCTCTCTCTCTCTCTCTCTCTCTCTCTCTCTCTCTCTCTCTCTCTCTCTCTCTCTCTCTCTCTCTCTCTCTCTCTCTCTCTCTCTCTCTCTCTCTCTCTCTCTCTCTCTCTCTCTCTCTCTCTCTCTCTCTCTCTCTCTCTCACACACACACACACACACACACACACACACACACACACACACACACACACACACACACACACACACACACACACACACACACACACACACACACACACACACACACACACACACACACACACACGTGCTCATTTTGCTGACCTCGGAAGGATGACAGGCTGAGTCAACCTCCTGGTGTATTTTTAATTCAGCAGTTAACAGGGCTTGAACTCAGGACCCTGGGATCCCAAGCCGCCACCCTTACCACTTGGGATCCCAAGCCACCTCCCTAACCACTAAGCCAACACCAGGCTTCAAGGATCTATTCAACTCTTGTTTTGTATTTTCCGAGCACGATCTATGTTAGCTTTGTTTGTGAACTCCGAATTATAGGCACACTGGTAACCATACGAAGCCGATGGGTCAACCGTACGAAGACAGTCAAAAGCCGAAATTTCTGCCAACTCTTCTCGTGGAAACTGACAATTTTTGAATGATCTTAGAGAAAAAGATGCACTTATCTTCTGAACGAAGCTCTGTCGTTGCGACGTTAGATACTGCCATTTTGTCTGAATCTCGATATTCCTCAGCCCTTAGAGCACACAGCAAATTGGATTGGACGAGACAGCATACAATTTTGTTCAAGTACTGCTAAACTGAAGGTTTTTGGAAGGGCAAACAAGGTGATTTGTGTTTTACGTTGCTCCAATATGTAATTCAATTGAAATAAAATGAACGTTTCAAAGGCTGTAGAAAAGAAAAACAATTTGGAAGTTGATTGCCACTGTCACAGCGTCTTCGACACCACCTTATTTAGGCTTAAGTCACATTTTCCACGGCGGCCGTGGGGTCTCCAAAATCTACGGCCACCAGCAATTATACGGCGGCCGCAGTATTTCCACGGTCACACAATGTAGCAGTCACATATGTTTTTATTTTTCGGGGAGCCGCACGGGGTATTTAGAAATTGTGGAGACAGAAAACGTGGGTTGCCGTACGGTCTTTGATTTGATGTCACATGGTGACCTTAAGGTGGCCCTGCGGCGGCCATAGAATTTTCAAGGCAGACGCAAGGTAGCCTCAAGGTGCCCACAGGGGGCCCTAAGGCGAACGTGCAGCCAGACAGACGGTAACGAGGGGGGTCATTATTTATTTATTTTGATTTTTTTACCAGTTTTTTTTTTCGGCTTGTCGAATTGCTACGGTGAATGTAGAAATGAAAAAAGTTATAACTTCGCGTTATAATTCCACGGCGACCCCTACGGCCTGTAAAATATAGCCAAATGGCGTCGGGCCACCCTGAGGCCACCTCAGAAACTCTGCGGCCGCCGCACGTTTCTGTCAATTCAGAGGGCGTATGGCCACCGTATCCTCGCCGTAGAGCAAATGTGACTTCAGCCTTAACACATTACATTCGTTATTCGTGCTTGTTGTTTGTGTTCTTTATGATGTCCCTAAAACAATAAATTTCCTGTTGGAATGATTTTCAATGTTGGTTGACTGCCGGACAGGCAGCCAGACAGAATGGACCAGTAGCTTAATCGTGCTGTACGTATGCACGATCGGGACGAAACTTTGTAGAATTCGCCAAATTAAGACCAAAAGTACGACCAAACTATAGGTTTGTGCTCCCATTCATGTTCCAACTCGTGTTTTACGGTGTTCAAAATATAGAATTAAATTGAAGTTGAGTGGTTCCTCAATCATCGACTGAGGTCTGACAGACACAGTGAACCAATTGCTTTACCCCACTTCGTGCTATGTGTGCGGGGTACAAATGGTGGAATTTGTGAGTTTAACCCCCCCCCCCACCCCCTCATTTCATCCCCCATACAAGATATGCATTCAAATAAAAAGAGAGTTGTTTAAAGGGTTTTCAAAATGCATTACTCACTTTAATCCAATATATTACAATTTAATATTTTTAAAAATTCAAAATCTATAGTGCCTTCAGAAAGTATTTGCACCCCTCAACTTTTGTCACAGTTTGTTGTATTACAGCCTGAATTTAAAATGGATATTTAATTTTTTTGTCACCGATGTACACATAACACCCCATTATGACAAAGTGAAAACAGGTTTTTAGAATTTTTTATAAATTAAGAATGAAAAGCTGAAATCTCCTGCGTCAATAAGTATTCAACCCCTTTGATATGATACTCCAAATTGAGCCCAGGTGCATCCATTTTCGTTTGATCATCCTTGAGATGTCTCCACAACTTGATTGGAGTCCACCTGTGGCCAATTTAATTGATTGGTCATGATTTAGAAAGAAACACACCTTTCTATATTAGGTTCCACAGTTGACAGTACATGTCAGGGCAGAAACTCTATCATGAAGTCCAAGGAACTGTCCGTAGAACTCTGCGATAGAATTGTGAGGAGGCATCGATCCAGGAGAGGGTATAAAACAATTTCTAGAGTGTTGAAAGTTCCCAAGAGAACAGTGAGCTCTATCATAAGGAAATGGAAAGAATATGGACCGACACAGACTCATCCTAGAGCTGGCCGTCTGACCAAACTGAGTAACTGGGCAAGAAGGACCTTGGTCATGGAGGTGACCAATAACCCATTGACCACTCCAACAAAACTTCAGAGTTCCTTGGCTAAGCTGGGAGAACCTGCCAGAAGGACAACAATCTCTGCAGCAATTCACAAATGTAGGCTTTATGGGAGAGTGGCCAGATGGAGGCCACTCCTGAGAAAAAGGCACATGACAGCATGACTGGAGTTTGCAAAAAGGCAGGTGAAAGACTGAGAGCATGAGGTAAAATATTCTGTGGTCTGGTGAGACGAAAATTGAACTCTTTGGCCTGAATGCAAAGCGCGACGTCTGGCAGAAACCGAGCACAGCTCATCACCTATCTAACACCATCCCTCGCATGAAGCATGGTGGTGGCAGCGTAATGCTATGGGGATGCTTTTCAGCACTGGGACTGGGAGACTTGTAAGGCTCGAGGGAACAATGAATGGAGACAAATATAGGCTAATCCTTGAGGATAACCTGCTTCAGAGCGCAAAAGACCTTCAACTGCGGTGAAGATTTATGTTCCAACAGGACAACGACCCCAAGCATTTAGCCAAAGCAACACTGGAATGGCTTCAGAACAAGAACGCGAAAGAGCTTGAGTGGCCCAGCCAAAGCCCAGACTTGAATCCCATTGAGAATCTGTGGAAAGACTTGAAGATTCGCTGTGGTGTTGTCCTTCCTGGAAGTCACTGTAGTGTCAATCTTGTTTACCCCGTCTATTCCCTCTTCTATTTCTGTTTCCCTCTTCCATCCCTCCTGTCTCCTACTCCCCTTGTTAAACATTCTGCGTTAGCTCTCATATGAGCCTTGACATTGTATCGAAAAAAAAAAAAATTAAGATTGCTGTTCACCGACGCTCCCACCCAACTTGACAGAGCTTGAGCAAGTCTGCAAGGAAGAATGGGAGAAAATCCCCAAATCCCGATGTGTAAAGCTGATACAGACATACCCAAGAAGACTCAAAGCTGTAATCACTGCAAAAGATGCTTCTACAAATTATTGACTCAGGAGGTTGAATACTTATTGACGCAAGACATTTCAGCTTTTCATTTTTAATTAATTTGTAAAAGTTTGTGAAAACGTGTTTTCACTTTGTCATTTTGAGATGTTTTCTGCAGATCGGTGAAAAAAAAAGATCTCAATTTAATCCACTTTAAATTCAGGCTGAAACACAACAAAATGTCACACGAGTCGAGGCGTGTGAACACTTTCTGAAAGCACTGTAAATGATCCCTTTACCTTTTGTTTAAACTTCATGGTTGTCTTATTTTTGTACTTGTTGATGGGCCAAGAGGTGTGGTTAATAACATAAACAAAGTCCATTGAAGTATCTTGAGGTAGCGTACTTAAATTTGATGTATTGTGCCCGTTTTTGATTTTGGACATGGTGATAAACCTTTACCCTGGTGGTGTACATGCAAGGTGGTGTAATAATGCAAACACCCACCTTCAGATGAGACCTTAAGCCAGCTGTCTTATCTGCAAGCATTTCCATATTCAGGTAGTGGACAAAAATATGGAAACACCAATGGAAAGTCACTTAATAGGGTGTTGCGCCACCACGTGCAGCTAGTATGGCCTGTTTGCACTGTGGCATAGAGTCCACCAGCGTCTGGAATTCTGCAGGAGGGAGGCGGCACCATTCTCCCACGAAAAGGTCAATAAACTCACACCTGTTTGATGGAGGAGGAAAGCGCTGTCTCAGGCGTCATTCCAGAATATCCCATAAATGCTCAATTGTGTTCAAATGTTTTGATTGTAAAGGCCGTGACAAATGGATAACATCATTGTCATGCTCATCAAATCAGTGTGTGGACACACATGCTCTGTGGATGGGGCAGTTGTGAGGGGGTCACTTCTCACAGCCATGCTAGCCATAATAATAGACAACCAGGTGTGTGCAGCATTTTTATACATGATCCTAAGCATGCTGGGATGTTATTTGCTTCATTAACACGTAGGTCACATATATGTGGAAGCCGTTGCTTGGTGTCCCTCATTTACCCAGGTGTTTCCATGTTTTTTGCCCATTACTTGTAGATTTCCGTACCTTTCCCACGGTGTCTTTCAAAAATATTTGGCCATCGTGTGCTGGTGCACTGTCCAAATTGCAAATCCATATCCAGTAGAGAGAGCTGCTTCAGCAGCATCTGAAGGATGGAGTAACCTGTCCAGGTTAAATTCTCAGCAATTAAAATGTTAAAATAGCTGCGTCATGAGTCCTCCAACATCTAAACGATTACAAATCAAATTTTTGTAGTATCGAAACTGACTACATTTGGGTTGTTAGACCAACTAACACATTAACCATGTACAACCTGTTTTCTGGCAGATTTCAGGTTTCGTCATTGTATTCCATAATTATGCCACAAGTTTAGGGAATAAATACCATATATATATATATATATATATATATATATATATATATATATATATATTTAAATATGCCCTCAAAAAGGTGCTTATACTTATTCTGAAAAAAAAAAAAAGTTTTGGTTTTTTTTTCATGAATCATCTGACAGCAGCCAACGACAATGATCACCTTACAGAGGAAAATGCACCGTGGCTTTTAATCGCACAACCCAGCATGGTAAAGGTTATTACACGTCGCAATCTGCAATCAAACCATCGACATAATCCAATGCCGCTCAGGTGCCCATCAGCATCCTTATGCTGTTAATGGCAAAGGTGGCCATTAAAATTTGATTGTGCTGTTGTGAAAATGTCATGCCTCCTATCTGCACACAAGACCAGGGGCATAATCTGGCTTATGGCCAAGTGGCCAATCTCCTGTTGACCTCCTGCTTCCCGAAGGAGCGCACCATGAAGCCTGTGTTCCTGGCAATACGTAGCTCAGGACTTCGTTATGTCCGGATGCCTTCCTGCTCAGCATGCTACTAGATCTGTTTTCTTGAGCATGAACTTTTGTATGACCTTTGGTAAAGCCTTTAGTCTATCCTTCTTTCGCTGGCCACCGATTACTGTGCCACGGTTGAAATAAATGATCACTTTAGGCTATTGTAAAACTTTCAAAATGGGGCCCACATACCTCAAGGTTAGAAGTATTCAAAAGATGATAGATTGAGAATGGTTGATAGTATTGATCCAAATAATTAAGAACGATGTTTTGCAGTGCAATTGGATACTAGCACAAAGCATTTGTCATAAGGTCACCATGAGCCTTCTTTTTCTTCTTCTTCTTCTTGTTCTGGGGGTCACTTTCTGCCATGGGTCCACATGGCTGACATGATGTTTCCACAGCCAACTGCAGAGCAACACTTTCTTTAAGGTGTTTTCTTTTGTAGTTATCTGGGATCTCCATATCTTTGACAGAGCATCAGGGCACTCATGCCAAAATTTTGAAATTTCCGTGGCAAAGAACCGATCCTGGTCATGTCGCCACTCCATCACAATGTTCGGAAATTTGATCTGAGCAGACGTTGGAATGAAACTCAAACCAGTGTGGGCAAGCCATACCTTGTTAAGATAGCTTTATTCCTCCTCTCAAGCGAGGATTGTTTTTCCCCATCTGTTTATGATTGATATCCATTGCTATTCATATTTCGGTGCCGCCTGTCGCCATTGTTGCTGACATGTTAATCTGCTTTCTGGTATTGATAGGCCAGTTACAGGTAGTCATTGTTTTGAGGACACATGATCTGATGTTGGCTGGCCCAGCAACAGAGTTTTTTGAGAACACATGGCCCAGCTGGCCCAGCTCACGTTTTGAGGACACATGGCCCAGCTCACGTTTTGAGGACACATGAGCTGATGTTGGCTGGCCCAGCAACAGAGGTTTTTGAAGACACATGGCCCAGCTGACCCAGCAACAGAGTTTTTTTGAGGACACATGAGCTGATGTTGGCTGGCCCAGCAACAGAGTCAGAGTCGACAGTTGAAAGAAACTTCTCCACATTCTAAGGTGCAAAAGCACAGAGTCCAGGAGTAGTTGGGTATGACAGGAAAGGACTGGCACCGAGAGTGAGGGGTTGGGGACACAAGATTTGAAAATGAACACAGAATTGAGGCATTCGGCCTTCTCACGGGTGGAGTCGGCTGGAGTGCCATTTGAAGAAAGGGAAGGGATGGAAGGGGAGCACACTTCACAGACAGACTTAACAAGGTGCCACCAGCTTTTAAAGAAGGGATACAAATTTGTAAGTTCATTCTTGAGGTTGGACAGATCTTGTTTTCTGGCTCTCCTGAAAGAGGACGCACACTTGTTGTGGACTTTTTGGAATGCACTGAGATTGCCATCGATTGGATTAGGAGGAGAGGAGATTGGGACCATACTCTGTGCAGAGCGTTGGTGCTGCTTGAGCAGTCTCCTTGGCTATTGGGCACAATTCTGGACAGGTCGCCACTCCAACACAGGATACCAGCATGCTGGCACTCATTTTGCTGACGTTGGAAGGATGAGAGAGGAGGGGTAGATTGGGACCATACTCTGTGCAGACCGTTGGTGCTGCTTAAGCAGTCTCCTTGGCTATTGGGCACAATCCTGGACGGGTCGCCACTCCGACACAGGATACCAGCATGCTGGCACTCATTTTGCCGACTTTGGAAGGTGACAGGCCAAGTTAACTCCACCTGGTATTAATTCAACAGTTGAGCGGGATCTGAACTCAGGACCCTCGGATCCAAAACCCGCCACCCTAACCATTAAGCCAACAACAGGCATATCGGTTGGATTAGCCTTCCAGGAAGAGAAGGAAAGTTGTTCAGGGCAACTGCCTCACCACAGGATTCAGTGTATCAGGAGCAGGAATAAGGGTTGGATACCTGAAGATGAGATGGGATGAATCTGTAAATAAGAGAGTGGGTTTCTGTGGAAGAATTTCTAGGCTGAGTTAACATCAGGGGCAGTAGGTATGTGAGACCAGTCCTGAAGAGAGATGGCTGCTTGCAGGCCCTGACAATTTGCTTGAGTGAAATACCAGAGTCGCCTGCATTGAGGTAGCTTTCGGAGAATAGCCAGAGAGGTGTTGACTTTCACAAGCATAGGATCAGATGAACCATTTGGAGCAGAGTGAGAGCATGAGACATTTGCGAGAAAGGTAGTCATCATCAAGTCAACAAGGGAGGTTTGCCATTGGGAGAAATCCAGGTTGGAAAGTTCACAGATTGAGTCAGTCCCATGGAGTCACAGAAGTCCTTTGCTGAAGTGCCAAGGATAGAGCTACCAACACCCAGCCAAGTTGCATGGTGACAATTGAAATCACCATATATGAGGAAGAGAGAGTTAGGATGAATGGTTGGTAGTTTGTCCATGTTGTCTGAGAGAGATGTGGATGGAATCGTCACTGTGAGAAGGACGGTACAACACACAGATGAACAACAATAGGGATTGGAGGGGAAGTTGCAGCCAGTTGTACTCCTGGGGTTTAGGAAGTTTAAGATCAGTATAAGCGCGGTGAGAAGTCGAGTTCTTGAAATAAAGTGTAACTCAACACCAGGGTGTGTTTGAGATGAATTTTACTTCCATAGTTTGCAAGAACAATGAACAAATTATTGCTTGAAGAAATGAGACCACCAAGTTCATTAGAAGCACTTCTGCTAAAACAGAAACTGTCATGCTTTGGGCACATCATGCATGCAGAAAACAAAAGTCTGAATAAGTCAACCATGCTGGTTTCGGTTGAGGGAATAAGAGGAAGAAGCAGACCTTGTATATGCCTGATGGATGTGGTTAAGGCTGCAACCAAGCTGTATCTGCCATTGCTTCGGAAAGCAGTGCAGGATAGGGATCGGGATGTTTGGAGACATCTGATCATTAATGTCACCAGCAGTCTGCATGACTTGACAGAACTGGATAACTGGTTTTCATAAGTTTTACTTAATTCTGATAGGTCTCTCTCTCTATCGAGTGCAGCCTGTGGCTGCTGGTTGCATCATTGGTTGGGACGTGGCTATGCCGCTGATGCAGTGTCCCCCTTACCAGTACACTGGTGCTCATTTTGCCGGCCTCAGAAGGATGACAGGCTGAGTAAACCTCCTGGTGTATTTTTAATTCAGCGGCCAATGGGGCTTGAACTCAGGACCCTAGGATCCCAAGCCGCCGCCCTAACCACTACGCCAACACCAGGCTAATTCTGATAGGTGTGCGGACCAGCAACTGTTAGCTGATATACCGCCCACATGTAACTGCGTCCAATTTTCTCAAAACTTCCCTCAAGCGAGTATTAAACGATGCTAATGACCCTTAAGAATGGGGTTATGCATCAAATAAATGTCACATTTACGCCGTAAGGTTGTCGGTAGCAATATCCCACATCACACGTGAAACCATGGCTGGGAGAAATCACACATGAGGCCAACATATGTTATAGATCATTACCACTTACCGAGCAAGTCAAAACGGCTCTGATCTGTTCATCTATGGGGGATGCGATAAGCATAGGATGCCTTAAGCATGTTGGGTTTCCTCCAAACTTCTTCCAGTTTGGTAGTGGCTGTTTAAAAAGGTAATCATACACTGGTCAGAGTGGACCGAATAGGTTGTGGTTCTAATAATTTTTACTTCCCGTCAGTGTGCCCCATGAAACGCCATGGTAAGCTATTTGTACACGTCAGCACATAGTTTTTTCAAGGCAGAAAGCTCCTTTGGAGAGTGGGAAATTAAGTTGCTACAACCTCAGTCGTGTGACCTTTCCAGCCCCTGAAAAGTTTGGTTGACTAGTTGAGATTGGATAAGTGGTGACCAAATGTATCGCAGTCAGACAGACTGACAGACACCAAAATTGAGTGTTTTAATATGATGTGGGGTCATGCCATTCCATGCTTTGCTGCTTGGTTTCTGGGTCAAAATGGTAGAACCTGCTTTCATCACCAATCAAGATTTGGTACAGAAAGTCATCACCCTCGGTAACATGTCGTTGAAGCAACTGTGAGGACACATCGATGCGTATGTTTTTATGTTGCTCCACAAGCAAACAGGCAACTCAATGGAAACAAACATTCCAATATCCCAAGGTCGCTATCGTCTCCTGTATGGCATGGTGTACTCCGCCAAGCTGCCCAGCGATTTCCGGTCCTCACGTTCAGTCATGGTGCTTCTCAGTCAACCACAGCGTGACTGATCGGCGATATCCATGTTTCCATCACTGAAGTGTTTCACCCACCTTCTGACACTCCGAGCACCCATGAAGGCATCTCTATACACCTGACTCAATTAGGCGTGGATATCTCAGCTGAGTTGTTCTTCTTCACGAGGGATTAAATCACTGCACATTGGTGAAACGATGTCGTTGACAGACATTGTCACAATGGATTGTGGGATAACCGGTGGTGTGCATGCACCACGCCTGTGTTTTTATTGAAGTGGATAGATGGATATATACAGTATGTTAGTAATAACTTGTTGAATCCACTGATGCTCATGACGTTTGGTATGGAACCACCTATATAGAAACATATCTTTAAATTATAGGCTGGTGCTTCTGCTTCACATCTTGACCCTCTACGACATATTTATACGACACATTTGTATCCAAAGAAACCAAAAGGACCTCACAGGTTAAAGTCAACACTTTATCTACTTTGCAAATCGAGCTTCTTGCCTAGTCTATTCAGAGGAGTACAGATGTTGGGTTGACCTCTCAGCCAGGGTGGTGAAAGGAAATGCCATCATCACAATTGAAGCTTCCGCTCCTTGCCTTGCAATGTGCTTGTTGAATCACATCATTTTAAAACATGAGAATATCTGATTTCCATTAAAAGGAACTTGAATGCAGGAGGAGGCCATTAGACCCATCAAAACCTGTGCAATTGCTGTAAACTTATGGCTGTTTGTCCAAGCTCTCTTCTTTTGAAATGCCGAGGATCAATAATGAAAGCAACATGTACTGTTTTTGAGTCTTGAGCACGGCTCGACCGGGGTTGGCTTCAAACCACCAACCTTAGAGCGTACGCTCTAACCATGATCCGACAGAGTTCAGTTGAAAGAACAACGCAAGTCGTCTTGTGTCAACAATTTTCAACCAGAATACCTAGCGCATAATTGGAAATGTATCAGTTCGCTTCAGCTCACCCAAACCTCATGCGACCACGATGATCTCGTGAGATCACAGCGATGGTCAATACATGAAGTGCAGTGAATAATGCATGTGTGATGCAATTCCAAGAAACAAGCTTTCCTGGAAGCTTGGTGTGTATACACTTTGGTGCCATCTCGGATGGATTCATTGGCCATTCTGGCTGGGTCGGCTTGGATACTGGCATTGTATTATAAACGGCCCTATTGAGGATGTGAAGTGTGAGGCCCTCTTGTATCATTAGCATGGCTCGATGGAAGGCTTATTCTGAAGATCTTGCTCACCGCTGGCAGGTTGGTGACCTTGTTGTCTTATTCCAGCTCTCCTCCAGCCTTGCTCTTTGTTCCCTCTCACCTCTCTGTCCAAACCCTGCCCCTCCAGGTTTGCAGACATTCAACCATAAACCCGTAAAATAAAATAAATGTTCTTCTTGTAGGATTAGGAGCACAGAATAAAAATTCAAAAGTGTGTGTGCAAAAACTTACTTTGAATTGGAGAAACTTTCAGAGGAATAAACTGCTTTAATGTTGACTGGAAATAGGCCATGAAGGAAGCATTGCAGAAATCATTAAAGTGCATCCATTTTAAAAAAAAAGATTAAAAAAAAAAAACAGAAGGAAACGTATTTCTCATCTCATCCTGGCACATACCCGTCACATCTCTGCTTTAAAAAGAGAGAGAGAGAGGAATATTAAATATATAGATAGCCACGCGTTCACAAAAAAGAAAGTTCAACCACAAAGGAAAGACGAGAGATAAAAGGGATTCCCAGGATAGTTCAGTGATTAGGTGCTCGCTCGTACTTCCAATGTTTCTTCATAACCAGAGGGATCGGATACAAAATAC
>NC_140967.1:20249431-20289431 GCF_056783735.1 Eptatretus burgeri
TGAGACCGTACCTCCCCATCACCTCCTCATCCTCTTTATTCCCTTCCCCAACATGTCCATTGAAATCTGCTCCAATCACCACTCTTTCATCCTTTGATACACTCTCCACCACTTCATCTAACTCACTCCAGAAATCTTCTTTATATTCCATCTCACACCCCATATGTGGGGCATATGCACTGATGACATTCATCATCACCCCTTCAATTTCCAACTTCACACTCATCACTCGGTCATACACCCTCCTCACCTCCAATACCCTCTTGACATGATCTTCCTTTAGGATTATCCCGACACCATTTCTCCTCCCATCCACACCATGGTAGAACAGTTTGAAACCACCTCCAATGCTCCTCGCCTTACTCCCCATCCACTTGGTCTCTTGTACACACAGTATGTCCACCTTTCTTCTCTCCATCATATCAGCCAACTCTCGCCCTTTGCCAGTCATCGTCCCAACATTCAGAGTTCCAACTCTCACCTCCACACTTCTACCCTTCCCCCTCTCCCACTGCCTCCGGACTCGCCTTCCCCGTCTCCTTCTCCTCCTTCGCCCAGCAGTAGCACAATTTCCACTGGTACCCTGCTGACCACCGGTACCGGTGGCGGTCGTTGGTAACCCGGGCCTCGACCGATCCGGTATGGAAATTCGTTTTGTTGTCCGCATAATGATTTGGCATAGGTTTTTACGCCGCCGGATGCCCTTCCTGACGCAACCCTGGTCGCCTCTTACGACACACAGGGATATGGTACACCTATTCTAACCGGGGCATACACCGGGCCCAGTACAACTGGTGCTCATTTCGCCGACCTCGGAAGGATGGCAGGCTGAGTCAACCCCCTGGTGTTTTCGACTTGGTTTATATATATATATATATATATATATATATATATATATATATATATATATATATATATATATATATATATATATATATATATACATATATTAATTCAGTGTCCCAACGGGGCTTGAACTCAGGACCTCTTGGGTCCCAAGCCACTGCCCTTACCACTGCGCCAACACCAGGCATATATATATATATATATATATATATATATATATATATATATATATATATATATATATATATATATATATATATATATATATATATATATATATATATATATATATATATATATATATATATATATATATATATATATATATATATATATATATATATATATATATATATATATATCCGGGCGTAGTGGCGTGCGCCTGTAATCCGGCGACTCGGAGGCTTGGGTTGGAGGATCGCTTGAGGACGGGGGCTCTGCAATGGGCAGGGTGTAAAGCAGCCCGGAATCATGGCGAAACCCAAATCCTGATCCCTGTGTCGTAAGAGGCGACCAGGGTTGCGTCAGGAAGGGCATCCGGCGTAAAACCTGTGCCAAATCAGTATGCGGATCATAACGGATGATCCGCTGTGGCAACCCCTAACGGGAGCAGCTGAAAGATGAACAACATATATATATATATATATATATATATATATATATATACATATATATATATATATATATACATATATATATATATATATATATACATATATATATATATATATACATATATATATATATATATATATATATATATATATATATATATATATATATATATATATATATATATATATATACGTATATATATATATATATATATACATATACATATACATATATATATATACATATACATACACATATATATATATACATATATATATATGTATATATATATATATATATATATATATATGTATATATATATATATATAAATAACAATTGACAACGAATGTTGTCTTCATTGGTTAGATAACTTATACGGTATGCCGTCCTGATGAGGTTAAATAAGCCTGAAATCTGGATAGGTGGCTCTATTTGATGTTGAACCAATATTGACCATATAATCTCTGTCTGTTTGACAGAGTAGTTGGGTTGAGGCCTTCAGGTTGGAGGTGACGTTACATATATATATATATATATATATATATATATATATATATATATATATATATATATATATATATATGTTGTTATGGCTGTGGAAATTGGCAGACCACCATAAAGGACCTGAGATCAGTTATGACGATAAGTATATGTGTAGTTAGATTTCCCCACCGTTGTTTAGAGGGAATTTCCGTGTTCACAGGGCTGCGATCCTTTGAGATAGCCGTTTTTCTTTTCTCTAACATTATTTTGGACCAATCATCCCCCAACAACCAAATCGCCACCACCAACATCATTCCCAAACAACAACTCAAACACCACCACCTTCGCCTCTTTACCTCCACAACTCCACCCCACAAACATCGCTTCACTGCCATTCTCAAACGACTCCCCCAGCAACCAAATCGCCACCACAAACACTCTTCCCAAACCACCGCAGCAAACTCCCACCACCTTCGCCTCTTTACCTCCACAACTCCACCCCGCAAACATTGCTTCATCGCCATTCTCAAACGACGCCCGCCAGCAACCAAATCGCCAACACCAACACCCTTCCCAAACCACCGCAGCAAACTCCCACCACCTTCGCCTTTCTACCAAACGTCGTGCCATGGGTTGTGAATGGATCCTTTCAAAGGAGAAATCGGATCAAGAATGAATCACGCCCACTTTTCTTCCATCCAATGCTGAGCATCAGGTGGTGTAGCCCCGCCTCCGAACCCGCTGTGATCCACAAATTTGCATATGCGCTACTCCCCCGGCCGATATAAGCGCGAGCATGACACAGCTCGGGGCAGTCAAGTCAGGTCTGGAGAGCGGCAGTCAAGTCGGGTCTGGAGAGTGGCGGTCTGGAGGGGTCAGAGCTCGAAGAGGCAGACGGCGGCAGTGTCGGTGCAGCAGTGTCAGTGGGGCAGAGTCGGGAGACGGAGCTCGAAGCAGACGGGGAAAGGCAGACGGGAGTTGGGAGACGGAGAGGAAGGAGCTCAGAGCGTCAGCAATACCCCTCTCCCTTACCGTGCTCCGCGCTAAGAAAGCACCGGAAACCCCGTCCGTTCCCCTCCCCAACCGTGGTGCCGACGGTGAAACACGTGCCTGCGTGGAGAATGCCGGAGAAAGCTCACCGGCCACGCCAGGGGCACGAAGCCAGGCGCAGCTACGCTGACATCGTGGCTTGTCCACCATCGCACCACGAGGGCGCGCGTAAGACCCTTCGGTGTCGTGGACCTGGCCACTCATCCAGGTTCCACGCACATTTGGTCCACGAACCTGTCTGCCACCCTTGCCTTTGAGGGTGGCTTTTTCCTTTGCTTTTGTGTAAATGCATGTGGTGGCGCCGTCTTATAAGTAGAATTGTCTCAGTGTGCGTGTGGAATAAAGACACTTTATTCGGTTATAATTCTTCATTTGCTTGCTTGACTGTTCTTATACGTGCATGATTTTCTATATGGCTGTAAAATATGTGCTTGTCTGAGTGTGCAATAAATGTGCTTGTTGAACTGTTCCCCGTTTCATTGCGTCCTTTCCTTTGTTTTAAATTTCCATCTTGCATCACGGAAGGAATTAGTAGAGGGGTGTAAGCAACCTGACCTATGTCAGGTCAGGTTAGATCTGTGACCTGCTACAGGTACCATGTAAACCTGTACTAACCTGCTCCATGGTCGGGTTGTCAGCGACTAAACCGTCTTCCCCACCAGGTTTTCTGGTGAGGAGGGTGTTTCGATATGGACACCCAGCAGGATTAAAAACAAAACCTGTCAAAGGGCGAGGAGCTCTTTGTGAGCCAACGGCCATCCATATCTAGTGCCCAACTGTGTCTGCGGACGTCCTCCTGCAGTTGGGTTACTTTTTTATTAGGAGGTTGGTGGCAGGATTTGCACTCCGGCCACCGTAAAACCCTTCATTCCGCAAAACACAAAACGCAAAAAAATCTGAAAACCCACTCCGTGGGAGTACCTCCTGTGCAGCTTCCCTTCGCAGGGCAGCTGACCAGATGATGGGATTGGGGCAAAGCCTTCGGGACCCCCAATCTTTGATGATAGGAGGGAAACCACGGGGTAACATCCCTGGGTCAGATTGCGGGAGAGTGTGTCGGAGTGGTGCTGAGGTGTCGTCCACCAGACGGCGGTCTCCTTGGGTTAACCTGAGGCGGTCCCTTCGGGTGGGTGCCTGGAATGTCCTATCCCTAAGAGAGGATGATCACCTGTCTCTGTTATCATCTGAGCTCAAGCGTTTGGACATCGGGATTGCAGCTCTCCCTGAGGTTTGGAGACCGGATTGCGGCGAGATAATGGTGGGTGGTTACACCTACTATTGGTCTGGTCGCTCCGATGGTTACCATCGGTCAACGAGCATATTATGAGATTAAGGATTCGTCACTCCTTAGGTGTCATTTCCCTGGTCTCTGTTTATGCTCCGACTGAGGCGAGTGATCTCACCGTGAAGGATGCATTCTACGCTACGCTCGAGTCTGTGGTTGATCAGTGCCCCAGACGAGAGACACTTCTAGTCTTGGGGGATTTCAATGCATCGACTGGAACTGATAGGGATGGTTATGAGGTGTGTGTTGGTCTCCATGGGTCAGGAACTATGAACCAGAATAGCACTAAGTTCCTTGACTTTGCAAGACGTCATGGACTTAGGGTGGCTGGTTCATGGTTTCAGTGCCCACAAGCTCATCGCAGGACTTGGTATTCCAACGCTAGCGGTGTGGCAAAGGAGATTGACCATGTCCTCATTGACGGTCGTTGGAGGATGATCCAGAACTGCAGGGTCTACCAGAGTGCTCAGTTCCTCAATACTGACCACAGGCTTGTTGTAGCAACTCTAAAGCTGCACCTTAAATCCTGGAGAATGGTACCATCCCAGCCTAGGCTGGATGTTGGCAAGCTCAGGGATGAGAGAGTAGCTGAGGAGGTTACGAACAAGCTGAGTGGACACTTGGGGGGTCTGGGTGCTTTGGGGGGTCCTGAAGAGTTGTGGAGTGCCTTCAAGACCACCGTCCTTGAGGTTGCCGGTGGATATCTTGGAACTCACCGTAGGGCAAAGAAGAATTTTGTCTCTCAAGGGACACTGGATACCATTGACCAGAGTCGCAGGGCCTGGCTGAATGGCAGGGCTGAGCTGTTCAGGGAGCTGAGGCGTAAAACTACATGCACTGAGGGTGGACAAGGAGGCCTGTGTGCGAGGAATCTGTGAGGGGGTAGAGCATCACCTGTGGACAGGTGATTCTCGTCCCGCTTACAGGGGAATTCGCGCATTGCGTTCATCCAAGCCCATCCCTCGGAGCACTGCAGTTAGAGCAGAGAGTGGTAGGCTCTTGACAGAGGAGTCTGAAGTGAAGGCCCGCTGGGCCGGTTACTTTGAGCGGTTGTACCAGGCTGATCCCCCAGCTGTCGAGTTGGACGTCAAGGGTGTTACCATCCCTGTTGCTGACTCTCGAATCAACTGTGGTCCACCTTCGCTTGTGGAAACACTGGCTGCGGTGAACCAGTTGAAACGGGACAAAGCTCCAGGGATCTGTGGTATCCATGCTGAACTTCTCAAAGCTGCTGGAAATGCTGCACTCCTGTGGTTGCATGCAGATTTGTGCTCTGCCTGGAACACAGGCATCATCCCAACTGATTGGAAGAGGGGCCTTGTTGTTCCTCTCTGGAAAGGGAAGTGTGATCGCCAAGACTGCAACAACTACCGAGGGGTGACTCTGCTCTCAGTGCTGGGCAAGGTCTTTGCTCGGATAATTCTTGATAGGGTTCGCCACCATCTGCTTGGGCACCAGCGTCCAGAGCAGTCAGGCTTTACACCAAAGAGGTCAACGATTGACCATATCCTTGCTCTTCGTGCCCTCACCGAACGCAGGCGAGAATTTCGGCAGAGGCTGCTTGCAGCCTATGTTGATCTCTGTAAAACGTTCGATTCAGTGAATCGGGATGTCCTCTGGAGGATTCTTGGTCTTCGTGGGGTGCCACCAAAACTGATCGATTTGATGTCTGAACTCTACTCTGGTACTGAGATGAGAGTGCTGTGAAGTGTGGTGGTACCATCTCTGACTTATTTCCAGTTGTTACTGGAGTTCGGCAGGGGTGTGTACTGGACCCCACACTTTTCAGCACTTGTATGGACTGGATTTTAGGGAGGATGACGGAGAGATCAAGCTGCGGTGCATCGTTTGGGAATGTCAAGATCTCGGACCTTGATTTTGCAGATGATGCAGTCATCTTTGCGGAGACTTTAGATATCCTTTTGGGGGCCCTCAAGGTGCTGAATGAGGAGTCGGAGCCGCTGGGATTACGGGTTTCTTGGGTCAAAACTAAGATCCAGGCTTTCGGTGACATCTTGGATGCTGCTGCCTGTCTGTGTCTGTTTGTGGTGAGGATGTTGAGGTCGTGGAGAGATTCATTTACCTTGGCAGTGATATTCATGTCTCTGCTGGCTGTGAGTCAGAGGTCAATAGACGTCTGGGTCGGGCCTGGGGAGTCATGGATTCACTGGATCATGGGGTGTGGTGCTGCCGGTACCTGTGCGGGAGGACGAAAGTCCGAGTCTTCAGTTCCTTGGTCCTTCCAGTTTTGCTCTATGGATGCTAGACTTGGACTCTGACCAAGGATCTGAGACAGAGACTTA
The DNA here is from genome assembly GCF_056783735.1 of Eptatretus burgeri. NCBI lineage: Eukaryota > Metazoa > Chordata > Myxini > Myxiniformes > Myxinidae > Eptatretus > Eptatretus burgeri. The sequence continues at coordinate 20,256,015 of NC_140967.1, forward strand.
ATTCCTTTGGTACCAGGTCTCTTCGGAGAATCCTTGGCTATCGCTGGTCAGATTTTGTGTCCAACGAGCGGTTGCTGAAAGAGACTCGGATGAGATTTGTTACCTGCATAGTCCGTGAGCGTCAGTTGCGGCTGTATGGACATGTGGCTCGTTTTCCTGACGCAGATCCTGCTCACCAGATTCTCTCAGCGAGGGAGTCTCACGAGTGGAGGCCAGTGGGCCGACCACGTGCCTCGTGGTTGCAGCAGGTTGACCACCATCTCAAGGAGATGGGGATGGGCCTGGCATCTGCCTGGGGGATGGCCAGACGGAGGTCCCTGGAGTACCGACGGAAAGTGGACGCAGCGACGCGCTGTTCTGGCACATGCTCCCACACCTGACCTGTAAGCACCCAGTAAATAATCACGTCCGTCGGGGCCGGCGATAACACCCCTCGGTTATCACTGAAGCACGGAATGGACCGCTAAAGCGGTTCGTGTCCTAGGCTGGCCAGCGGCGAGGTACAATCGCGCAGGTACTTTGGTCGGTCGAGTTTGGCGAACAACCCTATCCTGCGCGGGTGGCTGATTGGCACGATTGTGGTGTGGTCGAAAGACCCACCCGTGACTAGCTCCTGGCGGTAGTTCCAAGGAGGGTCACGACTGAATTGTCCATTCCGGTGGGCGCCGCGGTCGTGATTCGAGTTACGTGGCCGATCGCACGCCGGGCAGACCGAAATTCGGAACAATATATACATATATATTGTTACGGTTGAGGGGGTAGATGGAGAAATTTCATCGGAAGTTAGGATTGCGTAGAGTTGCTTGGTCTGTGGACGTGTAGGAGATAATCTCAATGTAAATTAAGTGGGGGAACTGAGCTTTTGTGTTACTTCTCACCACATGGGGGGGGGGGTGATGCTGTGTTAATTAGAAAGGGATTATGACCAATTTACCCCAGTATGTAATTGCCCCCTGTGACCTCCGACGTTTTTGTATATACAAGCCAGGAATGAAAGAATTATGTTTTTATAACAACCATAATAACATGCCGCATGTTAAAGCAGGTGAGAACGTTGCCTTCCCGGCATCGTGTTAACAAGCCACGCCTGGAGGTGGATGATTGATGGGCGTGGCATCAGAAGCGAGGAAGAAGAGGAGATGGGTTTGTTTGGTTGAGTTTGGTGTGAGTGACAGCCGAGAGATGACGGAGCTAGAAGATGGCGCGTAAAATCAGGGCATTACGGCTGGCTTTCCTTCGACGCATGAAGAAGATGGGATGATTCTCTTATTCGTGCTAAGGTTAATTGGCTCACGTGGTGGAGCAAGATGCTGGCCATTGACTCTTGGCTGGGTCAAGAGAGACTGACCTCGAAGCCTCGTATATATCACCGAAGGGAGTGGCGCCATTCTGCAGTGAGCAGCGCATCAGCAAGCGTGATCAATGAGGAGGCTGCACGGTGGTTCCTGAGGCCTGGTGTTGAATGCAGCCTCACAAATTACCTCACGTACATTTTCCTGCCCAGAGAGCGGCTCAGCGCCATTTTGTGCTCATCTTCCCGCTCAGGACGAAGCGCCTCGATCCCAAAGTTCAATAGAGACCATCTCTGGGCAAAGTTAATGCCAGAATAACGGGAGGATTTGCTTTTCTTTTGTTTTCCCCCTTGTCTGTATTAAAGTTCGTGTGTGGATGTGCCTCAACTTTCGGCTTAATTGACCTCACGTATTATTATTACATTTTGAGTTATTGCCCAGGTAAATATTTCTTCGAATTTCATTAAATCCCCGTGTTTATTTTTAGTTGCTGGTGTCTGTATTTTTGTCGTGGGTTGGAGTATAAACCCTTTGTGCTGTGCTTCCATCTGCTCCGTCTGTGCCGCCATTCCCTTCCAGCGCACACCATAATCTCGAATGATCACATGTTCGCCTCTTAGGAAAACTTCTCGGCGATCGGACCTGGTTGGTGCCAACTGCCCGTCCACCACAATTTGGTCAGGGGAATTAACTCAATAGCCAGACCCGCAACAATATATATACATATATATATATATATATATATATATATATATATATATATATATATAATATATAGATATATATATATATATATATATATATATACATATACATACTGTATATGTGCAAATATACAATATGTATGTATACTAGCGTGGATCGGCTCACTGCGCTCGGCTCACCACACGTCGTTACATTGGGACAAACACCCCACCCCCACATAACTGCCACGTTATTAAAAACACCTCACCGCCACATAACCACTATGTTATTAAGAACACCTTATCTCCACATCATTCAAAACCACTCCCACTGTGCAATTCAAAACACCCCACCACACATCGTGATAGAGACAGGCTTGTTTTAACTGAGGATAAGTACGTGAGTTGTCGTGTTATCATGATTGACACAAAGCAGAATTCAAACATTTATTTTGCAAATTTAATTGTAATATTCAAAATCACACCACTAGTAGTATAGGAAATGGGGGTTCTGAGCCACCTTGTGTTTAGAGGGCCCAGAGCTCTGGGAATGTTCCCAGACCCATACATTTTGAGATGAATATAGGTGGCTTGAGGTAATAGAGGTCTGATTTGAACCACCGAGATTTCCATTTAGACATTGGTATTTTCCTTAATATACCCATTTTACATGGCTTCCATGGAAGACACTATGACATTGCTATGAAATTAAATCTCACGGCTTGATTAATAACGAAGCTAAAGAAACTAGAGTCAGCTAAGCCAATGCTTTGCTTCCGCAAAGCAAAAAAGGAGCTCAAAGCCATCCACCTGAGATATATGCTGCGCACCAATCATCTCCATTTTCAAGCCTTGTCCGGCGAGTTCAGGTAGAGTTAGGACTCAGCGACCACCACCAACTGGAAAGGCCACGCTCCTCGACCAATACACCAGGCAGGACATTGATTGTGTTGCAAAGACCGCCAAGCACTCCATCGCGACTGTCGAAAGGAAATACAATATTTGTTTGGAGTGTCGCGTCGGGATATCTGTTTACGCCAATACTTCAGAGCTGACCTGCGCTGAGTGCAGAAAGGTCTTAGAGTTAATAGGAACTGTCTTCGATAAAACACAGTTATACTACCAGGAGCGGCAGAAGGTCAAATCGGGATTGATCAACCCGAATCACCACTTTCAGTTCTGGATGTACCGCGTCTTAGCCCGAGAGGTAGAGGAGGAGCTCGAAGATAAAGATGACCCCGATAATACTTATGGAGAAAAACTCCTGTAACAACTCCGGGAAATCATTCGGCGCGACAAGAAAAACAATCGCCTACTCACAGTTGATGTCATCCGAGCAATGCTGAAAGAAATCAGGCGAACGGATTTGAATAAAAACTCCCCTCTTATTACAAGATGCCTCATGGGTATTGGCCCCCCGCAGCTTCTTAAATTGATCTGCCAATGGGCAAAAAATCTTTTCACGGGAGCCATCAAAATTTGGGACCGGGTCCAACCCAACAGGTGGATGAACCACTGTTATTACCCATACTACATATTCAAGATCCTTGATGCAATTCTTCCCGACGATACTGGTCCGTCAACGGCTGCAATTCCCACAGAGGCAAAGGAGCTCCGGTGGGTCCTCTAGTACACACACATGCAAGGACGGACTACCCTCGATACATACAACAGGGAGTGGGAAAAAAATTGTTTGGAGATTCCTAAAATAGAGTGGACTGCCACTAACCGGGAAAAAGCCCAGCAGCACCGGCCGCTCTAATTCTCATGGCTGTCAAAGGCGGCGACTGGATCATACTCTGTCGAAAAGTTTGTTTTCTCTCATTCTTGAGCATAAAACGAACCCAAGATTTCTTCTCCATACAGATCATATAATTTATAAGTCCAGGGTACTGTGTCAAGCACATCAACGATTTTAAATAACTCATTAGTCCATCTCTTAGTATACCCCTTCTCAAAATGTGATTTCCATCGGGTATTTGTACTATATCGCCAACTTCTAAACTTTGCTTTCCTCAGATTAATTTCTTGTTCATATTTTAATTTTGTGAATGTTTATGAGTCTGAGGGTTTTAATTTTGTTCTAGAGTGAACTGTATCATTGTAAGCGTCAACAACGTATTTTATGATCGAAACCCATTTCTTATGGCCGAAGTGAGTAAACTTTTTGTACAAGTGTGTACAAAATCTCCTTTAAAGACGTTTAAAATGCTCAATGGCAACAGCCTTTCCTTCATTAAACATACTGTACAATGTCATACCATGGGCCTTCAGAATACCCATAAATATTCTATTATAGAACTCTGTTCCCTCATCAGTCCATAATTTCTTCGACTTCCCTTTACTTTTACTAAATATTCCGTTGAAGGCAAACATAAGAGGACTTCCCCTTGTGTTTTTCAAAGGAACAACCCACGCATATCTACTCCTCAAATCAATAATGGTTAAAGCATACTTATATCCCCTATCATTATTAAGTTCAATCAAGTCAGCAGACCAAATGTAATAAACCTCCTTAGAATACACCTTCCTTCTTTTAAACCTTGTAACCATCGGTTTATGTAATTAATTGGCTAATTGCTCTTCAGGCTTAATGGTATCAATTTTTTTGCTCTGCTAAAGTGAAAACACCAAGTCCCAGTCTTAATTTAGCACTTATCATCTTCTTCACAATAAATCTATCAACTTTCTCTCTTAACGCTGGATTTCATATCAAAGACAAATTACACATTTCTCGATCGGCTTCGTGTTTCTCAACTAAAATAGTGCTATCCTCATAATCAATATCGTGTTTCATATGCAATTCATCAACCCAATTTTTGGGTCTGCTCTAAGGTTTAGGATTGTCAGCTTCGTGTAATATCTTATCTAGGTTTGTGCCAGGGCCACAGAACGAATACCCTGGGAGATGTAGTTCTCCGGGTATCCCAGTCGTAAATTTACTTCCTGATAGCAATTTTTGTATATCTCCTCCACTTTTGTGCTTAGAAATGAAATGAAATGACTTTTTATTTCTACACACCATACAATCCTTTTCTGTATAACTCTATTATTTTTACTTTTTAGAATAGAGATATCTCTGGTCTCGGCTTTCTTTCTGCATTTGGCACAATGAATCATTCTATTTTAACTCGCACAGATTATAAGATTTTTCGCTTTCAACGTAAACATTTGGATCTTCACTTTGTAAAAGTGGATAATACAAAGTAGCGTCTTCATACTTTTCTCGATAAAGGTTTACTATACTAAGTACTCAAATAATTTTCTTCTCTCATTTTTGGGGGATTAAGATTAACAAATGCTGAAGTCACATCTACATCTTCTCCATCATCTATCGCCTTCATCTTCTCAACAAACTCTATACTCAGCTTTCCTAATCTCAAAGTTTTCTCTCCTTCACTTAAATCACTCGTTTTAATTGCCGTCTCTACCTTTTTATGTTCTTGGTCTAATTTATTTACCCTTTCAAAAAATTAATCATCATAAATATCCCTTTTAACCTTTGAACCATCTCCCCATTGAACATTATACATATATTCATCAGGATTTTACGATATTCCTGCATCTGTAATTATTTTCTTTAGAATGGGGGAACCAGTAAAATGCATTCACAATTTCTAAAAGAGCCCTTTGTTTTGCTAATTTTAATACCTTTTGATTATTTAATATTCTCATTAAGTCCACATTTGTAGGTTGAGCAACATTTGTAGGTTGAGTAAAACGACCCACTAATTGAGAATGTTCCATTCTTATGTTGTGGAATATAGTTATAATATCGAATGCCTTTTTCTCGCAAGTATCCTTGGATATAAAAATATTAATTTTCTTGAAGAGTTCCCTCGCTTCCTGCCATGTATGATATGTATTTTGTTCTTTTGAAATATATGAAATATTAAGATGAAATCACACAACACCACCCCATCTTCCCGTCATCATATCGGTTTGAAAACTTTTACTTATTACATGCAACTGTGTTTCTCCTGAATTCATAATATAAACCATAGCAAGGCTTTCATAGCTTTTGTTCTGATCAAATTATTTTATTCGTTGTTTGGTAATTGTACTTCCACAAATCTCATTGCTTCTGCAGAGCGGATAATAGTCTTCCTTGCGAGAATGTTTCAATTGTTCAAGGTCTTGTTGGTTTGTTGAAAATGACCAATTATACCCTAAATCAGGCATATCGTATACCCAAGGTGCTACTTTCATATAGATTACATGCCCTTGTTTTTTTAAATTATATTTTTATTGGAACGTTGAATGATGTATTACTCGGCGATAATGTTGCCATTTCTGTATTTTTTAAATAAATAGCCGTTTTGCTTATGATGAGGTGTTTTGCCAAATCATTTAATATCACCAAGTCGTTATCATCTGTAGGACTTGGGTATTTGGTTATTTTATAAAAATTTCCCATATTGATATTCTGCATAATATGATATTTCCTGCGCCCTGTCTGTGCTTTTGTGTAATAATTGGATAAGTCAATGTCCAACTCTTGTGACACACTGAAGGAAGATTCATCCTTTCCAACATACACCATATATTCAAAGCAGAAATAAAATTGTGTGAGCAAAATCTACAATCACACTGCGACCACTAGTTCATGCAGCAATTTGTTTATCAATCTCTCTTTTATGTCTTTCAGGCTCTTTTTGAGTGTGTACTTTTTACCACGGATGAAATCCCACCCGTCAAGGCTCCTGCAGCACCAAGACCCACCAGTAAAAGGGGAAGGGATATAATAAATCCTACACTCATCCCCTTTATCGAATATTTCTTCAACATAGGTTTTGTTATTTTTACTCGTAGTCGACCAGTGTCGTATAAGGTTTCCACTTGTTCTCTCATGAGTAAAATATCAATTCTTACAGCCCCTTAGATTTGAATTGCATCAACGTTAATAGAACAAGGTTTTAGACTTTGAATGCATAATTTTAGTTTTGAGAAGTTGCTTTTATGAACATTAGCATTAGCATTAGCAACACCAAAAAGCACTCTGTTTCATTGTTTTTTTCTGAGTTGAAATCGAATTTTAAGTCCAGACAGAATTTTATCATAATCACAGAATCCAAATATCCTTTTAAGAGGAACTGCCACCATAAAACTATTCTATGTTTTTGATTTATCATTAAACATTGACTTTCTTTGATTATAGCCTGGTTCAGTGTTTATTCCCGTAGCCATATCAGGGATAAAACCTTCAACAGCCCCCTTACCCATTCTTTCATGAAACGAATATAGAGTAAATTTCATCATTTCTGATGCAGCAGAGACATAATGAACCACTTCAACTTCTTGTGTTCCAATTACAAATGAACACTGTCAAACATTTTCCAGAATAAATAATTTACGAGTGTAGCGTTTGTGTTATTCGCAGCCTTAGTGAATGTAAATTTACACAACAAGAAACTATCGGCTAGATTCAAGTAAGTTTGTTGATTATTTATTTCAAAACTTTTTATTCCGTTTGTATTCCAGTCTGTTCCTGTGATGGCATTTACCTTGAAGTAGTCTTCCTTTTTGGTAGAGTTTGAGATGATGGTGGTATCATCCAAATCATAGATACTATCAATCGCTTCCATACTTGTGTATATTTAGTATTAGTATATTTTTAGGTAGTATAATGTTTTATATAGTATAATATTTTTATATACCTAATACTATAATATTTTTAATGCTGAAACTTTTGAAATCCTGACCCCAATATGTCAATAATTTTTTGTTTTCGTGTGGGAATAGTTGAGTTTTACCTTTCTTTATTTATTTGATAGCCTGTAATTTACGAGATTCCTTATGAGCATCTTTCACACTTCATAGCACTCGCAACATTTCCCACAGCAAAAGTGGTCAAACATATGAGGTCCTTATGTTTAGGAATTGTTGAATCAATGCCCATTAGAGTATCCATTATTCCATCTCCACTTTAAAATTGTTCTCCAACACCAGGTTGCCTTTTAGGTTTGTAATATCCTCTACCAAGATAAACACCTTTACCCTGAGGATTGTTTGAAGAACGGTATGGGTTAAGGTATATTCCTTGTCCTTCAGTAATTATTTTATATTTCTTCAGCTCATGCTTTCTCACAATAGACAATATATATATATATATATATATATATATATATATATATATATATACATATATATATATATGTATAAATAATACTACGAAATAAGTCTCAGTATATTTCTCGTAAGGGAACCTCTCGTTAGTGAATTCTGATGGAAATAATTTCTCCATTGAAGGAAATCAGGCGATAACTTTGGTCGGTGATTCTAAAATTTACTCTGTAGATGGGTTTAGCTGATACTGGCAGATAAACAAGACTTTTCGGCTCCATATTGAATTTATATCCAATGGGGGCTGAATACACACTGAAGGAGAATATTACATGTGTTCTTTTACCATCGTTGTAAGCCCCATCAACCAAATCACAGTGAATCGTTACAGAATATATGCCTGAAGATATTTGAATAATATCATCGCTGTTAAAGTCCGTTCGTTGGTTCGCGGGCGCCAGCAGTGACCACTATTCTCGTTGTGTCTGTGTGTCTATCTGTCTGTCTGTCTGTTTGCGACTCTCTCCAGAGCATAGCTCCGTGACGTTTGATGCGATCTTGATGAAACTTGGACACAAGCTCGATATCAAGGTCTAGGTTGTGCTTTTTGTATGAGGGGCGTCCCACGCCCCTTGTGCGTGGAGCCACGCCCACTTGAACTTTTTGTTTATTTTTTATTTATTTTTATTTCTTCTCGATTTTTCTCTCGCAATTTCATTTTCTAGAAGCTATGCGTAATGTCCATAAGTACAACATATAAAAAATCCGATTTGATTTGGTCAATTTTGACGGAAGAGATAGGTTTTTACGGTAGGGCTTCCTCAAAAGCTTCCACTAACTCATATGTACCTATCGTGGCATTGTTCAATAATGCCCGCGAACCATCGTCGCCTCCCGGCCAGTTTTAATCGTTTTTTGAGGAGAAACCCAATAATTCTCGAAATGAATTATCTATGGTGAAATCAACTTTGTAATTGCTTTTCAACTGAATGCTTGATTTTGAAGTATGCTTTTGAATGCCTATGGTTATATTTCTTGGCTCGTCCCCTTGTTTCTTCCTAAGGGATGCAATTTCAGAAGATATTTGAGAAATCTCATCTGCTCCAGGTGGGATTGTTATCGTTTTATTCCCGCTTCCCGGATTATAACTGAACCTTTTGTTTTTCTCTGTGATATTGAATAGGACATTATAAGTTTCCATTGACAACAGTGAAGCTTCGTATTCTTTTGTAAGGTCAAGTTGTAGTGGGTATGGGAACGAAACCGTGTGATCACTAGTTGTGAAGTTAAAGCTTAAGATCGTGCTTCTCATTGTATATAGGATAAAATATCGTTGTATAGGCCTTTATTAATTACTTTCATATTCATCAACTGGTCTAAAATGGCTGAAGCCTCATTAAAACAATTGTTGTTTCCAGCCTTCTTACTACCTAATCGTGATAGCAGTCTATTTACTAGCTGTGCTGGGTCACTTGGAAGAAAGCTAACACCTGAACCAGAACCAAGCTTACTTAAAGCATCAATAATATGTTTTTCCTTTTCATTGTCCTTTTTTCTCCCACAAATATAAACCCCAGAGCCAACCGAGTCCATTAAATCAATGTATACTCCGTCATCCTCAGTTTTCGAATTCAACGGTTCATCAAAATAAGTTGAATCGTGATACCCATCTTTTGTTAGAAGAAACATTAATCTTGGAGTTAATTTAACATTTGATCAAGCAGAGCTGAGGAATGCCAATTTATCATTGAATATCAATACCTTCTGTTTGACAAGATAAAATATTGCTGGTTCTACTGTTGGAATGAGACCTGCTATGGTTTTTTAATCCACTGAATTAATTTTTGAATCCATTGCTTTGAAGAGCTCTCACACCATAATTGGGAGAGTGATTTGCCTCCTCCAGTTGTTGGAATAATCCCTCATCATCATATTCTAATTCTCCTATATCTTTTAGTTCTTGCTCCATCATTTGATCAAAATCTTTTATCATTTGAAGTTTTTTAGGGGTGTATTCTATTGAAGGAATTGTGGAAACCCCCGTTTCCACCATTTTTTGTTGAGAAGCTTTCAGAAACGGTTTAAAATGTTTCTCTTGTTTTCTTTCAAACGCTTCTTCACCTGTTAGTTTTTGCCTCCATTTCTTCCGGATGTCTTGTTGTTGTTGAGCGACTTTGGAAACCCACATTTGATGTTCTCGTGCATCCATTTATTGGAAAATATCATAAAGCATCTCATCTTCTTTAACAACAACATTATAATATTTGCCCTTCGTGGGCTTCATGAACTCTTCAAATTTGCTTTTACTACACACTGTTGAACAGTTATCTCTCCAAAAATTCTGCATATCTCTCGTGTTTAGCTTGAAGAGTATGAAGGTATTTGCATTATTTCTTATTGAGAAACGCGAAAGTTGAAAGTACGAGTGTGATTGATAAATACAATTAGAAGAAGAATGCCACCCTCTGGTATAGTAGCTATCCATTACCATTTGGATTTTTTTCATTTACACAATCATCAAATATAATAGGGTTCATTTGTGATTTCTCCCAATTTTGTTGTGAGGGCATTTCATCCGTGTCATCGCGAAGAATACAAGATACTGGAGGGTTTGATTTATTTTTATTTTGGGTTTGGCAAAATAGCTGTATGACATCTTTGATGTTGTAATCATTTCGCTTGTTTTGAAGTTTGAACAAACCAATGATGTCTTCTTTTTGAAGACCTGCATTGAAACCTTGTGAGAGCAGTTGATATTTGGGTTGAAAGCTTGACTTTGTGAGAATTATTAAATTGTCGTAATCTAAGGAGCCGGGAGTTAGGAGCATCTTGAAAATAAAAATAAGTTTTCCCACATACACTCGGGCCTACTATGAGACATCTAAGTGAATTTGGCATATTTCTATGGTTGCTAAATCCTATCTTGCTTTCCCAGATGGGTGAAAACTCTATTTGTATTTTAGTTGAAATTTAATATTACCTCCTGCTTTCTGTAAAGTAGTGCATCGATAGGAGCCAGGGATGTCTTTGTTCCCGTATGCAAGTGTGTCAACACCATTTTCTGTGATACACTGCTTGGAGTCGAAGGGGGATAAAGACACCTTGTTTACCCATATACCATAGATCTGGTCGAACTTGCTTCTGAGCATATCCATACCATACCTGAAGGTTTTCCTGTAAAAGAGGCTCTCTTTGTACTGCTCATGGCGAAGGTGCTTCTTTACAACACACTTCTTCACACCCTTAGCCTTCCGGGTGCCCTACCCACTGGCCTCGAGGATGGAATACATCTTAGGGCAAAGCTCCACGTACTCAGCGGCAGGGTTCTCAGCGCACTCGTCCTTCATCTTGCCTAGCACCTTCTTGTTTTTATCGCTGTGGAGTGGGTGGTCTTTCGGATAGTCGCTCGTGTTGTAGAACTCTGTGTGTGCGGCCATGTCCGTATATACATCCTCTGTCTGGATATTGAGGAGGAGAGAGTCCGTGTGAGTGGAGGAGGATGCATCAGTCCCCGTATTGCTCTTTCAGCTGGTTGGAGTATAAATCATACATGAGATGCTTGGACAGGTCCAAGATGCTCATACCCACATAGACCGGTCGACTTAGCACCAGTCTGTTGTTATTCATGTGAAGAGCGGCAAGGTCGTTAATCGAATATCTTCTGCCATGCAAATCTTGGACATGAGATTAGGCACTGCAGCTTGTCCTCCTCATGGACACAGACCAGCTTAATGTCTACATGCTTGCACAAGTTTTCCATCATCTTGCCAAAGACAGAATTGTTCATGAGCTTGCTGATGCTTTTCAAAGTTGCTGGTGGCTTCCTTCGAAGCTTTGTGTTCATCCTCATGTAGAGCTCCATCCAGGGGCTCTGGTTGAACCGCAGAGCTTGGTGAGCCTTCTTAAGCCTCATGCACTGGGAGAGATGGAGCTGAAGGTTGCAGTAGTGCAGCACATACTTGGTCTTGTTGAAGGTTCGGCACCAGCTTTATTACTTCGACCAAATTCCCCCGAAGTTCTTGCTGGTATCCCGACATCCACTCCTGAACTGTCATGCGCTCTCGTGCCAGCGGATAGGCATTGTGCTTGTCATGCAGCTCCTCAGGATATTCTAGGTCCACTTCTAAGATGTAGCCCATGAGGCTGTCTGTCGGGTGATCTGCAATGCTCCCAGAAAGCTGCCCGCTGTCCTCTACCCACTCAAAGCCACCTGTTAGCAGTGGCTGGCTTATGGCCCAGCCATATAGGTTGTTGGCATTGAGGTATAAGATATGGCTATTAGGTTTGCTCGAGTCATACCCATCGAAATACAGGTTGTTTGCCTTTGTATGGCATTTTGAGACCATTAAGATGCCACCATGCAGACCCTTCTCAATGAAGAGGTGCTGGTCATAGTCCGTGAGAAGTTTGAGCTCCACACTGGTTTTCTTCAGGAGCACGTCCCAGCACAGGCCCGGGACTCATGTTGGCGTGGCCAGGATCTTGACTGTATTGCTGCTTGCAGTTCTTTCTGAAGGTCTCAAAGACATCAGCCAGAAGGAGCACATCTGTACGGCCGTAGAGGTCATGGTAGTCTCCCATGTCTTTACACCCAAAAGCAGTCCAAACCTTTTGGGCGTGAGTGTAATCCTCTTCTCTGATGTTCTCATCACTGACCTTGTTGTAGGAGGCCTCCTGGGGTGATATGGGATCTGTAAATCTCTCCCAGGAGTCCATATGCTCATAGGGGTATACAGGCCCATCGCTAGGGGGGGGCATTTGAGTGCAATGCCCCCCATGGCGCATCTGGTGCCCCCCCTCCCACATTGAGGAATGTCTTCACTGACCACCGACGGTCCATGCGCCATGCACGCAAGGCACAACTGGTACAGCTGGCCTTCGAGAGAGACCTCACACGTAAATGCCTCAATGAATGGAAGGAGAAGGTCCTCAGAAGATTCCACACCGAGACGCGTCGCCTGCAGCTCTTCTGACAGCGAGTACAGTGGTATAAAAACTATACGAGGAGTTCAGATTGTGTGTGTGTGTGACTGCTGGTGATGCATGTGTGGTTGTGGTTGTGGTCAGCTGCTTTGTACTTCTGATGTTCAAGTTAAATGTTGTGTTTGGTGCTTTGCATATCCCATATCTAGTGCTTTGTGCATAACCTTACCTCTGTGGAATTGACTGCTTTAAATGCGGACTTTGTGGTATATTCAGGCTGGTTGTATTTGCTGTTGATACAGGGTGCCCCACAGAAAACCAGGAAATTTGAGATTGAGATTTATTTTGCCATATTTTACCATATCAATAAACTTTTACACTACATCTAACTTTGCTTTTGTTTTGTTTTCAATAAACTGTACCAAATTTCCTGGTTTTCAGTGGGTCACCCTGTAGTTTAACGTGATGATCACAGGTCATAGCCGACTGTATCTTATTAACCTCCGCCATCAAAGATGGACGGAGGTTACTGTTTTCACCCCTGTCTTTGTTTGTTTGTTTGTTTGTGAACAGTATTACGGAAAAACTCCTGGACGGATTTCGATGAAACTTGGTGGGGGGATTAGGTATGGTCCCAGGATCATGCCATTAAACATTCTACGTGAGTAGTCGCACCTATGGTGAAAATTTCAACACAGTAAAAGTAACAGAGTACTGTATTTGAGATTAATACTCGGGGTCAAATGATCATGATGGCTGATGCAAGCAAGTACTCTAATGGGAACACTTAACACAAGCAAGGCCAATGTGAATTGTTTTTGCAGCATTTTCAAACTGTAGGAGCACAAAACATTTGAAGTTGTTTGAAAGAAGGATAAATATTTCAACACAGTCATGTCATATATCAGACAACAAGGAAAGAAAAAAAAATTATCCTGGACACAAACATGTAGCAGATATAAATGACTTGCATTGAGATGACCTTTGTATATTCGAGTTCAGTATTCATCTAATAGTTCTGTTCTATACACCCATTGCATTTTGTTTGGTTTAAATATTTAAACCAGACGTGGTGGTGTAATGGGTGCAGCGTCCGCTCTGAGGTCGGCAGTGTGAACCCTGGCTGAGTCATACCTTTTCTTCTGCAGCACTATGAGCCCACTCCAAGTGGTTCTGAGGCACAAGATCTGGTTCAACTGGTCATACCAAAGACCAAAGTGGTTCGATGGCAGAGGTTATACCAAAGACTTGACTTTTAAAATGGTATGTGCTACTTCCTTACTTGATGCTCAGCATTTAAAAAGAATAAAGCACAGACAAACAACCATAGATTGGCAACCATTGTTTCAGCTTGATGGATCCAATGGCCTCCCGTGTTGAAATTCCTTGTAAAGGAACTATTATTAGCTTACCTGGAATTAGAATTCCAGATAAGGTCTTGTCATCTTACACCGTCCGTCTGTCTCCTATTTCAACTTCTCCGGCCAAACCACTGGGCTGATTCGGCTGAAATTTGGCATCAACGTTCTGCTCCCAGGAGATTTGGCATCTCGTTCCGGTCATGTGACTTCAAGTAGGTCAAAATGGCCGACTTAGTAAATTTCTTCAAAAATCTTCTCCAGATCCACCAGTCAGAATGCTACCAAATTTGAATTACAACATTAGGCCAGGGAAGAGATGTTACATTGCAGAAGTCATACTGATCACATGACCAGAAGTGTGTCAAAATGGCTGACTTGTTCAACTTTTGGGAAAATAGCATAAATTTCTTCAAAATTCTTCTTCTCCAAACCCACCAGTCAGAATGCTACCAAATTTGGATTGCAACATTTGGCCAGGCCCCAGATAAGCTACAGTTCCAGTGGTCCTCTTTTTATATTATCAATATCATCATTTTTGTCTTTTTCCCACCAGAAGCAAAACGTTTCTTTTCCAATGACTCATTGCTCATGCTTTCAGTTAAGTGTAAAGCAAAATATTTAAAATACACAAATTTATCCCCGTTTAGGGGAGGGAAGGCTTTATATTCATACATCATGTCCAATTAGTTGGCATTTGGAAGTTCAATAGACCAGGTGGCTCGGCCTGAAGTTTGTGTCCACTCTTAAATGTGGCTGAAACAACTTTTAAAAAACTGCCCTGAGCAGCAATTTGAATCAAATCCACACCAGTCAAGGGCAATGTGACAAGGTTTTAACCATTCCACCGCCAAGCCACTCAAATTCATTTCACTCTATGAGAGCACAATAAATACCTTGTACTCGGTGTTCTTCCAAAATAAACTCTGGTTTCTTTCTCATTCCATGGAAATACCAGCAAAAGCAGTAGTTTCTCACGGATTTCAGGCAAAGCAATGACTAGTAAATCGTTTCACTCGGGACGTGTGGGCTTGCAGAAAGTGAATGTCAAGACTTTTGCTCACTGCATATTTGGGCGTCTTAAGGCCTAAAGCTGGCTTTGCTTGCTGCTTACACAGCGGGTTTAATTAAAACACATTCCAAGGATGCAGAATCCACCAAACAATGACAAGAATTATCCTGAGGCTGTTAATTGCACGAGGTCACAAATACATAGTGAAAGTTAAATTAGTCCACGCTGATTCCCCATGTGGCCTATGTGCACACGGCAAGACACGAGTAAAGGAGTTCATGGAGGGAGGGATCGGGAAGGGGGCACGATCACGTGGTGGCTATTTTGGGTTTTTTTGTCAAGGATTTATCTTAGATCAGGATACATGTGGGATCATTGTGAGTGATTCTGTCATTCAATCCCCTTTTATGGAAATATGGCACATGCCCCAATGTCAGCATGCACCCTGTGCTGTTTCTTACCTGCACCGGTCTTTGTGTTAGGTGTACAGTTGGTGGGTGCAATGCCACATTTCCAGGTTTCAGTGCCATCGCCACATTTCCAGGTTTCAGTGCCATCTCCACATTTCCAGGTTTCAGTGCCATCACCACATTTCCAGGTTTCAATGCCATCGCCACATTTCCAGGCTTCAGTGCCATCGCCACATTTCCAGGTTTCAGTGCCATCGCCACATTTCCAGGTTTCAGTGCCATCGCCACATTTCCAGGGCTTCAGTGCCATCGCCACATTTCCAGCGCTTCAGTGCCATCGCCACATTTCCAGCGCTTCAGTGGCATCGCCACATTTACAGGGCTTCAGTGCCATCGCCACATTTCCAGGCTTCAGTGCCATCGCCACATTTCCAGCTTTCAGTGCCATCGCCACATTTCCATGTTTCAATGCCATTGCCACATTTCCAGGTTTCAATGCCATTGCCACATTTCCAGGTTTCAGTGCCATCGCCACATTTCCAGGGTGCAGGGGAAAAATTTGAATTGAAAAATGGAGAAAAAGGAAAGAATAGGGGAGGGAAAGAGGGCTGGGGAGTATAGGTGGAGAGGGGGGATTTATAAGCAACATTAAGAGGAAGAGAGGAGAAAGGTCAAAAGTTCTGCCACTTTATCAATCTTAATAACCCCTTATCTTGGAATTCTCCACAAGCAACTCAATGATTAACAACTGGAATCAAACATAACAAACAATCTCTGGCTATTGTTCAACATGATGTAAGCATGATTACGAGCATGCATCGATGACTATCAATCTTACTACATATTTATTAAACAAGTTTAACGACCTCCGCCACCAAAAGTGGACCGAGGTGATGTTTTCACCCCTGTTTATTTGTTTGTTACTTCCGAAATCGAAGATTCGCAAGTATTGTTGCAGTTTTGAAAAGACCCCAGGAAGGTACAAACATCACATAAGGGAACAACAACGATTGTATTCAGCTAGATTATACCCCTCCCCCTCATATCAGTAGAAGGGAAAGGAGGAGAATATTGGGACCATACTCTGTGCTGCTTGAGCAGTCTCCTGGGTTAATGGGCACAATCCTGGACGGGTTGCCACTCCGACAGTTTACCAGCATGGTGGCACTCATTTTGCCAACCTCAGAAGGATGACAGGCCGAGTTAACCCCACCTGGTATCAATTCAACAGCTGAGCGAGATTTGAACTCAGGACCCAAGAATCCAAAGCCCACCACCCCTAACCATTATGCCAACTCCACGCCTAGAAGGGAAAGATGTGCTGTGATTGTAATTAGAACAATCCCCTTTGTGCTCTTCCTCATACTCAAACCTCATTCCCCAACTTCATGTTCAAACCTCATTCTCCAACTTCATACTCAAACCTCATTCCCCAGCATCATCCTCAAATCTCATTCCCCAGCATCATCCTCAAACCTCATTACCCAACTTCATGCTCAAACCTCATTCCCAAACCTCATTCTCCAACTTCATGCTCAAACCTCATTCTCCAACTTCACGCTCAAACCTCATTCCCAAACCTCATTCTCCAACTTCATGCTCAAACCTCATTCTCCAACTTCATGCTCAAACCTCATTCTCCAACTTCATACTCAAACCTCATTCCCCAGCATCATCCTCAAATCTCATTCCCCAGCATCATCCTCAAACCTCATTACCCAACTTCATACTCAAACCTCATTCCCAAACCTCATTCTCCAACTTCATGCTCAAACCTCATTCTCCAACTTCACGCTCAAACCTCATTCCCAAACCTCATTCTCCAACTTCATGCTCAAACCTCATTCTCCAACTTCATGCTCAAACCTCATTCCCCAGCATCATCCTGAAATCTCATTCCCCAGCATCATCCTCAAACCTCATTACCCAACTTCATACTCAAACCTCATTCCCAAACCTCATTCTCCACACTTCACGCTCAAACCTCATTCCCCAACTTCACGCTCAATCCTCATTCTCAACCTTCAGACTCAAACCTCATTCAGATGAACCCTCATTCACCACTCCATACTTCCATCCATCAATTGGGACCATACTCTATGCAAAGTGTTGGTGCTGCCGAAGCAGTCTCCTTGGCTATTGGGCACAATCCTGGATGGGTCACCACTCTGACACAGGATTCCAGCAAGCTGGCACTCATTTTTCCAACCTCAGAAGGATGACAGGCAGAGTCAACCCCACCTGGTATTAATTCAACAGCTGAGTGGGATTTGAACTCAGGATCCTAGGATCCCCCAGCCCACCACCCTAACCATTAAGCCAACACCTGGCATTCCATACTTCCCCTCTTCTCCAACATTCACCACTCCATTCTTAAACACACATTCTTATGTTTCACTTCTCAAAACAATACATTTCACTTCCCTTCACAAGAATCGTTGCATTTTCAGGCTTCAGTGCCATAACCACATATCCAGGCTTCAGTGCCATCGCCACATTTCCAGCGCTTCAGTGCCATCACCACATTTCCAGGCTTCAGTGCCATCGCCACATTTCCAGCGCTTCAGTGCCATCCCCACATTTCCAGGCTTCAGTGCAATCGCCACATTTTCAGGCTTCAGTGCCATCCCCACATTTCCAGCGCTTCAGTGCCATCCCCACATTTTCAGGCTTCAGTGCCATCCCCACATTTCCAGGGCTTCATTGCCATCCCCACATTTCCAGGCTTCAGTGCCATCGCCACATTTTCAGGCTTCAGTGCCATCGCCACATTTTCAGGCTTCAGTGCCATCCCCACATTTCCAGGGCTTCAGTGCCATCGCCACATTTCCAGCGCTTCAGTGGCATGGTGGCAGGATTTGCACTCCAGCCACCGTAAAACGCTTCATTCCGCAAAACGCAAAAACGCAAAAAAATCTGAAAACCCACTCCGTGGGAGTACCTCCTGTGCAGCTTCCCTTCGCAGGGCAGCTCACCGGATGATGGGATTGGGGCAAAGCCTTCGGGACCCCCAATCTTTGATAGGAGGGAAACCACGGGGTAACATCCCTGGGTCAGATTGCGGGAGAGTGTGTCGGAGTGGTGCTGAGGTGTCGTCCACCAGACGGCGGTCTCCTTGGGTTAACCTGAGGCGGTCCCTTCGGGTGGGTGCCTGGAATGTCCTATCCCTAAGAGAGGATGATCACCTGTCTCTGTTATCATCTGAGCTCAAGCGTTTGGACATCGGGGTTGCAGCTCTCTGAAGTTCGGAGACCGGATTGCGGCGAGATAATGGTGGGTGGTTACACCTACTATTGGTCTGGTCGCTCTGATGGTTACCATACCCAAGGAGTTGCTGTAGCTGTGTCCAATAAGCTGACCCCAATGATAATTGAGGTAACACCGGTCAACGAGCGTATTATGAGATTAAGGACTCGGCACTCCTTAGGTGTCACTTCTATGGTCTCTAGTTATGCTCCGACTGAATTGAGTGATGTTACCGCGGAGGACACATTCTAGGACACACTCGTGTCTGTGGTTGATCAGTGCCCCAGACGAGATACACTTCCAGTCTTGGGGACTTCAATGCATCGACTGAAACTGATAGGGACGGTTATGAGGTGTGTGTTGGTCCCCATGGGTCAGGAACTATGAACCAGAATAGCACTAAGTTCCTTGACTTTGCAAGAAGTCATGGACTTAGGGTGGCTGGTTCATGGTTTCAGCGCCCGCAAGCTCATCGCTGGACTTGGTATTCCAACGCTGGCGGTGTGGCAAAGGAGATTGACCATGTCCTCATTGACGGTCGCTGGAGGATGATCCAGAACTGCAGGGTCTACCGGAGTGCTCAGTTCCTCAATACTGACCACAGGCTTGTTGTAGCAACTCTAAAGCTGCACCTTAAATCCTGGAGAATGGTACCATCCCAGCCTAGGCTGGATGCTGCCAAGCTCAGGGATGAGAGAGTAGCTGAGGAGTTTGCGAACAGGCTGAGTGGACACTTGCGGGGTCTGGGTGGTTTGGGGGTCCTGAAGAGTTGTGGAACACCTTCAAGACCACCGTCCTTGATGTTGCCGGTGGATGCCTTGGAGTTCACCGCAGGGCAAAGAAGAATTTTGTCTCTCAAGGGACACTGGATACCATTGACCAGAGTCGCAGGGCCAGGCTGAATGGCAGAGCTGAGCTGTTCAGGGAGCTGAGGCGTAAAACTGTACGTGCACTGAGGGTGGACAAGGAGGCCTATGTGCGAGGAATCTGTGAGGGGGTAGAGCATCACCTGTGGACAGGTGATTCTCGTCCCGCTTACAGGGGAATTCGCGTGCACATTACCTCATCCAAGCCCATCCCTCGGAGCACTGCAGTTCGAGCAGAGAGTGGTAGGCTCTTGACAGAGGAGTCTGAAGTGAGGCCCGCTGGGCCGGTTACTTCGAGCGGTTGTACCAGGCTGATCCCCCAGCTGTCGAGTTGGACGTCCAAGGGTGTTACAATCCCTGTTGCTGACCCTCGAATCAACTGTGGTCCACCATCGCTTGTGGAAACACGGGCTGCGGTGAACCAGTTGAAACGGGGCAAAGCTCCAGGGATCTGTGGCATCCATGCCGAACTTCTCAAGGCTGGTGGAAATGCTGCACTGTGTCGTTGCATGCAGTTTTGTGCTCTGCCTGGAACACAGGCATCATCCCAACTGACTGGAAGAGGGGCCTTGTTGTCCCTCTCTGGAAAGGAAGGGTGATCGCCAAGACTGCAACAACTACCGAGGGGTGACGCTGCTCTCAGTGCCGGGCAAGGTCTTTGCTCGGATAATTCTTGATAGGGTTCGCCACCATCTGCTTGAGCACCAGCGTCCAGAGCAGTCAGGCTTTACACCAAAGAGGTCAACGATTGACCGTATCCTTGCACTTCGTGTACTCACCGAACGCAGACGAGAGTTTCGGCAGGGGCTGCTTGCAGCCTATGTTGATCTCTGTAAAGCGTTCGATTCAGTGAATCGGGATGTTCTCTGGAGGATTCTTGGTCTTCGTGGGGTGCCACCGAAACTGATCGATCTGATGTCTGAACTCTACTCTGGTACTGAGAGTGCTGTGAAGTGTGGTGGTACCGCCTCTGACTTATTTCCAGTTGTTACTGGAGTTCGTCAGATGTGTACTTGCCCCCACACTTTTCAGCACTTGTATGGACTGGATTTTTGGGAGGATGTCGGAGAGACTGGTTGCGGTGCATCGTTTGGCAATGTCAAGATCTCGGACCTTGATTTTGCAGATGATGCAGTCATCTTATGGAGACTTTAGACATCCTCTTGGGGGCCCTCGAGGTGCTGAATGAGGAGTCGGAGCCGTTGGGATTACGGATTTCTTGGGTCAAAACAAAGATCCAGGCTTTCGGTGACATCTTGGATGCTGCTGTCCTGTCTGTGTCTGTTTGTGGTGAGGATGTTGAGGTTGTGGATAGATTCACTTACCTTGGCAGTGATATCCATGTCTCCGCAGGTTGTGAGCCGGAGGTCAATAGACGTCTGGGTCGGGCCTGGGGAGTCATGGATTCACTGGATCATGGGGTGTGGCGCTGCCGGTACCTGTGCGGGAGGACGAAAGTCCGAGTCTTCAGGTCCTTGGTACTTCCAGTCTTGCTCTATGGGTGCGAGACTTGGACTTTGACCAAGGATCTGAGACGGAGACTTAATTCCTTTGGTACCAGGTCTCTTCGGAGAATCCTTGGCTATCGCTGGTCGGATTTTGTGTCCAACGAGCGATTGCTGAGAGAGACTCGGATGAGATTTGTTACCTGCATAGTCCGTGAGCGTCAGCTGCGGCTGTATGGACATGTGGCTCGTTTTCCTGACGCTGATCCTGCTCACCAGATTCTCTCAGCGAGGGAGTCTCATGAGTGGAGGAGGCCAGTGGGCCGACCACGTGCCTCATGGTTACAGCAGGTTGACCATCATCTCAAGGAGATGGGGATGGGCCTGGCATCTGCCTGGGGGATGGCCAGACGGAGGCCCCTGGAGTACCGGCGGAAAGTGGATGCAGCGACGCGCTGTTCTGGCACATGCTCCCATACCTGACCTGAGTGGCATCCCCACATTTCCAGGGCTTCAGTGCCATCGCCACATTTCCAGGCTTCAGTGCCATCGCCACATTTCCAGGCTTCAGTGCCATCGCCACATTTCCAGGCTTCAGTGCCATCGCCCCATTTCCAGGGCTTCAGTGCCATCGCCACATTTCCAGGCTTCAGTGCCATCTCCACATTTCCAGGGCTTCAGTGCCATCGCCACATTTCCAGGGTTTCAGTGCCATCGCCACATTTCCAGGGTTTCAGTGCCATCGCCACATTTCCAGGCTTCATTGCCATCTCCACATTTCCAGGGCTTCAGTGCCATCGCCACATTTCCAGGGCTTCAGTGCCATCGTCACATTTCCAGGCTTCAGTGCCATCTCCACATTTCCAGGTTTCAGTGCCATCGCCACATTTCCAGGGTTTCAGTGCCATCGCCACATTTCCAGGGCTTCAGTGCCATCGCCACATTTCCAGGTCTTCAGTGCCATCGCCACATTTCCAGGGCTTCAGTGCCATCGCCACATTTCCAGGGCTTCAGTGCCATCTCCACATTTCCAGGGCTTCAGTGCCATCGCCACATTTCCAGCGCTTCAGTGGCATCGCCACATTTACAGGGCTTCAGTGCCATCGCCACATTTCCAGGCTTCAGTGCCATCTCCACATTTCCAGGCTTCAGTGCCATCGCCACATTTCCAGGCTTCAGTGCCATCGCCCCATTTCCAGGGCTTCAGTGCCATCGCCACATTTCCAGGCTTCAGTGCCATCGCCACATTTCCAGGGTTTCAGTGCCATCGCCACATTTCCAGGGTTTCAGTGCCATCGCCACATTTCCAGGGCTTCAGTGCCAGCCACATTTCCAGGGCTTCAGTGCCATCGCCGAATTTCCAGGGCTTCAGTGCCATCGCCACATTTCCAGGGCTTCAGTGCCATCGCCACATTTCCAGGGTTTCAGTGCCATCGCCACATTTCCAGGGTTTCAGTGCCATCGCCACATTTCCAGGGTTTCAGTGCCATCGCCACATTTCCAGGGTTTCAGTGCCATCGCCACATTTCCAGGCTTCAGTGCCATCGCCACATTTCCAGGGCTTCAGTGCCATCGCCACATTTCCAGGGCTTCAGTGCCATCGCCACATTTCCAGGGCTTCAGTGCCATCGCCACATTTCCAGGGCTTCAGTGCCATCGCCACATTTCCAGGGCTTCAGTGCCATCGCCACATTTCCAGGGCTTCAGTGCCATCGCCACATTTCCAGGGTTTCAGTGCCATCGCCACATTTCCAGGGTTTCAGTGCCATCGCCACATTTCCAGGGCTTCAGTGCCATCGCCACATTTCCAGGGCTTCAGTGCCATCGCCACATTTCCAGGGCTTCAGTGCCATCGCCACATTTTCAGGGCTTCAGTGCCATCGCCACATTTCCAGGGTTTCGGTGCCATCGCCACATTTCCAGGGTTTCGGTGCCATCGCCACATTTCCAGGGCTTCGGTGCCATCGCCACATTTCCAGGGCTTCAGTGCCATCGCCACATTTCAACGGCTTCAGTGCCATCGCAACATTTTCAGACTTCAGTGCCATCGCCACATTTCCAGGGCTTCAGTGCCATCGCCACATTTCCAGGGCTTCAGTGCCATCGCCACATCTTCACGCTTCAGAGCCATCGTCACACCTGCAGGCTTCAGTGCCATCTCCACATCGCCAGGCTTCAGTGCCATCATCACATCTCCAGGCTTCAGTGCCATCTCCACATCTCCAGGCTTCAGTGCCATCTCCACATCTTCACACTTCAGAGCCATCGCCACACCTCCAGGCTTCAGTGCCATCTCCACATCTCCAGGCTTCAGTGCCATCATCACATCTCCAGCGTTTCAGTGCCATCATCACATCTCCAGCGTTTCAGTGCCAGACGCCCCACCAACCACACGCCTGGACCAACCGAGATGGCTGGATTGCAGCACGCCGACCAATAAGCATGACAGGATCCCGAAAAGTGAACGTAACTGGAGGCATGGAGAAGAGTAATAAAAAGCCCGGATGAAACAGCTCAAGTGTTCAGTTAGCAGTCGGTGCTGAGTGCAGAGTCAAGAAGTCGGTGCTGAGTTCGCAAAAACAGTCAGTTCAGAGTGTCAGAGTCAGTCAGTGCTGATGACAGATTCAGTCGGTACTGAGTGCAGTCATTCAGCCAGTGCAGTCATTCAGCCGGTGCTGAGTGCAGTCATTCAGCCGGTGCTGAGTGCAGTCATTCAGCCAGTGCTGGTTACAGAGTAAGAAGTCAGTCCTGAGTGTGCATTCTGTTTGTTGTGCTGCTGAGTCTGGGAGTTTGAGTTTGTCTGTGCTGAGTTAACGCATGGAGTTCACGGCCTGAGGAGAAATGCCTGGCCGGGTCGACCTAGATTTAAGAGCACCAAGCAGAATGAATGCACCACCAGCAGAGGGTCAAAGACTCCTTCGCTTCAGGGACAAAGGTTGGAATGCGGGTCCAAGAAAGGCCACACGTAACCCAGCCAGCAAACCCGTAACAGTGTGTTGTATGGTCTGGTCGTTGTTGTTTGTTTGTCTACATATCAATCAGCTACAGGTCACATTTTCACTCCGATCTTCACAAAACTTAACCATACTGCTAAAGATAGTGACAAGCTAGAAGCCTTTTGTTTTTGAGGTCAATAAGTCAAAAGGTCAAAGGTCAATGTCACATAAATCATCAATTTTCAGCCGATTGACTTGATATACATACATATACACTAGCGAGGTGGCCGGCCATGCTATGCCCAGGAGGGGTTTGACAGCTGCTGGACAGCTGTGAAGGATGCGGGCAAAAAAAATGGGGAAACAACAAATGCCGAATACATGAACGTCATGGGTGGAACCACCTGACATAATATCCTCATTCTGCTTTAAACTCAACCTCTCCATATTTTCAGAAATTAATACTACACCATTATTTTAACAAAATACAATGTTACAAACACTCTTGAGGTAAACAAAGTGTTTCAATGATGTCATGACGAATCTGCAAGTGCCGAATTGGCGTTGTCATGGGTGGAAACCCTCACATTATTTCCTGATTCTCCTTTAAACTCAATCTCTCTGTATTTTCATTCCAAACGGCATCATTCCAATTACAAATTAATACGATACCATTAATATAACAAAAGACAAGTCTGAAGACCACGATGGTTCACGAGCGGTATTTGATGATGTCGATTGTTTCAGAAGTCAAGGATGAGACAATGTGATAATTTTTGACCAAGTTATAAAAATAATCAACATGATGTGGTACGAGTGACAGGTTATTAGCCGCAAAATGTCGAAAACCCGGTTTCGTTCAACAACTTTCAAAATTTGACCTTTACATTACCTTTAAAGGTCACAAAACAATGTTGTGGACATGAAAATAAGGAAACAGGATACGTGCTATAGCTTAATGGAGTTAGTTCGTCGAAGAAGGTCGAAAACCCGGTTCGATTCCCACAACTTTGAAAATTTGACCTTTGTGGCCTTTAAAGGTCAAAGGTCAAGGATTATGACCTTTGGTGCAAAACTTCCTCTGGAACATTCCAGGAACAATATAACGTGATATAGGCTTTATGGCATTTCGCACTCCTCGGATTATCCATACTTTGATGAAATCAGCGTAAAAACAAATTTGAAGGGGGCGCCACGGGCAAGGTGTTCGAGGTAGAGAAAAATAATTTCAAGACTTTAGGTGGGGAATGGCCTCAAGATTATGCATAAAATATATTGTCCTCCGAGTTCTCAAAGTTTGAGCGGTCGAATGATTTTTATGTCAAAATTCACAATTTTCTAAGTTTTTGACGTTGTAACCTTGGCATTGGGATAAAAATGAAAAATTGGACAACGACAAGTTTTAGATAATTCATTTTGCTATTCAAATACTGAAGAACCCATTCCATTCAGTCAATTCCCTCGGAGAACATAGATTTTTAATCCAACTACCCCCTAAAATGGCTATTTTTGGGGGGGCGTGGCTCCGCCCACAATGGGGGTAGCACGCCCTCATCCAGGAAAACACAACTAGACATTGATATCGAACACATAACCAAGTTTCATCAAGATCGGATCAAAGTGCACGGAGTTATGCTCTGGACAGACAGACACACAGACAGTCACAACGAATATAGTGGTCACGAGCTGGCGCTCGTGAACCAAAAAACAAAAATTACAAGTGGGTGTAGCTCTGCCGTTCCACAAAAGGTTTGGCAGAGCTCGCCCCAAAACTGAGGGAGGAGTTCAGGGACGTACAGACAGACAGGCAGACATGCTTTACAATATACTCGCTGAGGTGCCCGGCGTTGCCGGAATAAATTTCACTTTATTTTCGCAGTTTAAATAAAATGAAGTTTAAGACAAAAAGCTGAATTTGATTAATTGTTCTTTTTTTCTGAGGAGATCGTCATTCTTGGAATGTTTCTGTTGCTCTGGTAGCTGGAACACTTCCTCGGACAGCTTCAAGACGTGATTGTCTTTCTTGTGAGCTTTCCTGCTTCCAGGCTTCTTTTTTACTCTGGATGCTGATGTTATCTGCCCATACTTTCCCATCTCCTTGGTGGCATGTTGACATTTTTTGTTGACATTTTTGAAAATTGCAAAGAAAACATTACCACATTAACTTCCTGGTAACAACCATAATGCACATGACGGGACCTGATGTGGCAGAAAATGACAGGACCGAAAAAAATGCACCAAGATCTGGAATTGTGCCAAATCGAACACTTGTTCATGTTGCAGATACATTCAAATGCAGTGTTGTTGCAGATCCCGTGTGCTACACACTCCTTTCTTGGTAGCTCGAGGTCAAATGGTTTTCTTGGAAGCTCAAGGTCAAATGGTTTTCTTGGAAACTTTCGGTCAAATGGTTTTATTGGTAGCTCAAGGTCAAATGGTTTGCGCTTGCATAAAGGACAGACCAACAGATAGCAAACAGACAGGCTGACCAACTCTGTGTTTACATTCTTCATCCCATAAGAGGTTCCCATGCCAAATTTGGTAGCACTAGGCCAAACGGTTTGCACTTGCATAAAGGACAGATATATATATATATATATATATATATATATATATATATATATATATATATATATATATATATAAATATATATATATATAAATATATATATATATATATATATATATATATATAAATATATATATATATATATATATATATATATATATAAATATATATATATATATATAAATATATATATATATATATATATATATATATAAATATATATATATATATATATAAATATATATATATATATATATATATATATATATATATATATATATATATATATATATATATATATATATATATATATATACACACAACCTGTCACTTCGCTGCTGAAAGGGGTGTGAAGAGGTGGGGTGGAGAAAGAGAGGGAGAGAGAGGGGAGGGGAGGGAGAGGGGGAGGCAGAGAGAATGGAGGGAAGGGAAAGGAGAGGAGGGAAGGGAGGAGAGAAGAGGGAGGGGAAAGCGAGGAGTGGGTGAAGAAGGGGAAGCTCGGAATGGGAGAAGAGTGAGGAAGGGGGTTGAGATGGGGAGAGCGACACCTCACAAAACGTTGCAATTCTTTTTGGGAGAGAGGGGTGAGAGAGAGCGAGAGAGAGAGAGATGTAGAGACAGAGACAGACAGCAAGAGTGACAGAGGTGTGGGAGGGGAGTGCTGCATTTTATTTGGAGGGGGGAGCAAGGAGGGGACAGACAGAGAGTGTGGGTGGGGGGGGGGAAGGGATGAAAAAAAAATAAAGAAAAAGGTGGAAGTGGCATTAGCAAAAAGAGTGATATGTTATGCTTCATGACCGAACACAAATAAAAAAACAACTCATGTCAGGACAGCTGTACACACAACAACATAACAGAGCTTGCAAAGTAAATCACTGGCACATCTGCAAAAACTATGATATCCAACTTCCAGAAAATTCGTGGGAACATTAACCAAAAGCATGGACTGAAAACATGGAGGTACAGCTCGTGTCTGACTTAATGATCCCATTGAGCAAGAACATCAAAAACAAAGCATTGCAACCAGATATCATACTTTGGTACAAAAAAAAGAGAAGAAGGCATTGCTGACTGAGGTGTTAATACCAGTGATTTTGGACTCAACAATGCAGACATGAAGAAAATGACCTAATACCAAGACCTCAAGAATGAATCTGCAAATGCCTGGTGTTGGCTTGATGGGTAGGGTGGTGGGCTTGGGATCCTAGGGTCCTGAGTTCAAATCCCCCCGCCCAGCTGTTGAATTAAAACCAGGTGGGGTTGACACTGCCTGTCATCCTTCCGAGGTCAGCAAAATGAGTACCAGTGTCGCTGCGCATGAAGGGAAGGGTGATTGACGGATCGGTTAAATCTGGTATTGGTGTGGCGCAGGCATGATGTACCGAATGCCCTGCTCCTGCACATAATTTCCATGTTATCCATGTGTGTTGCACATCCAGAAATCCAACCACATGTGGAGACAGCAGTCAACAGCAACTTGTATGTACACACACGCATGCGCACATACACGAACACACACTCATATGGAGGTGAATACTTTGAGACCTAGGAGGGCTCCGTTCCACTTTCTGAAACCCGTATATGGAGAAAACAACCAACAACACACACACACACACACACACACACACACACACACACACACACACACACGTTGTCACACATAAAAACACACTCATATGGAGGTGGATACTTTGAGACCTGGGAGGGGCTCTGTTCAACTTTTTGGAACCCACACATGGAGATGACAACTACGAACAACACACACCAACACACTCATATGGAGGTGGATACTTTGAGACCTCAGAAGGCTCCATTCCACTTTCTGAAACCCGCATATAGAGATAACAACTACTGATAAATAACCAATAACACACATGGTCCCAAATCGTAATACTGTTTATATACATACACACATGTGCAAATGTACACACTCATCAAGGAAACAAAAACGACAAACACAAAGATTTATCTTGAAACGGCGTTCTTTGAAAGAGGACTCAAAGTTGGAAATTAGTGAAGTTCAATAAAAAAAATAGATCAAGCCACAGAACACAAAATGTCAATCTACACTCCATGCCTTCACAGCAAAAACAAACATGGCGGACACCTGGTTGGATGCACCTTATTGTTTTTTTTATATGTATCGATGTCAAAGTGAGAGGTGGATTACAAAATGAGATCACACAAAAAGGTTAAACAAAGTGGTGCCCTGGAAAAATAAAATTGCACGTTTTCAGTGGATGAGACACCTCCTGAGGCACCCACCACAAGGCACTGCGGGACCCAACAAAGAGAGAAACGTACGATGTGAGATTGAAAACACGGTTACTTTTTCCCGAAACGAACAACCAAGCAGCTTGGAGAGCACTCGTAAAGTGGCTTAAGCACCAAAGCAAGCACTCCAATTAAATTATTGATAAGAAACGGCTCCCTTGGCACACAATTGGCAATTACCGAACAGTCATATTCAACATACACCTCCCAAAGGTCAGGTCAGGTATGGGAGCATGTGCCAGAGCAGCACGTCGCTGCATACACTTTCCGTCGGTACTCCAGGGGCCTCCGTCTGGCCATCACCCAGACAGATGCCTGCCCCATCCCCATCTCCTTGAGATGCTGATCAACATGCTGCAACCACGAGGAACATGGTTCGCCTGTTGGCCTCCTCCACTCATGAGGCTCCCTCGATGAAAGAATCTGGTGAGCAGGATCAGCGTCAGGAAAACGAGCCACATGTCCGCAGCTGATGCTCACGGACTATGCAGCTAACAAGTCTCATTTGAGTCTTTCTCAGCAGCCGCTCACTCGTTGGACACAAAGTCCGACCAGCGATAGCCAAGGATTCTCCGAAGACACCTGGAACCAAAGGAATTAAGTCTCCATCTCAGATCCCTGGTAAGAGTCCAAGTCTCATACCCATAGAGCAAGATTGGAAGCACCAAGGACCTGAAGACTCGGACTGTAGTCCTCCCGCACAGGTACCGACAGCACCACACCCCATGATCCAGTGAATCCATGACTCCCCAGGCCGGACCCAGACATCTATTGACCTCTGACTCACAGCCAGCAGAGACATGAATATCACTGCCAAGGTAAGTGAATCTCTCTGCGACGTCAACATCCTCACCACAAACAGGTACAGACAGGACAGCAGCACCCAAGATGTCATTGAAAGCCTGGATCTTAGTTTTGACCCAGGAAACCCATAATCCCAGCGGCTCCGACTCCTCATTCAGCATCCCGAGGGCCCCAAAAGGATATATAGATCCGCAAAGATGACTGCATCATCTGCGAAATCAAGGTCAGAGATCTTGACATTCCCAATCGATGTTACGAACTCCAGTAACAACTGGAAATAAGTCAGAGATAGTACCAACACATCTCACGTCACTCTCAGTTCCAGAGTATAGTTCAAACATCAGATCGATCAGTTTTGGTGGCACCCCACGAAGACCAAGAATCCTCCAGAGGGTATCCCGATTCACTGAATCAAACGCTTTACAAAGAGCAACATGGGCTGCCAGCAGCCCCAGCCAAAACACCTCAGAGAGATGCCCGAAATGTCACATATGTCCGAATTGCACAAATGAACACTTTTCTTGGAGTTGGAACTCCTTAGTTGAAGAGATACTCGTGGTGATCGCATGTGTGGAAATTAAATAAAGCAATGAACGCTGATTTCTCCGTGCGTTTATAAGCATTGCAATGTACCCAGCGATTCGTAGCGATGATGAACAGGCATTCGATAATGTGAGTGGGGAAAGTGAAAAAACCTATCGTTAAGAAATCGTTGTGGCCTGTTCCACGTCATGGCAAGGTTGAGCAGGCCAAAAAAACATGGCGGCTTCAGACCCCACCAAGGTTACCAAGGAAATGCCTTCAGACCCCAGACAGCGAGGTGGCCGAGGATCGCCTGATGAAGGATATCATTTAATAAGGTCATCAATTATCTTCAAAAGGGATGTTTTAATTTCCCGAAAAATCCAATTTTCACTCTTGCACTTCCTTGGAGTTTTCTTAGTATGTATGTCAAGTTTCAGGCTGCTAGTTTTTAAAGTTTTTTTAGTTACGGAGGAGATACACACACTGACACACGTGCGAGTGTGAAGGCACTCGCACGCACACACACATCGCCTTTTATTGGTATAGACAGATAGGTGTGTATATATATATATATATATATATATATATATATATATATATATATATATATATATATATATATATATATATATATATATATATATATATATATATATATTGTTGCGGGCCGGTGGTCGGTGGCGAGAACGACTACTAGGTGGGGGAGGTTACGTCGTCTCCCACCAGTCTCCCCGGAATTGTAGGCCATCGCTCCGGATAATTCCGTGAGCCAGCAGGTCGCTGAACCAACCGTGGAACGCCAATATCTCGACAGTGTAGGGTAGGGTATTTTTGTCTGGACCAAATTTACCGAATTAACCATGCGGTGTCGTGTACTGGGGAACCACGCCCTCGGCACGTCTTGCTCGAACCGGGTCACTCTACTGACTGCGCTTGAGTTCCAACTACTAACTCCGGTTCGGATGCAGTCGAACGGAACTGCCAAAGCCGTGCCGGCTTGGATGAACGGATTATCGGGTAAAAAAATCCGGCTAAAACTCAGATCCGAACCATGCTGGACCAATGAAAGAAAGGACGGAAACGAACTGGGAACATTTCTGTAATGTCCGGAGGGCAGCGGGACTCGGACAGTTGTGAGGATTCTCGAACACTGTTTATTGCCCGCCCGGATGCACACTACTACACAGACTACACAAGCTCCACAGACTACAACGACTACACAACAACGCCTCAGGCGGCACGCACTCCTATATCCCGTGCAGGCACGTGACCACTCCAAAACCACTCCTCAACGCCTTCACGCCTTCACTTCGCTCCCCACATCGTGCCTTGCCCCCGCAGGCCACTACACCACACTCCTCCCTCCTAAAACCATGATTATAAAATGACCATCATAATAATAAGCACAAACAGCACAGAATACCATGATATAAAAGCAGAGAGGTACAAAAACGATAATAACCAAAAAGCACAGGCACATCACACCATATAACGTGTCGATGTGAGCGAGTTGAACTTCAACGGACAGGTTCTCGAAAACTGAGTTGCACGACGAACCCACAAAAACCCTGACCGCGTTACAGATATCAAGAAGCAAGGCGGGAAGCACAGCATCACTACGCAGCAGAAGCGCCCCCAGGCGGATCATGCTTACACGCCCTCCGCGGCGAGGTCGCGACGACCTCCCGAGCAAACGTCCCCCGGCACCATCAAACGCCCCCGGTCGACAAGGCGGCACATCTCCCCCAGACAGAACCGAATCAGATAAACATTCCGAGCCTGGAAGCCCCGTTGTCTGGAAGCCCCGTGGTGCCAGCGCAGCCGACCTTGGCGAGAACAGAGGTTTGTGCCGCCCGGCACCAAGCCCGTCTGGGTGGTGACGCTGAACAGCGCCGTCGGCTGAGCGCACCATCAGTCCCATAACAAACCCACGCATCACAATCAGCCGAGATCCCAACGCACGTCCGAACGGCTTTGGCGAGAACAGAGAGTTGCGCCCCAGGGCGCCAGGCACGTCTGACCTTGGCGAAACCAGGAGTGGGGGTAACGCTGAACAGCGAACCAGCCCCGGCTCCGAGCCGATCCCTGATCCCCACACCAAAATCGCGCATCCAACCCAACCCAGAAAACCATGCACGTCCACACGGACGGTCAGTGCAGCCTGGAGACATATCAGAGTCATTCAACAACAAAAACATCGCCTGTTTCAATGCAACCTTCCCCTCACGTACAGCACGTCCCCCCAGCATAAATCCCACACATGACAGAGTAGCGACTCGTGAGCTGCCCTCGCAGCTGGAGATCAGCCAGACCTCTTTATTTGCCACGACCGCCCCCAAGGCCTTCACATCACATCGATCATATCGGACATCCCATCGATTGATCCCAGCCAAACATATTATGCTCACACGCGAACTGTTGGCATTTATTTTAACAAGGTTAAATTGCATCACTCGTGCAATGAAAATCAAATACGCAACAAATAGCAACCCATGAATCACATCACGTGTCCGTCTCTCGGTCGTCGTCGCGACGTTGCGATGACCTGCTCGTCGTCGATCGTCGCGATCCGCGAACTTCTTGAACGCGACTGACTCGCTCCGATCCCCCGCTGAAATCGCCTGAACGACACGGACGCGCATTGTATCATGAGCGCAGCCGAAGCGCGAGAGCTCATCGCAGCTGGCATGGCTCCCGTTGCTCCAGAACCGTACATCATCGTCGCAGGAAGCAATGAACGGCAGCCCATGCTGCATCGTCGCGGCCCGTCGCCGGAACCTCGCCCTCGCGTCCCGAGGGAGGCCCAGGCCCAAACGGAGGTACGTGCCCCGAAGGAGGCACAGGTGCACCCGGAGGTACGAACCCCGAAACAGGAACTGCGAGCCCCTCCCCTCGCACCACGAACCGCGGGAGTGCAACCCGCTGACCCTGCTGGGCAACCAAGACGTGTGCCCTGCCAACCGCCGGAAGCGCTTCACCGGCATACGTGTGCAATGCGAAGGTAGCACGAG
>NC_140967.1:20294431-20314431 GCF_056783735.1 Eptatretus burgeri
ATGAAGACAATTAAATATCAAAACTGACTAACAGCGTGACTTGCTACTTGCATCAACATTTTATTCCATATTATGGTGCTCTTGCTGTAGTTTGCTCATTCTTTTCAGACTATAAGGTTTCTGATAGCACACAAATCTTGTCCAGAAAATAGGAAAGTAAAAATATGCATTTATTTGTCAACTGTCGAAGTTATCATTAAAGTCCTAAACAGCATCACACAAACATAACTCAAATTGTCGACATAAATCATTCAAAAACTGTGATTTTCAGTCTGCTGGACTTTCTTAAAACATTGCCTGCAAGTTAGGCAATTGTGGTACTTTTCAAGTTTTCATCAATATGATTAAATTTTATTTCCATATTATCTACATCTAAACAATTTCAATGAACAAATGAACTAATTTCAATGAACTAATGAACTAATTTCAATGAACTAATGAACTAATTTCAATGAACTAATGAACGGAGTGATGAAAATGAAGCTTGGGGTGACCAGTTGCGACTTATTGCCAAGCATAGCTTCATTGCATTTTAGAAAGATTAGTTTACATAGTGTCTGCTCCCAGCCTTGACTGATGAGGGTGCATAAGAAGTACTCCTCTTGAAAGCACTCTTTCCACTGGAAATAGCATGAAGTAATGTTTGAACGGCCCCTTATAAGTCACTATCAGGGGTACCCGGCATTGCCCGGTTATATTTTGTGGGGGCCTAAAACACTTCCCTACACCCAGGAAGGAATGGGGTTTTGCCAAAGTTGGACTTGTTTTATGTTTTGCCAAACTTGGACAAGGCTGCACTTATTTTCGGATAATTTCATGTCTGGACACTTAACAACAGTTCTGTGATTTTTTTCCCGATGCATCAGCTTCGATGTCGGTCAGTACGTGACATTTCAACATTCTATGTCACCCAGAAGGTAAAAAAAAAACCATTAACATCAGTCAGTCAGCGAGGCGAGTCATTGAATTAACGACTCGGTGAATGAATAGAATGAACTTTATATATTAGATGTACATACTAATAGAATGTATAAAGTATGTAAAAATGGAATGTGAGTACATGCATAAAGTATGTACAATAAGAATGTATGTGTGTAAAGTATTACAATTACAATGTGAGTATGTGTATAAAGTACGTACAATTAGAATGTGAGTATGTGTCTGAAGTATGTACAATTAGAATGTGAGTACATGTCGAAAGTATGTGCAATTACAATGTGAGTACATGAAGAAAGTGTGTACTATGAGAATGTGAGTACGTCGCTGGAGTACGTACAATTAGAATGCGAGTACAGTACATGTAGAGAGTATGTACAATTAGAATGAGACTTCATATATAAAGTATGCACAATTAGAATGTGAGTACATGCAGAAAGTATTGTTACGAATTCTGGCCTGCCTGGCGTGCGATCGGCCGCGTACCTCTAATGGCAGCCGCGTCGCCCACCGGACGGACAATTCAGTCGTGACCCTCTTGGAACTACCGCCAAGGAGCTAGCCACGGGTGGGGGTTTAACCTCACCACAACCCAGTCCGCATTCTACCCGTGGGAAATATGGTGAATCGCCAAATGTCGATATACCTAAGTACCTGCGCGGGTAGCGAACCGAGGAGTTGTACCACGCCGCAGGTCGAGTCCGGACACGAACCGCTTAAGCGGCTTGTTCCGTGCTGCAGGGATAACCGAGCAGAGTTATCGTTGACCTCGACGGTTCAGATTACTTACTAGGTGTCTAAACCCACTAGCAATCCCTTCCGTGATGCAAGATGGAACTTTCAAACAAAGGAAAGGACGCAACGAAACGGGAAACAGTTCAACAAGCAAGGACATTTATTATACAACACGTAAGCAGGCAAATAGGAACAAAAGCAGGCAAGCAAAAGCAAGGGAAAGCACTACGACCGAATATAATTGATAAATGTACAGTCACTTAAGCAGTTTCTACTTTACAAGACACGGCGCCACAAGATCCAAACAAAACCCCAAAAATAAAATGGTGACTTCCCTTTGGGCCGTCGAGTCCTCCTCCCACGACCGTCGGCATGGTCGCGCCTGGCCCCGACTCCTCTCGCGGTCTGCGAGCTCTCTCCGGCACTCCTTGCCTAAACGTACAGGTCCGCCACACCACCGGCGCTGCCGCGTCTCCCGTCCGTGCCTCCGTGGACAGGCCGCCCGCCAAACCACGAACACAGGACCACAACGAGCCAAGACTCAGCCTCCACAGCTGCCAAAGCAGACGAGCGCAGAGGAAGAGGAAGAGCCAGCGAGGAAGAAGAAACGCGAAGCCAAGACCAGGACGAGAGAAGAGGGAGTGAGATCCACACGGAAGGAGAAGAAGAAGAAAAAGAAGGAAGCACCCTCTGCGCGTCCGCCCTTTATGGAGCGGGGCTCCGTCCTTTGCTCCGCCCCGTTCTCGGCTCCACCTCTCTTTGAGGTGTTTCCAGAAAGCTCTCAAAGGGGGGCGTGCCCCCACTCCGACCGCCTCACACCGTGCATCCACCAATCGGGAGCGAATGCCTCAACCTCCCCTTCACACCAAGCGTGGTGGGGGGGATTCAGGCGGAAGCATCAGGCGGGGAAATTAGGCGGGAAAACCCCACAGGCGTTGTTGGTTTTCTTCTCCACGCGCCGTACGCCCGCGTTCTCGGACCCTTTCCAATGCGGAAAGGGTCATAGCGTGGTCCGTGGAGAACAGCGTTCGGAGTGCGGGAAGTGGCGAAGGTGGTGCTGTTGTAGGTTTGATCCAAAATAACGATTGAACAGAAAAATGGCTAACTCAAAGCGTCGCAGCCTGGATAAATCACACATATTCCCTCTAAAAAACGGGTGTGGACTAACTACACATGAACTTATCGATATATCTCACCTGAGGACCTTTCTGGTTTATTGCAAATTTCCACAGCCGTAACAGTATGTACAATTAGAATGAGACTTCATATATATAAAGTATGTACAATTAGAATGTGAGTACATGTAGAAAGTATGTTCAATTAGAATGTGAGTATGTGTATAAAGTATGTGCAATTAGAATGTATGTGTAAAAAGTATGTTCAATTAGAATGTGAGTATGTGTAAAAAGTATGTTCAATTAGAATGTGAGTATGTGTATAAAGTATGTTCAATTAGAATGTGAGTATGTGTATAAAGTATGTGCAATTAGAATAAGAGTATGTGTAGAAAGTATGAACAATTAGAATGTGAGTACATGTCTGAAGTACAGTATGTACAATTAGAATGTGAGTACAGTACATGTAGAAAGTATGTACAATTAGAAATGTGAGTAGATATATAAAGTATGCGCAATTAAAATGTGAGTACATGTAAAAAGTATGTGCAATTTGAATGTGAGTACGTGTCTGAAGTACAGTATGTACAATTAGAATGTGAGTACGTGTCTGAAGTACAGTATGTACAATTAGAATGTGAGTACAGTACATGTAGAAAGCATGCACAATTAGAATGTGAGTAGATATATAAAGTATGCGCAATTAAAATGTGAGTACATGTAAAAAGTATGTGCAATTTGAATGTGAGTACATGTTGAAAGTAAGTACAATTAGAATGTGAGTACGTGTCTGAAGTACAGTCTGTACAATTAGAATGTGAGTACAGTACATGTAGAAAGCATGCACAATTAGAATGTGAGTAGATATATATAGTATGTGCAATTAAAATGTGAGTACATGTTAAAGTATGTGCAATTTGAATGTGAGTACATGTTGAAAGTAAGTACAATTAGAATATTAGTACGTGTTTAAAGTATGTACAATTAGAATGTGAGAACGTGTATAAAGTACGTACAATTAGAATGTGAGTACGTGCATAAAGTATGTGCAATTAAAATGTGAGTACATGAAGAAAGTGTGTACAATTAGAATGTGAGTCCATGAAGAAAGTGTGTACAATTAGAATGCGAGTACATCTCTGGAGTACGTACAATTAGAATGTGAGTACCGTACATGTAGAGAGTATGTACAATTAGAATGAGACTTCATATATAAAGTATGTACAATTACAATGTGAGTACATGCAGAAAGTATGTACAATTCAATTAGAATGTGAGTACGTGTACAAATTATGCACAATTAGACTGTGAGTGCATGTCTGAAGTACACTTCAGGTCAAGAGTTTTAGAACACCCCCATTTTTCCAGTTTTTACTGAAATTTAAGGAGTTTAATGTTTCAATGTACTCTGAAATTAAAGCATAGAACAAATAAACAATTGCAGATTAAAAAAGAAATCATGGAATCGTTTTGTTGAACAAAATTTAACCCAAATTTTTGACTCATCAAAGTAGCCACCTTTTGCAGATATAACAGTCAAGCATACTCGTGGCATTCTTTCTCCAATGGAAATCAAATATTGTTTGGAAAGTTCTTCCCAACACTGCTGCAGAAGTTCCCACAAATGTGTTGCACTTGTAGGTTGCTTTGCTTTCACCCTTCTGTCCAGTTCATCCCAAACCAGCTCGATGGGGTTTAAGTCTCGAGACTGTGCTGGCCATTCCATGATTTGAAGCCTACCGTCTTGATCCTTTCTTCTCAGGTAGTTCTGACATAGCCTGGAGGAATGTTTTGGGTCGTTATCTTGATGTAGGATGAACCCCTGACCAACTAGGCATAGACCAGAGGGTATTGCATGGCGCTGCAAAATGCTGTGGTAGCCATTTTGGTTCAGGGTGCCAGTCACTCTGTGCAAGTCATGGACTCTGGATTCAGCAAAAGAGCCCCAGATAATCACGCTTCCACCTCCATGTTTGACAGTTGGTCTCACACACTGAGGAACCATCCTTTCGCTTAATCGATGGCGTACAAAAATCCCGCGTGATGAACCGAAGATTTTAAATTTTGATTCATCAGTCCATAAGACCTCCTTCCAGTTTTCACTAGTCCACTGACAGTGCTTCATGGCCCAGGCAAACCTGTTTTTCTTATTTTGCCATTTTAGCAATGGCTTTCTTACTGCCACTCGACCTGTAAAACCTGCAGGTCGACGTCTTCTCTTCACAGTTGAAACTGAGACTTACTTACTTTGACCAGTGTTAAGCTGTGCTTGAAGCTGCTGTCCTGTGAGCCACCGATCACACAAGCTGTTGACTCTCAGAAACTTGTCTTCTGATTGTGTTGTGGCTGTGGGTCTGCCAGACCTCTTCCTGTGAGAGTTTCCTCCAGTTTCCAAGTGCCTTTTGATGGTGTAGGAAACTGTACTCACTGACACCTTGGCTTCTTTGAAATTTCTCGAAAGGAAAAACCGACACTTTTTAGGGTTATAATAATCTGTCTGTCTTCCTTTGTTAATTGTCTTTTTCTCGCCATTATGATAGCAATATACTACTTCCAACAGTGCAATATTGACCAAATAATGCTTCAGAGGGTGCAGCAACACATTCTGTTCCAACACTGCTTTTAAACAGACAGAGGGTTTGCAACTAATCAACAAAAGTTGGGACACCTGTAGGAATTGTTTGCATCAACTTTCAAGGCTTCATTTACTTCTGTGGCTGAAGAACAGCTGCAGTTGCTAACCCATTACTTGTTCCCTGAAAAGGGCTTTTTTAACAACTCTGAAATTTACATTATTTTTCAGTTTTTGGGAACCAAAGTTTTTTTTTATCCTCTGGCAGTTTACCGCTTAGCTTTGTACCATTTCAGGTTATTCACTGGACTTGAACTGCTTAAATTTCAGTAAAAACTGGAAAAATGTGATGTTCGAAAACTTTTGACAGGTAGTGCATGTACAATTAGAATCTGAGTACATGTTGAAAGTATGTACAATGAGAATGTGAGAACATGTAGAAAGTATGTCCAATTAATGTGAGTACATGCATAAAGTATGCACAATTAGAATGTGAGTACATGCAGAAAGTATGCACAATTAACACGTGAGTACATGTATAAAGTATGCACAATTAGAATGTGAGTATGTGCATAAAGTATGTACAATTAGAATGTGAGTACATTGAGAAAGTATGAACAATGAGAATGTGAGAACATGTAAAAAATATGTGCAATTAATATGTGAGTACATGTATAAAGTATGTACAATTATAATGTGAGACCATCAAAAAAGTATGTTCAATTAATACGTGAGTACATGTATAAAGTATGCACAATTACAATGTGAGTACGTCTCTCATGTATAAACCATTAGAATGCGAGTACGTGTATAAAGTATGCACAATTAGAATGTGAGTACATGTATGAAGTATGTATAATTACAATGTGAAAATGTGTATAAAGTATGCACAATTAGAATGTGAGTACATGTCTGAAGTATGTAGAATTACAATGTGAGTACGTGGAAATGTATGTACAATTCGAATGTGAGTATGTGTAGAAAGTATGGGCAATTAGAATGTGAATACGTCTC
Source organism: Eptatretus burgeri (assembly GCF_056783735.1). Classification (NCBI taxonomy): domain Eukaryota; kingdom Metazoa; phylum Chordata; class Myxini; order Myxiniformes; family Myxinidae; genus Eptatretus; species Eptatretus burgeri. The sequence goes on from NC_140967.1 coordinate 20,300,804, forward strand.
GAAAGTATGTACATTTAGAATGGGAGTATGTGGAAATGTATGTGCAATTCGAATGTGAGTACGTGTATAATTTATGTACAATTAGAATGTGAATACGTGTATAATGCGAGTATAATGTAAATACTCACATTATACATTATACGTTATAATTATAACGTGTATAATGTGAAAACGTGTTACAATTAGAATGTGAGTACAATTAGAACGTGAGTACGTGTATAATTTATGTACAATTAGAATGTGAATACGTGTATAATGTGAGTATAATGTATATACTCACATTATACATTATAATTATAACGTGTATAATGTGTATAATGTGAATACGTGTTACAATTAGAATGTGAGTCGGTGTATGAAGTATGTACAATTAGAATGTGAGTACGTGCATAATGTATTTACAATTAGAATGTGAGTATGTGTATAAAGTATGTACAATTAGAGCGTGAGTACGTGTATTAAGTATGTACAATTAAAATGTGAATACGTGTATAATGTATTTACAATTAGAATGTGAGTCGGTGTTTTAGGTATATACAATTAGAATGTGAGTACGTGTATAATGTTATTAATTGGAATGTGAGTATGTGTATAAAGTTTGTACAATTAGAATGCGAGTATGTGTATAATGTATTTACAATTAGAATGTGAGTCGGTGTATAAAGTATGTACAATAAGAATGCGAGTACGTGTATAATTGTACAATTAGTACGTATAATTGTATAATTGAGTACGTGTATAAATGTACAATAAGAATGTGAGTACGTGTATAATGTATTTACAATTAGGATGTGGGTATGTGTATAAAGTATGTACAATTAGAATGCGAGTATGTGTATAATGTATTTACAATTAGAATGTGAGTACATGTATAAAGTATGTACAATTAGAATGTGAGGATGTGTATAAAGTATGTACATGTATAAAGTATGTACAATTAGAATGCGAGTACATGTAGAAAGTATGTACAATTAGAATGTGGGTACGTGTATAAAGTATTTTCAATTAGAATGTAGGTACGTGTATAAAGTATTGACAATTAGAATGTGGGTACGTGTATAAAGTATTTACAATATGAATGTGAGTACGTGTATAAAGTATTTACAATTAGAATGTGAGTACGTGTATAAAGTATTTACAATTAGAATGTGAGTACGTGTATAAAGTATGTACAATTACAATGTGAGTACATGTATAAAAGTATGTACAATTAGAATGTGAGTACGTGTATAATGTATTTACAGTTTTTTTTTTTTTTTTTTGTATACCTTGTCGAGGCTCGTATGAGAGCTAACACACAACTCACAGCAAGGGGGCATGAGACAAGAGGGGCGGGAGTGGAAGGGACAAAACAGAAGGGAACAGACACATTAGGTGAACTGTGGAAGGGAGAGGGATGGGGATGGGATGGGGAAAATGGCGAAGAGAAGATGGACATTACAGGGACTTTCAGGAAGGAAAGCAGGGGAATTGAAGGAAGTGGGCTTGGGTGGATTATCGGGGATAGAAAAGATCGAGGATTTGGATGGGGGAAGATAAGAGGTGGTGTTGAACAGCTGTTTTGAAAGCCTGGAGGGAAGAATGGGAAAGAATAGAGTGAGGAAGTTTATTCCAAAGGCGGGAAAAAAGAGGAATGAAAGAGTGAAGATGAGCAGTGATTCGTGACTTTGGTAGTTTTACCAGAAGGGGGTTGTTGGCGGACCTTGAGCGCCCTGTGGAAATGTGGTGGGGACAAATCGCAGAGAGCAGGGGGGCAAGGCTGGAGAGGAGTCGGTAGAAGACAGAAAGACCACCGACCAACCTGCGGTGATTGAGTGAGAGGCCCAAAGACTCAGCTTCATTGCGGGAGATGCCGATGATCTTAAATGCCCTGGTTTCGACAGCGTGAAGCCAAGAAATGTGGGAGGCAGGAGCACCAGCCCAGAGGGGAGAGCAGTACTCCATCAGGCTACGGACAAAAGCTTTGTAAGTGGTCAGGAGCTCAAGAGGGCCGAGGAAGGACTTTGCACGACGGAGGATTCCCAGTCGGCGACTGGCTTTTGAGGCGAGGTTGGAAATGTGACTTTCCCAGGAAAGGTCATGGCAGATAGTGAGACCTAGAAGCTTGAAAGAAAAGACTTCTTCCAGAGTATTGTTGATAAAGTGGATGGGGGGGTTTTCTAAACGGTCCTTTCGAAAAGACATAGTGAGAGTGTGAGATTTGTCTGGATTGAAAGACATGTTACACGTGTTGGACCAGTTTGTGATTTTATCCAGATCTGCAGTGAGCGAAGAAGCTGCTGCTTGCCGGTCTGAGGGATAACAGATGGTACGGCAGAGGGTGGAGTCGTCGGCAAAGAGAAATAGAGGATTTTCCAGAGAGTCGGAGAGATCATTGATGAAAACCAGAAAAAGAACAGGGCCCAGAACGCTACCTTGAGGAACTCCAGCCTGCACAGGAAGAGGGGATGAAAGAACTCCATTTAGGGCCACACGTTGACTGCGACAGGAGAGGAAGTCTGCAAGCCATGAGTGGAGATGGCCTTGAATACCATGGGAAGAGAGTTTGGTGAGTAGGGCAGGGTGCCAGACTGTGTCAAAAGCACGTGATATGTCCAGGGATACGGCTCGGATTTCCTGTCTGGCATTGAGGACCTCCATCCATTGATGGGAGAGCAGAAGCAGAATATCCAGGGTAGAGTGACCTGGTCTGAAACAAAATTGATGATTGGAAATCAAGCCATTGGAGAAGAGGAAGGATTTCATGTCTGAAGCGATGATGGATTCCATAACCTTGCTAATGATTGGGAGAAGGCTGATTGGTCTGTAGTTACAGGGATCTGTTTTTGCACCTTTTTTATGCAGGGCAGTGATGTTAGCAGATTTCCAAGCAGATGGCAGATGACCTTGGGCAAATGAGAGGGTGAATAGAACAGAGAGAGGGTGAGCAAGAGCAGAAGAGCAGGCTTTGAGGACACGTGGGCTGATGCCGTCTGGACCGGTTGCAGAATCTGACTCGAGGTTTGAAAGCAAGCTCTCTACTTTGTCAGAAGAAAAAGATAGAGAGTACAGGGACAGTTGGGTGCGACTGGGTAAAGTGGGTAGAGATAGTGATGGGTTTAGGACACAAGATTTAGCTGCAAACACTGAGTTTAGACATTCAGCTTTATCACGTGTGGTATCAGCAGTGCGGCCATTTGAGGTAAGGGAGGGGATGGAGGGGGAACATACACCAGAAACAGATTTGATTAAATGCCACAGGATTTTGAGGAGGGAGAGAGGTTTGAGAGTTCAGACTTGAGATGAGAAAGATGTTGTTTTCTGGCTCTCCTGAGGGTAGATACACACTTGTTCCAAGCTTTGTGGAAGGAACTGAGATTGCCCTCGGTTGGGTTTGCTTTCCATGAAGCAAAGGCAAGTTGTTTCAGGACAACTGCCTCGCCACAAGCTTCAGTAAACCAAGGGCGGGAGGAAGGGTAGGACAACTGAACACGAGAGGGGATAAATCTGTGCATGAGGGAGAGCAAGTTTCTTTGAAAGAAAGTTTCAGTTAGAATGTGAGTTTGTGTATAAAATATTTACAATTAAAATGTGAGTGCTTGTATAATGCATTTACAATTAGAATGTGTATAACGCATTTACAATTAGAATATGAGTACGTGTATAAAGTATGTACAATTAGAATGTGAGTATGTGTATAATGTATTTTCAATTAGAATGAGTCGGTGTATAAAGTATGTACAATTAGAATGTGAGTACGTGTATAATGTATTTACAATAAGAATGTGAGTACGTGTATAATGTATTTACAATAAGAATGTGAGTACGTGTATAATGTATTTACAATAAGAATGTGAGTACGTGTATAATGTATTTACAATTAGAATGCGAGTACGTGTATAATGTATTTTCAATTAGAATGTGAGTACGTGTATAAAGTATTACAATTCGAATGTGAGTACGTGTATTATGTATTTACAATTAGAATGAGTCGGTGTATAAAGTATGTACAATTAGAATGTGAGTATGTGTATAATGTATTTTCAATTAGAATGTGAGTACGTGTATAATGTATTTTCATTTGGAATGTGAGTACGTGTATAAAGTATTACAATTCGAATGTATGTGTATAATGTATTTACAATTAGAATGTGAGTACGTGTATTATGTATTTACAATTAGAATGAGTCGGTGTATAAAGTATGTACAATTAGAATGTGAGTACGTGTATAATGTATTTTCATTTGGAATGTGAGTACGTGTATAATGTATTTACAATTAGAATGTGAGTACGTGTATAATGTATTTACAATTAGAATGTGAGTACGTGTATAATGTATTTACAATTAGAATGTGAGTATGTGTATAATGTATTTACAATTAGAATGTGAGTACGTGTATAATGTATTTACAATTAGAATGTGAGTACGTGTATAATGTATTTACAATTCGAATGTGAGTACGTGTATAATGTATTTACAATTAGAATGTGAGTACGTGTATAAAGCATTTACAATTAGAATGTGAGTACATGTATAAAGTATTTACAATTAAAATGTGAGTACATGTATAAAGTGTTCACAATTAGAATGTGAGTACATGTATAAAGCATTTACAATTAGAATGTGAGTACATGTATAAAGTATTTACAATTAGAATGTGAGTACGTGTATAATGTATTTACAATTAGAATGTGAGTACGTGTATAATGTATTTACAATTAGAATGTGAGTACGTGTATAATGTATTTACAATTAGAATGTGAGTACGTGTATTATGTATTTACAATTAGAATGTGAGTATGTGTATAATGTATTTACAATTAGAATGTGAGTACGTGTATAAAGTATGTACAATGAGAATGTGAGTCGGTGTATAAAGTATGTACAATTAGAATGTGAGTACGTGTATAATGTATTTACATTTCGAATGTGAGTACGTGTATAATGTATTTACAATTAGAATGTGAGTACGTGTATAATGTATTTACAATTAGAATGTGAGTACATGTATAAAGTATGTACAATTAGAATGTGAGTATGTGTATAATGTATTTTCATTTGGAATGTGAGTACGTGTATAATGTATTTACAATTAGAATGTGAGTCTGTGTATAAAGTATTACAATTCGAATGTGAGTATGTGTATAATGTATTTTCATTTGGAATGTGAGTACATGTATAAAGTATGTACAATTAGAATGTGAGTCTGTGTATAAAGTATTACAATTAGAATGTGAGTCTGTGTATAAAGTATGTACAATTAGAATGTGAGTACGTGTATAATGTATTTTCATTTGGAATGTGAGTACATGTATAAAGTATTTACAATTAGAATGTGAGTCTGTGTATAAAGTATTACAATGAGAATGTGAGTCTGTGTATAAAGTATGTACAATTAGAATGTGAGTACGTGTATAATGTATTTACAATTAGAATGTGAGTACGTGTATAATGTATTTACAATTAGAATGTGAGTACGTGTATAATGTATTTACAATTAGAATGTGAGTCTGTGTATAAAGTATTACAATTCGAATGTGAGTATGTGTATAATGTATTTTCATTTGGAATGTGAGTACATGTATAAAGTATGTACAATTAGAATGTGAGTCTGTGTATAAAGTATTACAATTAGAATGTGAGTCTGTGTATAAAGTATGTACAATTAGAATGTGAGTACGTGTATAATGTATTTTCATTTGGAATGTGAGTACATGTATAAAGTATTTACAATTAGAATGTGAGTCTGTGTATAAAGTATTACAATGAGAATGTGAGTCTGTGTATAAAGTATGTACAATTAGAATGTGAGTACATGTATAATGTATTTACAATTAGAATGTGAGTACGTGTATAATGTATTTACAATTAGAATGTGAGTACGTGTATAATGTATTTACAATTAGAATGTGAGTACGTGTATAATGTATTTTCATTTGGAATGTGAGTACATGTATAAAGTATGTACAATTAGAATGTGAGTCTGTGTATAAAGTATGTACAATTAGAATGTGAGTACGTGTATAATGTATTTTCATTTGGAATGTGAGTACATGTATAAAGTATGTACAATTAGAATGTGAGTCTGTGTATAAAGTATTACAATTCGAATGTGAGTACGTGTATAATGTATTTACAATTAGAATGTGAGTACGTGTATTATGTATTTACAATTAGAATGTGAGTATGTGTATAATGTATTTACAATTAGAATGTGAGTACGTGTATAAAGTATGTACAATTAGAATGTGAGTCGGTGTATAAAGTATGTACAATTAGAATGTGAGTACGTGTATAATGTATTTACAATTCGAATGTGAGTACGTGTATAATGTATTTACAATTAGAATGTGAGTACGTGTATAATGTATTTACAATTAGAATGTGAGTACATGTATAAAGTATGTACAATTAGAATGTGAGTATGTGTATAATGTATTTTCATTTGGAATGTGAGTACATGTATAAAGTATGTACAATTAGAATGTGAGTCTGTGTATAAAGTATTACAATTAGAATGTGAGTCTGTGTATAAAGTATGTACAATTAGAATGTGAGTACGTGTATAATGTATTTTCATTTGGAATGTGAGTACATGTATAAAGTATGTACAATTAGAATGTGAGTATGTGTATAATGTATTTTCATTTGGAATGTGAGTACATGTATAAAGTATTTACAATTAGAATGTGAGTCTGTGTATAAAGTATTACAATGAGAATGTGAGTCTGTGTATAAAGTATGTACAATTAGAATGTGAGTACGTGTATAATGTATTTTCATTTGGAATGTGAGTACATGTATAAAGTATGTACAATTAGAATGTGAGTCTGTGTATAAAGTATTACAATTCGAATGTGAGTATGTGTATAATGTATTTACAATAAGAATGTGAGTACGTGTATAATGTATTTACAATTAGAATGTGAGTACGTGTATAATGTATTTTCAATTCGAATGTGAGTACGTGTATAAAGTATTACAATTAGAATGTGAGTACGTGTATTATGTATTTACAATTAGAATGAGTCGGTGTATAAAGTATGTACAATTAGAATGTGAGTACGTGTATAAAGTATTACAATTAGAATGTGAGTACGTGTATTATGTATTTACAATTTGAATGAGTCGGTGTATAAAGTATGTACAATTAGAATGTGAGTACGTGTATAATGTATTTACAATAAGAATGTGAGTACATGTATAATGTATTTACAATTTGAATGCGAGTCCGTCTCTAATGTATGTACAATTAGAATGCGAATGCGACTCCACACGAAAGGTAAAATCGATGTTTTCGGAACTGATATGATATTTTATTTTGAAGCTCCAGTGTAAACCACCCACGTATGTGTCCTGCCGTTGCTCTTCTCTCCATCCTGCATTGTTTTCTCCATGCAATGGATGCCATTTGTTGAAGCAACATTTGGGATCGCGAAGGATGTACGTATTGACAGATTTCTTCCTGAAATCATGTTTGATTACATTGAAGCTCACGGGTTAATTTAAAGTGTGTACACTGGTCAAAGCCTTCATTGCCTCAAAGGATGAAGGATCATCACGGTTCCATTTTGGAATTACCGAATACGACATGATAGTCACATCACAACACCATCACAGTATGCTAATTCCCCAGCTATCACAGGACATGTTTTTATAGCTATTTATTGGCAGATATGCTTTTGTATGTAGAAACAAATATGGGTTCCACTGGTGGATACTTGCGGATGGATAGAAACAAATATGGGTTCCACTGGTGGCTACTTTCTGTATGGATACAAACAAATATGGGTTCTACCTGTGGATAGTTGTATGGGTTCTACGGGTGGAAACTTAAGCCAATGGTGAGTTCCTCATCATGGCAAGTTTTGCAATCCTCCTGTGACATGAGTTCTTCATGCTCATTGGTGGATTATCTCAGGAGATGTAAGAAGTGAATGCCAAGAAGGTGGATTTGTAACCAGTGAGTAACACAAATGTCCTTCAAATGTTTGCTGTGCTCCCTCCCGTATTTGTTTCTGAATAAATGGCTGGCCAATTAGCAAACCATGCTTACCATTAATCATGCATCTGCTAATGGATATTAGTTTGTGAATTAAGGCTATTTGTCATTGATCCAGCATCCTGGAGCAGAAAGCACGTAGGGAAGATAAACACCGGAATTGCAAAAGTTGAAGATATTTTTTCCTATATCATCTGATCTGGTCTCCCATTTGAAGGCTCAGAATTCGTGGATCCTCATGGATCTGCATTACTAGACTAGCGCTTTCAATCTATAATGAGGCAAGATCTTAAACCCTATACAAACGACTCACATAGAGAAATTCGAATGTTGCTAGAGTATTGGCCCAAATACCTGCTGCTAAGAAACAGACCATTTAGGGTCTGCATTGCCATTGGGAGAGCCAATTAAACATCCAATCTGAATGGCCTTTGATGTGATTCATTGGTGTTAGAGTCTCGGTCTGACTCTAAGCTGTCATTCTGATTGATACTTTGCAGGTGGATGGCAGGGATATCATCCTGATCTGATTGTAAACAAGGACGTTGCATAAGCAAGAGACATTAAGCCAGCTGGGCCATCAGCCAGCATTCAGTTGTGGACATCAAATATAACATGGCACCTTTTAAAAACATTAGGCCATCGTGTGCCAGTTCAATGTCCAAGTTATATATTTCTGTCATAATGAGCAGCATAGTTTTACTCAGGATTGATCAGGGGCTAAATAAATGTGAAGAATAATGCAAAGGAAAACTTTAATGACACTCAGTCATTGAACAGCACAAACCTGCGCCAGGCTGAACAGTTTTAGATTTGTATATCAGTGATAGGCCGAATCTGCATCCAAAATCTATTTGGCTTGTTCTTGTCACATACCCAACTCATCCACCAAGTTTTGTCATAACTCATCCACAACTGTTTGAAATATCATGCTTTATATCGTATTTGGCCCTATCTCTCAATTGTGAAGAATCACTTTAAAAATTATTGTATCCAGATTTGGATCTTCACTAAAATCGAATCAATTCGTCCTTGCAACACACCCAACCTGTCCACCAACTTTATTCTGAATCCGTCAACAACCTTTTGAGATATTGTGCTATATATCGGTTTCGCCCTATCTCTCAATGTTGAAGAATCACTTAAAAAATTATCAGATCCGGATTTGGATTCGGATCTTCACTAAAATGGAAGGAATTCTTCCATCTCACAAACCCCACATGTCCACCAAGTTTCGCTAAATCCGTCTACAACTTTTTGAGTTATCCTGCACACAAACAAACGAACAGACTGCACACAAACTAGAACATATCAGGCCCAATACATTTTTGAAATATCATGCTATACAGTAGCTCAATATATCATGCTAAATATCATGCTAAATCGTTTTTGGCCCGATCTCAATGGTGAAGAATCCCTTTAAAATTAAATAATTCTCGTATCCAGATCCGGATGCGGATCTTCACCAAAATCAAACAGTTCGTCCTTGCAACACACCCAACCTGTCCACCAAATTTCATCCGAATCCGTCAACAACCTTTTGAGATATCATGCTATATATCGGTTTCGCATGAACTCTCAATGTTAAAGAATCACGTAAAAAATTCAAGTAGTTGACCTTTTGGCCTATGTGGACCTCAAATATAATTGGTGGTTGACTTCAGTGACCTGATATGAAAATCTGCTTTAAATTTCAAGTCAATGGGATGAAAACTGAGGATTTTATAAATTTCCCCTAAGTTGTTCACGTTTGGCCGAGGTTGACCTTTTGGTCTTTGTTGACCACAAAATAATTGGCTGGTTGAATTCAAAAATAATTGGCTGGTTGAATTCAAAAATAATTGGCTGGTTGAATAATTGTCTGGTTGAAAACATGAAATATAAATCCTCTTTAAATTTCAAGTCAATCAGATGATAGTTGAGGATTTTAGAAATCTCCCTAGGTTGTTGACCTTAAGCCTATGTTGACTTTTTGATCTCTGTTGACCTTAAACATAATTGGCTGTTTGAATTCAATGACCTGAAATATAAATCCTCTGCAAATTTCAAGTCAATTGGATGAAAATTGAGGATTTCACAAATCTCATATAAGTTGTTGACATACGGCCGATGTTGACATTTTGACCTCAAAAACAATAGGCTTCTTCCTTATCACAAACTATACCATGCGGTGAAGTTCCCTGAAGATCGGTTTAAAATTGTGACCTGTATGCGATCATCAGACAGACAAATAGACAGACAAACAGACAAACAAACAGAAAGACAGACAGACAGAAAGACTAACAAAATCGACTGACCAATATACTTCAAAATTCGAACATGACAGAGAGGGGTGAAAACCTAATCTCCTTCACCTTTGTTGGCGGTGGAAAAACACCTCACCTCCACGTTATTAAAAACACCTCACTCCCACGTTATTAAAAACACCTCACCTCCGCGTTATTAAAAACACCTCACTCCTGCGTTATTAAAAACACCTCACCTCCGCGTTATTAAAAACACCTCACTCCCACGTTATTAAAAACACCTCACCTCCACGTTATTAAAAACACCTCACTCCCACGTTATTAAAAACACCTCACCTCCACGTTATTAAAAACACCTCTCCCACGTTATTAAAAACACCTCACCTCCACGTTATTAAAAACACCTCACCTCCACATTATTAAAAACACCTCACTCCCACGTTATTAAAAACACCTCACCTCTGCATTATTAAAAACACCTCACCTCCACGTTATTAAAAACACCTCACTCCCACGTTATTAAAAACACCTCACCTCCGCGTTATTAAAAACTCCTCACTCCCACGTTATTAAAAACACCTCACCTCCACGTTATTAAAAACACCTCACTCCCAGGTTATTAAAAACACCTCACCTCCGCGTTATTAAAAACACCTCACTCCCACGTTATTAAAAACACCTCACCTCCACGTTATTAAAAACACCTCACCTCCACGTTATTAAAAACACCTCACCCCCACGTTATTAAAAACACCTCACCTCTGCGTTATCAAAAACACCTCACCTCCACGTTATTAAAAACACCTCAACTCCATGGAATTAAAAACACCTCACCTCCATGGAATTAAAAACACCTCACTCCGTTATTAAAAACACCTCACCCCCACGTTATTAAAAAAACCTCACCCCCACATTCTTAAAAATACCTCACCTCCACGTTATTAAAAACACCTCACCCCCACGTTATTAAAAACACCTCACCTCTGCATTATTAAAAACACCTCACTCCCACGTTATTAAATACACCTCACCTCCACGTTATTAAAAACACCTCACCTCCACGGAATTAAAAACACCTCAGCTCCATGGAATTAAAAACACCTCACTTCCACGGAATTAAAAACACCTCACCTCCATGGAATTAAAAACACCTCACCTCCACGGAATTAAAAACACCTCACCTCCACGGAATTAAAAACACCCTCCACGGAATTAAAAACACCTCACCTCCACGGAATTAAAAACACCTCACCTCCACGGAATTAAAAACACCTCACTTCCATGGAATTAAAAACACCTCACTTCCATGGAATGAAAAACACCTCACCTCCATGGAATTAAAAACACCTCACTTCCACGGAATTAAAAACACCTCACTTCCACGGAATTAAAAACACCTCACTTCCATGGAATTAAAAACACCTCACCTCCACGGAATTAAAAACACCTCACCTCCACGGAATTAAAAACACCTCACCTCCATGGAATTAAAAACAGCCCACTTCCACGGAATTAAAAACACCTCACTTCCACGGAATTAAAAACACCTCACCTCCACAGAATTAAAAACACCTCACCTCCACGGAATTAAAAACACCTCACCTCCATGGAATTAAAAACACCTCACCTCCACGGAATTAAAAACACCTCACTTACACGGAATTAAAACACCTCACCTCCACGGAATTAAAAACACCTCACCTCCATGGAATTAAAAACACCTCACTTCCACGGAATTAAAAACACCTCACCTCCACGGAATTAAAAACACCTCACTTCCACGGAATTAAAAACACCTCACCTCCACGGAATTAAAAACACCTCACCTCCACGGAATTAAAAACACCTCACCTCCACGGAATTAAAAACACCTCACCTCCACGGAATTAAAAACACCTCACCTCCACGGAATTAAAAACACCTCACTTCCACATGTTGAAAAACACCTCACTTCCACGGAATTAAAAACACCTCACTTCCACAGAATTAAAAACACCTCACCTCCACGGAATTAAAAACACCTCACCTCCATGGAATTAAAAACACCTCACTTCCACGGAATTAAAAACACCTCACTTCCACAGAATTAAAAACACCTCACTTCCACAGAATTAAAAACACCTCACCTCCACGGAATTAAAAACACCTCACTTCCACGGAATTAAAAACACCTCACCTCCATGGAATTAAAAACACCTCACTTCCACGGAATTAAAACACCTCACCTCCACGGAATTAAAAACACCTCACCTCCACGGAATTAAAAACACCTCACCTCCACGGAATTAAAAACACCTCACCTCCACGGAATTAAAAACACCTCACCTCCACGGAATTAAAAACACCTCACTTCCACATTATGAAAACACCTCACTTCCACGGAATTAAAAACACCTCACTTCCACAGAATTAAAAACACCTCACCTCCACGGAATTAAAAACACCTCACCTCCATGGAATTAAAAACACCTCACTTCCACGGAATTAAAAACACCTCACTTCCACGGAATTAAAAACACCTCACCTCCACGGAATTAAAAACACCTCACTTCCACGGAATTAAAAACACCTCACTTCCACAGAATTAAAAACACCTCACTTCCACAGAATTAAAAACACCTCACTTCCACAGAATTAAAAACACCTCACCTCCACGGAATTAAAAACACCTCACTTCCACGGAATTAAAAACACCTCACCTCCATGGAATTAAAAACACCTCACTTCCACGGAATTAAAAACACCTCACCTCCACGGAATTAAAAACACCTCACCTCCACGGAATTAAAAGCACCTCACCTCCACGGAATTAAAAACACCTCACCTCCACGGAATTAAAAACACCTCACCTCCACGGAATTAAAACACCTCACTTCCACATTATGAAAAACACCTCACTTCCACGGAATTAAAAACACCTCACCTCCACGGAATTAAAAACACCTCACCTCCACGGAATTAAAAACACCTCACTTCCACATTATGAAAAACACCTCACTTCCACGGAATTAAAAACACCTCACTTCCACAGAATTAAAAACACCTCACCTCCACGGAATTAAAAACACCTCACCTCCATGGAATTAAAAACACCTCACTTCCACAGAATTAAAAACACCTCACTTCCACGGAATTAAAAACACCTCACCTCCACGGAATTAAAAACACCTCACTTCCACGGAATTAAAAACACCTCACTTCCACAGAATTAAAAACACCTCACTTCCACAGAATTAAAAACACCTCACTTCCACAGAATTAAAAACACCTCACCTCCACGGAATTAAAAACACCTCACTTCCACGGAATTAAAAACACCTCACCTCCATGGAATTAAAAACACCTCACTTCCACGGAATTAAAAACACCTCACCTCCACGGAATTAAAAACACCTCACC
>NC_140967.1:20321931-20326931 GCF_056783735.1 Eptatretus burgeri
AATATCTGCGAGAGAGGGGGACGGGAGAGGGGGGATGAGAGTGGGGGCGAGAGAGGAGGGGGAGAGAGGAAGGGCGAGAGAGGGGGTGGCTAGAGAGGGGAGGGAGAGAGAGGGGGAGAGAGAAAGGAGAGAGGAGGGGGGTAGAGAAGGGCGAGAGAGGGGGTGATAGGGGGAGCAAGAGAGGGGCGAGAGTAGGGGGAGAGAGGGGGTGAGAGGGGGCAAGAGAAGGGAGAGAGGAGGGGGAGAGAGGGGGTGAGAGGGGGGAGAGAGAAGGGCATGAGAGGGGGTGAGAGGGGGGGCAAGAAAAGGGAGAGAGGGGGAGAGAGAAGGGCGAGAGAGGGGGTGAGAGGGGGGCAAGAGAGGGGAGGGACAGAGGAGGGGACAGAGGAGGGGGAGAGAGGAGGGGGAGAGAGGAGGGGGAGAGAGGAGGGGGAGAGAGGGGGCGTCACAATTCTTCTTCTTCGTTTGATATGACATCACCATTGATGCTGGGGACCTGATACTGCAGGTACGAAGCTGCATATACTGGCACGCACATACGGGCACACCCCTACGGGCCCGCACTAGTGCAATTTAATTCCAGATGAAAAGACAACAAAAGGTGAAAATTTTGAAAGAGGGTGTAGACTTTTCATTGGCACGGCATATATATATATATATATATATATATATATATATATATATATATATATATATATATATATATATATATATATATATATATATAGTCATGCGCCGCGAAACGACGTTCCGGGCAACGACGGATTGCATAAACGACGGATCTGCCAGCTCTGAAAAAAAAAATGTAGCTGAAAAATTCCTATCGCCGAGTGATGTTGTCGACGTCGCGCTGCCAGTCGTATAAAAATAGCACGTACAATTATGTACGCTGTACAGTACATAATACTTCATAATGATAATAAATGACAGTGTATGAAATAAATGAAATGATAATAAATGAAATGAAAACGAGAGAAGAACCTTCAGAGTGTAGGCTTTATTCCATTTGATTGAAGCCGCTTCTACGGGCACATCAGGGAATACAGGTGCAGCAAGGAGTACATAAGCAGTAAGGTATACACGTGCAACTAATCACCGCAAAATAAATCAGTATAAGCCCGGAGTCCGATATACTCTCAATTCTCACCATTCAACGAGCGCCAAGTGAACCGCCGCCGTAAACGACAATGCCCCTGGGACAATTCCCCCGACCGAGCAGAACCTTAGCTTTATCTATTCCGTGCTCGAGCCGTGCAACATGTGATCGCACGTCACGACCTTCAATTCACCACATTTTCCCCGTCTTTAAAATGTAACTAGAGGCCCAACTAACGCACCATGATTACTTCAGCACTATAGGAGTATACATTTCAAGCAACGCGAACTATCTAAACTACAGAAGCATACATGCCAAGCAGTGAGGATTATTTTGAGTTGTAGGAGCATGGTAATGAGCATCGATATATTATGTAGCGAGCATATAGGAGCATGAGCATCGAGGATGCCGATAATCCCCTTTACAGATTGAGTCGGCGAGGGGGTATTATCCATCGACCTCTCCGGGAGTAAATGGCGGTTTCACTTGAGGGAGGCTTCCGATCCTCTTGGTGAGCCTCGACTCGTGCCGGGGATGACTCCCCGATCGCTCTCGGGTGGAACGCGGCAGCTCCGTCGCCACCATTCTCGGGTGGAGTTCCTGGGGGGGGAACACTTGGGGAGGGGATGTCAGAGGGAGGAGTGCCAGATGGTGGTGTACCTGCGGGAGGAGTGCCTGAGGGAGCCAAATGGCGAACCGACACAGTGGTCTCCCTGCCATCCGGGAGCCTGACATGAGCATACTCTGGATTAGTATCGATGAGTTCGACCTCTTCCACCATGGGTTCATACTTGCTTTGTCGTACCGGGCGTTTCATGAACACTGTTCCGGGATGGGTTAGCCAGTTGGGCACCGATTGGCCGTCAACATAACGCCGCTGGTGAGTAAACATTCGTTCGTGAGGAGTTGCATTGGTGGACGTGCAGAGCAAAGAGCGTATGGAATTCAGAGCGTCGAGAAGGGTAACCTCCCACCGCTCAGGGCCCAGTCCTCTCGATTTCAGCGCCAGAGTTACGGCTTTCCAAATAACTCCATTATATCGTTCCACCTGCCCATTACCCTGTGGGTTGTATCCCGTCGTTCGACTAGTTGCTATGCCGTGCTCTAATAGGAATTGTTTTAGCCCGGCCGACATGAAACACGGCCCTCTGTCTGAATGTATGCACGAAGGTTTCCCAAACATCGCGAAGAGGTCAGACAGACATTTCACGACAGTGCCCGAGGTCATATCCGAGCACGGAAATGCGAAAGGGAACCTTGAATATTCATCAACAACAGTGAATATGTATCTGTTGTCTGTCTCGGTCGGCAGGAGCCCTTTGAAGTCAATGTTTAGTCTCTCGAAGGGAGAAGTGGCCTTGATCAATCTGCCAGAAGCCGCGCCATAGAATCTGGGTTTTAGTTCAGCACAAACAGGGTATGAAGCATTCATTTGTTTAATATCTTCAATAGAATAGGGAAGGTTTTGTCTGCGCACGAAATGTGCCATTCTGGTTACCCCCGGGTGGCACAGAGACACATGGAGGTCTTGCAAAGCCCGACTGATTGTCGCCGAACAGTAGACCCGAGAGGGTTTTCCCTCCCGGGCCGGTAAACTATGTCGTAACTGTAGCAGGCAGGATCCGCCATCTCATAATTTTTTCATTCTTAATTTTCCCATTATTTTTCCCATCAAACATGAATGCCACGGATCGTTGGTCCGTAACGAGCGTGAAATGGTTTCCCAGTAAATAGTGTCTCCATTTACGTAGGGCTTCGACAATGGCGTACGCTTCTTTCTCTATTGCCGAGTGTCTCTGCTCGCTTCCAGAGAGAGTTCTCGAGAAGAACGCGACGGGTCGCCCAGACTGATTAAGCGTAGCAGCTATCGCGTGATCAGAAGCATCTGTTTCCACCACGAAGGGCACCGAGCTATCGATCGATAATACCACGGAATTACTGATATCATCTTTGAGGCTGTGGAAAGCTTTTACAACAGCGGCATCTGGTGGGAAGTTCTTGCAATGCACTAGGGGATGTATTTTCTCGGAGTATTGGGAAATCCATCTTGCATAGTAAGCGAACATGCCGATCACCCGGCGCATTGTCTGCAGGTCCTGAGGTGGGGGTAGCTCACTAAGTGGGCGCAATCGTTCAGGATCAGGCTTAATCGTGCCGTCGGCTATTGTGTAGCCGAGAAGGTCAATTGACCTTGCCGAGAATACGCATTTCTCGTAGTTGAGGGTCAGATTATATTTTCTAGCAATGCTCAAGAATCTGTCCAGATTCATATCATGTTCCCCCTGATCCCTACCGCACACTGTGACATTGTCCACGTAAACAAAAGTGTCTTTGAGGTTTTCATCTGAGATGATGTCATCCATTACTCGTTGGAAGCAAGCTACTCCATTCGTGACACCGAACGGAATCCTCCTGAATTGGTAGAGGCGTCTACCTGCCTGGAATGCGGTGTAAGGTTTGTCTTCCTCTCGGATGGGAATTTGATGATAGGCGCTTCGCAAATCGATGGTGCTGAATATCTTATAATTGGCCACGCGTTCGACCATCTCGTCTATGCGCGGCAAAGGGTAGGCATCGAGTTGGGTGAAACGATTGACCGTTTGGGAATAATCGACAACCATTCGTTTCTTATGATTCTGATTGGCGGTGACCAACACCTGTGCGCGCCATGGCGAATCGCTCGGTTCTATAATTCCTTCCTCCAGTAATCGCTTGGTCTCTGAAGTGATGAAGTTCATATCAGCAGTGGTATATCGCCGCGATTTGATCGCTATCGGTTTACAGACCGGCGACAAGTTAGCAAACAGCTGGGGGGACGTTACCTCTGCGGTGGTCAAAGCATTTAAAATTAGACGAGGTTTGCTTCCTCCAAAGGGTATTTCGACGCTCGTGTGCTGCTTGAGGACATTATGACCCAGAATTACGTCTGCGCATAAATCACGAAGCACCAGTACCCTTACATCCCGATGCGTGTACCCTTTTACGTCCAATTCAACATTGCAGTACCCTCGTACGCGGGACTGTAGTGATGTGGCGGCCATGCATACCGTATTGTCTGTCGGGTGGATCTTCCATTTCCTGCCCTTCACTTGCGAGCTGTTGACGAAACTTTCAGAGCTACCGGTATCAATCAGAGCCTCAGCCATATGCCCGTTAATTCGTACGTTGATGATAGCCTTGGATAGATTCCCCGGTGAGGCTGCAGTGAGTTTATTTTGTGAGTAGAGAGCCGCAGAAGTGGGTTTATTTCTCCTTAGAGTTGATTTACATACCCTGGCATAATGCCCTTTCTTGTCACAATTCATGCATGTGGCATCTCTGGCGGGGCATTTGTGGCGGGGTGTCTTTTGTACCCACAAAAGAAGCATTTACCAACCGGAGTAGTTGCTGAGGAGTTTGACGAGGTCTGGGTATCCGGCTCCTCGGGTTTTTCTCCATCCCCTGTGTCAGGCTGTGTCTGTGTCTGTGGGGTTCCTTGAGTTTCCACCGTAGCGGCGTTCATTAGCAGCATCGGTGTCCCAAATGACTCAGATTGCTGCTGAGCCGTATCCATCGCTCGAGCCTGGTCGACTACCTTTTCAAGAGTGGGTTGCGCTTTCTCTAGTAAGCGTTGCCGTATGTGGGCTGATCTGATTCCTTGGATAAATGCCTCCCGGGTCGCTTCATTTCGGTGTTCCTCGGCGTTTACGGCCCGGAAGCTGCCGTCTTTTCCCAGCTGTTTCAGAGCTTGCAGGAACTGATCGATTGTCTCCCCGGCTGCTTGCTTGCGTGTGTTGAGAAGATGTCGTATGTATACCTCGTTCTTGCGCTTCACGTAGAGCGCCTGCAGCACGTCGATCACTGCTTCGTAGGTGTCACACTCCGAGAAGAGCCTGTATACACTGGGCGAGACATGATTCACAAG
>NC_140967.1:20331931-20396931 GCF_056783735.1 Eptatretus burgeri
ATAGACAGGAGTTTGAAATTTGACCAAATCATTGGCATATAATGGCTTACTGTTCTCAGAAAAAACATCGTAGGGTCTTTCATGTCTACCAGCGAATGCTAGCAGATGGACACCACAAAGAAAGGGCATGCTCGTTGATGTCACAAGCTCTCTGTGAAATACCAGGGTGACAGTTTAGATTTGGGTTGGGAATCGTACCCAGACCAGACAACGTCAAAAGCGATTATGTTACATTTGAACTATCTTGGCAGCCCCACTACCTAGATAATAGGTAGTATCTGAACGTTCATTTCCCACTTCTACCCAATAGCAGCAAAAGCAATTCATCAAATTTTGCTCAATGTAGCTTCATTTAACATGTACCATTGATAATGTCTGGTGTGTAAAGAAAAGGCGAGAACAGTTATGTGTTACCATGAATATTTAAATTGATATCATGATCTCTCATTGCGTCAAAGTTGGAATATGTGTCATGGGTCCACATAATAGCATGGGATCTAGTGAAGGTATGTGCAGAAAGAATAGCTTTTTGATTATGACAAGTCATGCATAAACCACAGCTGGGCTGGTAGGATATCTCAAAGGTCGTGTACTGGCCTTTGAGCTGTCTTGTCTGGGTTTCATGACGAACACGACTTTAAACAGTCGCTCTGATGATTCGTAAGCAGGGTATTGCATCAGTGATTGTGCCAACTTTTTTATTGGGGATTTTAAGTTGGATGCCCCGTTTAGCAGCTTTTATTGGTGGATTTTAAATATCCTGATGCGACTTCTAAAAAGAGCAGGTCATTATGTGGTGGTGGCCTGAACAAATTCCAGATTCCTTCCATGATTGCTGCTGAGAAGGCAATGGCAAACCACCTAGTGCATCCTCTGTCTCGAGATTGTTTCAGCCACACCGATGTTCGAAATAGAGGATGGTCATTGGATAGATTAATGGATGGATACCACATCGATCTAAATAATCGATGAGGGTCACCCACAAAAGTTCTGTCACTCGACCACTGCCCTAATTTATGAATGTTACATTATTCTCGCATAATCTCCATCTTCCTCAATGCACTTCATCCAGGTCAGGTCAGGTCAGGTATGGGAGCATGTGCCAGAACAGCACGTCGCTGCGTCCACTTTCCGCCGGTACTCCAGGGGCCTCCGTCTGGCCATCCCCCAGGCAGATGCCAGGCCCATCCCCATCTCCTTGAGATGATGGTCAACCTGTTGCAACCATGAGGCACGTGGTCGACCCACTGGCCTCCTCCACTCATGAGACTCCCTCGCTGAGAGAATCTGGTGAGCAGGATCAGAGTCAGGAAAACGAGCCACATGTCCATACAGCCGCAACTGACGCTCACGGACTATGCAGGTAACAAATCTCATCCGAGTCTCTCTCAGCAACCGCTCGTTGGACACAAAATCCGACCAGCGATAGCCAAGGATTCTCCGAAGAGACCTGGTACCAAAGGAATTAAGTCTCCGTCTCAGATCCTTGGTCAGAGTCCAAGTCTCGCACCCATAGAGCAAGACTGGAAGTACCAAGGACCTGAAGACTCGGACTTTCGTCCTCCCGCACAGGTACCGGCAGCGCCACACCCCATGATCCAGTGAATCCATGACTCCCCAGGCCCGACCCAGACGTCTATTGACCTCTGACTCGCAGCCAGCAGAGACATGAATATCACTGCCAAGGTAAGTGAATCTCTCCACGACCTCAACATCCTCACCACAAACAGACACAGACAGGACAGCAGCATCCAAGATGTCACCGAAAGCCTGGATCTTAGTTTTGACCCAAGAAACCCGTAATCCCAACGGCTCCGACTCCTCATTCAGCACCTTGAGGGCCCCCAAGAGGATGTCTAAAGTCTCCGCAAAGATGACTGCATCATCTGCAAAGTCAAGGTCCGAGATCTTGACATTCCCAAATGACGCACCGCAACTTGATCTCTCCGACATCCTCCCTAGAATCCAGTCCATACAAGTGCTGAAAAGTGTGGGGGCAAGTACACATCCCTGACGAACTCCAGTAACAACTGGAAATAAGTCAGAGATGGTACCACCACACTTCACAGCACTCTCAGTACCAGAGTAGAGTTCAGACATCAGATCGATCAGTTTTGGTGGCACCCCACGAAGACCAAGAATCCTCCAGAGGACATCCCGATTCACTGAATCGAACGCTTTACAGAGATCAACATAGGCTGCAAGCAGCCCCTGCCGAAACTCTCGTCTGCGTTCGGTGAGGACACGAAGTGCAAGGATACGGTCAATCGTTGACCTCTTTGGTGTAAAGCCTGACTGCTCTGGACGCTGGTGCTCAAGAAGATGGTGGCGAACCCTATCGAGAATTACACTGAACAACAAAAATTTTTTACTGGAGATGTGTAAAGTGATTTAGACTAATTTGGGTACGCTGATTTCAAAAATCATAACCGTTTTGCTGTATCACGTCAGGATTTTCAGTAACAGAAATATTCCCATTGCCTAGAAGTCAGGATTTCAATGAAATTTACAAAAATTCATTTATTCATTTATTTCATCATGAATGCTTCAAAATTATAGAAATTACAGAAAAACTCCACTAGAATGTAATTAAAAATGCTTTAGGCATTTGGCTTTGCGTTTGTGCTGCTCTGTGTCAGTTTCACGATGCAGGAACCAGCAGAAATCGCCCATCATGTTCGGGTTGTGCCGCCCTTGGTAACGCGTCTCCATGAGTGAAATCTCTTGGTGGAATCGCTCGCCGTGCTCGTCCGAGACTGCTCCCAAGTTGTCAGGGAAGAAGTTCAGGTGCTGGTGTAGGAAATGGATTTTCAGGGACATCCTGGAGCCAAGTTTCCTGAAGGGCTCCAGCAGCTGCTGCACTATTTCTTCATAGTTGTCCGCGCGCTCGTTCCCCAAGAAGTTGTCCGTCACAGCTTTGAAGCTCCTCCACGCTGCCAGCTCTTTGGGGTTTAGAGTTGTCGGAAAAGTTTCGTCCTTCATAATCTGTCGGATTTGCGGTCCAACAAAGACACCAGCCTTGATCTTGGCCTCTGACAAGGTGTTGCCAAACTTTTCCTTGAGGTATAAAAACCCACGCCCATTCAGATCCATTGCCCGTACAAAACTTTTCATCAAGCCGAGCTTTATGTGGAGTGGTGGAAGGAAAACCTTGGCTGGGTCGACAAGGGCGACATGCTTCACGTTGTGTCGACCAGGTACATGCTCTTTTCGCTCTTCCCAATCTTTCTTCGTCCAGTGATTCTTGTCGTCTCTGCTATCCCAGAGACAAAGGAAGCACATGTATTTCGTGTAGCCTGACTGCAGCCCTAACAACAGCGCCACCACTTTCAAGTCTCCGCAGATGTGCCAGTTGAAGTCATTGTACTTGATGGAATCAAGCAGCTGCCGCATAGTCTCATAGGTCTCTGTCATGCCGAACGCGTGAGCCAGTGGGACTGATGGTTTCTCGTTGCCATTGTGGAGCAAAACAGCCTTCACGCTGTTCTTCCCGAGTCGATGAAGAGGCGCCAGTCTGCAGGATCGTGATCACACCCAAGTTCTTTCAACAGACCGTTGATGTCACTGCAGAATGTCATCGTGTCTTCCATCTCAAAGAACTCAGCCATGTCTCTGTGACGTGCTCTGAACAAGGATATCTTGGTGTTAGGTTCAAGTAGATTCCACTGCTGCAGCCTTGATCCAAGCAGCTCTGCCTTCGCCTTTGACAGCGAGAGATCTCTTACAAGATCATTTAAGTCTCCCTGGTTCAGAAGGTGTGATTCTTGAGTGTCGGGTTCAAAAGGTTCATCATCACCATCCTCTTCACCACTGCTTACAGCTATGTTCTGATCAGCTGGAGGTGTTGGAACGGGGTTCTCGTCATCATGAGGCACAGGTTTACGAGCAGAGACGCAGTCAGCGTACTTGATGTGACCTTTATTCTTCTTGTTGAAGCCGGCGATGCTTGTGCAGCAGAAATAACAATCATCATGATGATTCTGCGGCTCACGCCATATCATGGGCACCGCAAATGGCATGCTCGCGCGCTTGCCCACCAACCACTGAGTCAAGGTTGTGTGACAGCTTGTGCAGCAGATGTGTGGTGCCCAGCTCTGTTCTTGGTCCCCCACCTTACACCCGAAGTAGTGAAAGTAGGCGGCCTTCATTTTCACTGCTGTAGATATACTTCGCTGTTGATCTTTTTTGGTATACCGACCACAGACATAACAGAAGTTGTCAGGATGATTGGTACAGGAACGCCTACTCATCTTTATCTGAAAGAAAGAAATATAACACAAGTTAACAACAATTGTACGAAATAGACATGTTAAAGACGTATATAAATTTCATTGAAATCCTGACTTCTAGGCAATGGGAGTATTTCTGTTCCTGAAAATCCTGACGTGATACAGCAAAACAGTTATGATTTTTGAAATCAGCGTACCCAAATTAGTCTTAATCACTTTACACATCTCCAGTAAAAAAAATTTTTTGAAATTTGTTGTTCAGTGTTATCCGAGCAAAGACCTTGCCCAGCACTGAGAGCGGTGTCACCCCTCGGTAGTTGTTGCAGTCTTGGCGATCACCCTTCCCTTTCCAGAGAGGGACAACAAGGCCCCTCTTCCAGTCAGTTGGGATGATGCCTGTGTTCCAGGCAGAGCACAAAACTGCATGCAACGACACGAGTGCAGCATTTCCACCAGCCTTGAGAAGTTCGGCATGGATGCCACAGATCCCTGGAGCTTTGCCCCGTTTCAACTGGTTCACCGCAGCCCGTGTTTCCACAAGCGTAGGTGGACCACAGTTGATTCGAGGGTCAGCAACAGGGATTGTAACACCCTTGACGTCGAACTCGACAGTTGGGGGATCAGCCTGGTACAACCGCTCAAAGTAACCGGCCCAGCGGGCCTTCACGTCAGACTCCTCTGTCAAGAGCCTACCACTCTCTGCTCGAACTGTAGTGCTCCGAGGGATGGGCTTGGATGAACGTAATGCACGAATTCCCCTGTAAGCGGGACGAGAATCACCTGTCCACAGGTGATGCTCTACCCCCTCACAGATTCCTCGCACATAGGCCTCCTTGTCCACCCTCAGTGCACGTACAGTTTTACGCCTCAGCTCCCTGAACAGCTCAGCTCTGCCATTCAGCCTGGCCCTGCGATTCTGGTCTATGGTATCCAGTGTCCCTTGAGAGACAAAATTCTTCTTTGCCCTGCGGTGAGCTCCAAGGCATCCACCGGCAACATCAAGGACGGTGGTCTTGAAGGCGCTCCACAACTCTTCAGGACCCCCCAAAGCACCCAGACCCCCCAAGTGTCCACTCAGCCTGTTCGCAAACTCCTCAGCTACTCTCTCCTCCCTGAGCTTGGCAACATCCAGCCTCGGCTGGGATGGTACCATTCTCCAGGATTTAAGGTGCAGCTTTAGAGTTGCTACAACAAGCCTGTGGTCAGTATTGAGGAACTGAGCACTCCGGTAGACCCTGCAGTTCTGGATCATCCTCCAACGACCGTCAATGAGGACATGGTCAATCTCCTTTGCCACACCGCCAGCGTTGGAATACCAAGTCCAGCGATGAGCTTGTGGGCGCTGAAACCATGAACCAGCCACCCTAAGTCCATGACTTCTTGCAAAGTCAAGGAACTTAGTGCTATTCTGGTTCATAGTTCCTGACCCATGGGGACCAACACACACCTCATAACCGTCCCTATCAGTTCCAGTCGATGCATTGAAATCCCCCAAGACTAGAAGTGTATCTCGTCTGGGGCAATGATCAACCACAGACTCGAGTGTGGCGTAGAATGCATCCTTCACGGTGAGATCACTCGCCTCAGTCGGAGCATAAACAGAGACCAGGGAAATGACACCTAAGGAGTGTCGAATCCTTAATCTCATAATACGCTCGTTGACCGGTGTTACCTCAATTATCATTGGGGTCAGCTTATTGGACACAGCTACAGCCACTCCTTGGGTATGGTAACCATCAGAGCGACCAGACTAATAGTAGGTGTAACCACCCACCATTATCTCGCCGCAATCCGATCTCCGAACCTCAGAGAGAGCTGCAATCCCGATGTCCAAACGCTTGAGCTCAGATGATAACAGAGACAGGTGATCATCCTCTCTTCGGGATAGGACATTCCAGGCACCCACCCGAAGGGACCGCCTCAGGTTAACCCAAGGAGACCGCCGTCTGGTGGACGACTTCATCCAGTGGTGAAAGAACCTTGCGATCTTAGCACAGAAGCTTTCCTTCTGAAATGTCCTCATTTCAGTGGAAGTGACCGTGTTGACCTCTTCAGCGAATGTGAAACATCTTCCCCATGACAAGGTTAACCGTTTAATTTTCCTTTCCTAAATCTCTTGGTGTGTGTCAGGTTCATTTTTTTCAGCTTCACATGAACTTAACATGAGTTCAGATTTTGTCTTTGTTGAAACTTTCTGCCCTGGCCTGAAATTAAACAAATAACATCATAAACTTGATATTTACCAGATATATCAGTAATTAGAAGGTAAACATGAAATTTTCTGATCATCAATCTTTACTTTAAAAAGTCCGAAACTTAGTTGGACTTGGCCCGAAACGGGGGTTTATGGATTGGGTCTCATCCGTCCGTGCATCCGTCCGTCCACAGCCATATCTCGGACATGTATGGACCTATTTTGTTCAAAATTGGCTGAAAGACAATACATGATGTTATACGTAAGTACATCATTTTGTTTCACGATTCGATCAAAGAGGGCCGATTGGCGGCCATTTTAGTTGTAAAAACCCGATGTTGAACACATCCTCAACCATTTCTCTGACATGCATTTACCAATATTGTTCAAACTTGGCACACAGATAATGAAAATAAAAACGTGTTTTAACGTCACATATGCACGTCATTTCTGATCAGACCCAAGATGGCCAACTGGCAGCCATTTTGTTACTAAAACATGTCCCCAACCATTTCTCGGACATGCATGCTCCGATTTTGTTCAAACTTGGCACAAGCACGGTATATGATGACATACACGTTTACCTCACTTTTTTGGAACATCTGATCAAAGATTACCAACTGGTAGACTGGCGACCATTTTAGTTGTTCATAAAAACCCCGTTATTGAGCAGTTCCTCAACCATTTCTTGGACTTGCACATACTGATCTTGTTCAAACTTGGCACAAAGATAATGAATATGGATGTATTCATGTCATTTGTCATTACATATGGATGGATGTCATTTATTTTTGAGATCATATCCAAGATGACCGACCGGCGGATGTTTTGTTGCTTTAACGTGTCCCCAACCATTTCTCAGATTTTGGTCTGATTTTGTTCAAACTTAGCACAAGCACAGTGCATGATGGCATACACATGCCCCTCACTTTATTTTGCGAGCTCGTCAAAGATGGCCGACTGGTAGACTGGTGGGCATTTTAGTTGTAATTAAATATGGGTTAACCCTTTCACTCCGTACAGCAAAATTACTAAAACTACAGGGGCTATGACATTTTATGTATTTTTCTCCTTGTTGAGAGTAATGTGGGCAAGACTTGTGAAAGTGTTGGGCAGGATACACGTCACCTCCTCCAATAGAACCTCATTGGCCCTGATTACGTGTTCAAAATCCTGATAGTCTGCAACAGAGGGTTCTCAGGATAACGGTGCAGCAAGAAATTTCAAATGAATAATGTTCAGTACACTGCACAAAGGACAAACAAGGATTTTTTTTTTCTATTACTACGACTACTACTACTATTACAAATACATATTTAACAACTCTATTTATTTCCACCTTCTTGTCGGTTTAGCCAGGGAATGCTTGTGTCCCAAGTCTTTCACGAACCGGCTGTCCAGGCCTGACTTTCTACTGAAGAGCGCAATAATTTGTAATTCTGGTCAAGGCAATAACTCAACTGCTCTTCACAAAAAACACTATGGGATCCTAAATATCCACCACCTCCAATGCTGCAATAGATGAGTCCTCAGGCTCATCCTTCAGATGGATGCTGCACACATTGATGAATCGCCCTGCATCCAAAACACCAGGATGACAGTTTATAGCAGGGTCAGGATTCAAACCCAGTATAGACAGCTCAAAGGCAAGTATTTCCAGCCCTCTGAAAGCGACGTAAATGGAGAAAAAAATAATGACCACACACACAGGAGGGTGTTACCCTTGTGGGGTAAAAGAGGAAGGTTCGGAAGAGGAGGGGCCTATTTCTTAATAATGAAGGAAGCTGTGACGTTGAAGGTGTCTCCAGTGGAAAATGTCGGGTTTGCTGTGGGTCCAGGATAGCTTCTTTTCTTTTGTATTTTATTTTGTTGTTATCCTTACAACACCTTTCAGATCCATTTTTCCCACTTCTGAGGGCTTTACATAGTTCCCATGGGCGAGGATCTCGCACAAGCCTCTGGAGGGAAGAAAGGAGAGAAAGAACAAGAAGATGAGGGACATGCGTTTGTCTCTCCTGATGTTTCATGCCAAAAGCTCTCCCCGTTTCCGACGTGTCCTTCGCTGTGGAGAAATGCAACGGCAGTAAGTGACATTGGAGAAAACCGCATTTGTACCAGAGACGTGGGCGTGTGAGATACGGTGGAGGAAACTACGCCAAACACAAAAATACGAGCTGCGGGTGTGACGACCATCTCAAAACAGCCGACATCTTGGGGATGGAATTGTATGATCCAAGTAAGGGCTACTTCGTTGGACGCATCATTGAAGTGTAAAAGACAAGGGAGAGAAGAGCAGGGGGTGTTTGGCCAGGGAGAGAGAGAGAGAGAGAGAGAGAGAGAGAGAGAGAGAGAGAGAGAGAGAGAGAGAGAGAGAGAGAGAGAGAGAGAGAGAGAGAGAGAGAGAGAGAGAGAGAGAGAGAGAGAGAGAGAGAGAGAGAGAGAGAGAGAGAGAGAGAGAGAGAGAGAGAGAGAGAGAGAGAGAGAGAGAGAGAGAGAGAGAGAGAGAGAGAGAGAGAGAGAGAGAGAGAGAGAGAGAGAGAGAGAGAGAGAGAGAGAGAGAGAGAGAGAGAGAGAGAGAGAGAGAGAGAGAGAGAGAGAGAGAGAGAGAGAGAGAGAGAGAGAGAGAGACTATAGTGCGATTATGTAGCCTGTTGGTTGGACAAGACTGCCAGAACATCATCTCAGACAGGCCTGAATTCCTTTCCTTCCTTAGCACGTTATATAGATATATATATATATATATATATATATATATATATATATATATATATATATATATATATCCTTACAAGTATTTTGTTGTTATTTTGATTTCCCATCCCCTCCCTTGGAGTTAGAGAGGGATATCTGTTTTTGCTGTGCAATTTTCGGCCCTCCCGTCAACCTTGTCTTGTCGCCTGTCCTGTTTTAATTGATTATTTCATTGCTAGTGAGTGTCAACGGGATTTATTATTGTACACCAGTTTTCTCTGTTCCCTGTTTTCTCATCCGAAGTAAAGGATACGCATGGATTAAACTGTGCTGACTTCATACTCCTGTTGAGCCCCCCCCCTCCCTTTTTTCCAATCACCTTCTTTCCCCCACAGCATAGTAAATGGGCATTTGAAACAGCATACGCAGGAAATTTAGGTGACAGGTGCTTTAAATCAGCATGAGCATTCAGATAAATCTGCTCTGTCACATCTGACTGCCAATACGGTATGACCCACAAACAAGGAATGTATTGACCTCCCAAGCACGTCAATGAAGACCTCCAGAGCTATGTTCAGTACCACGAGCCCACCTACCCACCCCTCTGCCCCCCAACAAGGGGTGTGGTCATAAGAATGGTGTCAGGAGTGGGATTTTCACCCAAATTGGTAAATTGGTGATGAAATCTATTACGGTAAGTATATTTTTGGAGATAGCTTTTGTTCTTTGATCGTAACAGGGCACGATTAAATGCACCCTTACTCCAGTGGAGGATGGACATTGTATTTTGGATGTGGCAATGACATCCATGGAAATAGCAACTGAAGGTCCGTTGGAGGGTGCTGTCGGCTTTCCTCCCAGCAGTTTGGCTGTCGATCATAGCCCGGTATCAGGCAGCAACAGTGGGCCAGTGTCACCACTGCTGATGGACATCAGTCAGCAGTTAAGTAACATAATGGCCATAATGGATGCTCAGAAATAGGAAGGAACTATTTCGAGAGCTGAAATGAATAGGAAGATGGATGCTCGGAGGGCTGATAGACAAGTCTGATTTTCAGAAAATCAGAGGACACCCCCTGGCATTTTTGAGTAAAAGTTGGCAAATAAGCTATTATTAAGGTTTTGGGTGTGCTGAATCCATTTCTGCTGTTTGCCAAGCTATATCTCATAAGTTGACACTCCCAGCAGGCCAAATTCAAGATGGCCACTGTGGATTAAAAAAAATACGGTTTCACACAGTTTCAACTAGAAGGCACTGTGATGGTTTTAATTAGGTATGTAAGGCATATAGTCACTATTTGAATAAAAATAATATGGATTTTATGGTTTTATTCATTTGGTATGAATAAAACATTGTAAAAGGTGAAAATCCAAGATGGCCACTGTCAATTTCCTGTTATCCACATCTTTGCTTCCAGGGATGATATAATTGACAATTGAAAAGCTTGTCACCATGTCAGTAGGCTGACTACATATTCCTGACAAAGTGTTAAAAACAAAATCAGATTATCTCATTATTTCAAATCGCCACCTGAAATTCAACATCAAGTATGCAATTCCTCAATCATTGCTGCAGGTGTCGTTGGTGGCTCTGCATTTGCATGCTGCTGCACAACACAGTCGAGATTTCTTGCACTTACAATGTGCAGTCATGCACCTTGTAGTGCAAATGCAAGTGTTATTTCAAGGCAATATTCTGGGATTGGTGGTTGGGACATCAGGATGAGGGCCAGTGATATGCCATCTTCTTCTCCATCCCATGGTCTCAGGAGGCAGAAGTTTGGGAGTACTGCTTGTGTGCTTGTTGCCACATTGCCACTTGATAATGTGTCCATTTGGTGTGGAAGGACAGGGCATTGCTTGTGGGCAGGGGACTTTCTGATGTATGTGACTTAACAAACATGACAGAGCATGCCTTGTTCTTGGTGTTTATCGTTGGAACATTGTAGACTTTACAGATGAAGAGTTCTGCCTTCTGGGCTGTGGCATCATTTAGTTCACCTTGGCCTCGACGCAAGACCTTCGAGCAGGTGATAGTATTTCTGGAAGACTCTCCAGCAGGACTTTATACCATGTCTGGATATGTATGAAGTGGTGTCACTACCAATGATAGTGATAGCATGGAAGACAGGCAATGTTTCTAACATGTTTTAATCGAAATGAATTTGCTGCACAATTGTGTGTATAGGGATGTACTTCTTCATCTTAGGTGTCCCTGCTTTAAGCCAAACTTTGGAACTGGCAATATTGTGGAAGTATGCCAGGAGCAGTACTTGGACAGCCATATCCAGTGCAGCTATCACGATGCATGTGGCTTGACTCTCCACACAGTGGAGGATAATTCTTGTGTCAGCCTCCTCATGGCATGCTTCGAGTTTATTACTTATGAAATCTAAAGATTTCGTAAGTTTTCTTGATGACTTCCATCCTCTGTTTGTGTGTTTGTGTGTTTGTTTGTAGGCACGATAACTCGAGAACGGAAGAAGCTACCAATGTCAAATTACACCACGTGATTCAGGAGGGTGATGGCTAGCGCTGATTAGACTTTGGTCAAAATCGGTCAAAGGTCAAGGTCACAGTGAGGTCAAACATTCGATTTTTGATGGTTTGGTACAGAATCATCGTAGAAACTTCTGGTTTGCGTCGCTACCTTCTCGAGAGACAGCTTTTATTAGACAAGGTCAGAGGTCAAGTTGACGATTTCGTAAGTACCAGTCTATGACTGCTTGTTACTTACGAAATCTAAAGATTTCGTAAGTATATTGATGACTTCCGTCCTCTGTTTGTGTGCTTGTTACTTACGAAATCTAAAGATTTCGTAAGTATATTGATGACTTCCGTTTCTGTTTGTTTGTTAGTTTGTTTGTTTGTAGGCATGATAACTCGAGAACGGAAGAAGTCAAATTACACCACGTGATTCAGGAGGATGATGGCTAGTGCTGATTAGATTTTGGTCAAAATCGGTCAAAGGTCAAGGTCACAGTGAGGTCAAACATACAAAAAATGATAACTCGAGAACGGAGGAAGCTACCAATGTCAAATTACGCCACGTGATTCAGGAGCATGATGGCTAGTGCTGATTAGATTTTGGTCAAAATCGGTCAAAGGTCAAGATCACAGTGAGGTCAAACATTCGATTTTTGATGGTTTGGTACAGAATCATTGTAGAAACTTCTGGTTTGCGTTGCTACCTTCTCCAGAGACAGCTTTTATTGGAGAAGGTCAGAAGTCAAGTTGACGATTTCGTAAGTACCAGTCTATGACTGTTTGTTTGTTTGTTTGTGTGTGTGTTTGTGTGTTTGTTTGTAGGCACGATAACTCGAGAACGGAAGAAGCTACCAATGTCAAGTTATACCACGTGATTCAGGAGGGTGATGGCTAGCGCTGATTAGATTTTGGTCAAAATCGGTCAAAGGTCAAGGTCACAGTGAGGTCAAACATAATTCCGTAAATTCATGTGGAGAAATGGAGTATTTTTGCTTCGCTCGACATTACGAGTTCGTTTTCACTTCGATTTTAATTTTGTCTTCCGTTTTTGCGATCGCTTAGGACGCTTAAAACTCGGTTGTTGAAATTCTGGTAAAATCGGATGTTTTGGAGACGTTTTAAGATTGTATAAAAAATATTTCACTCACCGCGTCACGGCTCATCACGTGGTGCAGCGCGCTCGAGCAGAGGCGTCGTCGATCACGTAAAGGTTTTCCTTGTGCGCGTTGACGGTGTTTTCGATAAAGATGGTGTTTAAAAGTCATTTTTATCCCAAAATAGTTTATCGTCACATGCCTGACTTGCTAAGCTGTCGGATTATGTAAAGATTGTTGGTGGATGGCCGAATATTACAGTTTTGTGACTATGATAAAATAATATTAAATAATTGCATGGAGAGATGGAGATTTTTGCTTCGGTCGACGTTAAGATTTTTGATGGTTTGGTACAGAATCATCGTAGAACCTTCTGGTTTGCGTCGCTACCTTCTCTAGAGACAGATTTTATTAGACAAGGTCAGAGGTTACGTTGTCCATTTCGTAAGTACCAGTCTATGACTGCTTGTTTGTTTGTTTGTGTGTGTGTTTGTTTGTAGGCACGATAACTCGAGAACGGAAGAAGCTACCAATGTCAAATTACACCACGTGATTCAGGACGTTAATGGCTAGCGCTGATTAGATTTCAGTCAAAATCGGTCAAAGGTCAAGGTCACAGCGAGGTCAAACACAATTCCGTAAATTCATGTGGAGAAATGGGGTATTTTTGCTTCGCTCGACGTTACAAGTTCGTTTTTACTTCAATTTTAAATTTGTCGTCGGTTTTTGCAATCGCTTAGGACGCTTAAAACTCGGTTGTCGAAATTCTGGTAAAAATCGGATGTTTTGGAAACGTTTTAAAATTGCATAAAAATATTTCACTCGCCGAGTCACAGCTCGTCACATGGTGCAGCGCGCTCGAGCAGAGGCGGCGTTGAGTCACGTAATGGTTTTCTGTGTGCGCGCTGACGGTGTTTTCGATAAAGATGGTGTTTAAAAGTCATTTTTTTATCCCAATAAAGGTTATCGTCGCATGCCTGACTTGCTAAGCCATCGGATTATGTAAAGATTGTTGGTGGATGGCCGAATATTAAGTTTTTGTGACTTTGATAAAATAATATTAAATAATTGCGTGGAGAAATGGAGATTTTTGCTTCGGCCGACGTTACGATTTTTGATGGTTTGGTACAGAATCATCGTAGAAACTTCTGGTTTGCGTCACTACCTTCTCTAGAGACAGCTTTTATTAGACAAGGTCAGAGGTCAAGTTGACGATTTTGTAAGTACCAGTCTATGACTGCTTGTTTGTGTCTCTGTGGCTTCTACGAAGTTTTGTGGGATGCTTAGAACCCTTATTTGAGTGGTATCCTGATTTGTCTGCCCTGGGGTGTCTTCTGTTTCTTCTCGGTAATCTTCTAAAAGGCTATGTCCAACAAGCATCAGCCGAAGGAACATGAACAGACAGTCTGGAACACAGGATATCATTTCATTTTCGTTGATACTGAATCCTTTGTACACAGCTTGTCCCAGGATATGTTCCCTCAGCCTCAATGCAAGGTGTACCATTTCCAGAAATCCTTCAAGAGCTTCCAATGTGGGCATCGCTGAAGGTTCTTGGTCCTCAGACAGTAAGGTGGAGAGAGGCACGTGTCCAAACTCAACTGGAACAAGCAATATCTGTCACTCTTGCAGAGTGATGAATTCATATACTGTACATTGCATATGCATGACTGCAGATTTTTTTTGAAGATATATCCAGTTGACAGCCACTGTTGAACTTTGCAGTGAAGCAGAAGGTCAATGTGTATTTGGACCAGCATCCTGTTCCCTATCATTCGGCATATCATCTTGTTGGAGTCTTTCTGAAGGTACTGTAAATGAAGAAAAATCTCTTAATTACCGCAGTGAAAGAACTCCTCAATGGCTCACCAGTCTGGTAAAGAATGCTTCAATGCAAGAATGAAATTACACAATTTTCTGTCTCATTGTATATCAGGAATGCGATGTGGGCCTATCTTCCATCCAGAACATCCTTCAGCTACTGCAACCTTAAATTATTGATTTCATTACACGAGTCACGTCGTCAGAAATGTGGTTACTACTATCAATCCTGAGAATTACATGTGGGTGAGTAAAACTATATTTGAGCATCGTGTTACGGCTGTGGAAATTCGCAGAACACCATAAAGGTTCCTTAGTTCAGTTAGATCGATAAGTCTGTGTTCAGTGAGATTTCCTCACCGTTGTTTAATGGGAATTTCTTCGTGTTAACCGGGCTGTGATCCTTTGAGGTAGGTTTTTCTTTTTCTATCGTTATTTTGAACCAACCACATCTCCACCACCATTACAACAACCAGCATCGCTCCCCTTAACCACAACACCAACCACAACCACACCTGCCTCTCAACAACTACGCCATCGTCACCACTCCGCCAACAACCGTCAACATCTCCACGCCACAAACATCGCCTCACCTTTGTTCCCAAAACGACGCCATCTTTGCGCCAGCAGCGGCGGGATCCAATCAAATGGCATTGCTGCAGGGAGAGGCAAGGGTTCTCTCGCCGTGCAGCGCAAGTCTGGTGATTTATACCACGTCCGCTTTGTGTGGAAGCTTCGCCTCGAAAAACGGATCACAGGAGAGAAAGGGTCGGGGCCTGTGGGGGTCGAAGGGTGTTGATTTCTACCACGTCCGCTTTGTGTGGAGGCTTCGTCTCGGAGAATCGGATCCAGAGGGCCGGTGATCTCAACCACGTCCGCTTTCCGCGCGGGGTCAAGGGTCAGAGGGCAAAGGCCAAATCTCGTGCCCCCAGCCCTATAAAAGGCCATGCAGAGCACCGGTTCAGGCAGTCTGGAGGGGTCGGAGAGCCGAGTGGAGCCTGAAGTCTGGAGAGAGTCAGTCGGAGAAAGCCAAGGAGCTGCGTGGAGACCACAGCCGGGGAGAGCTTGCCAGTGTCAAGGCAGTCCGAGGTGATCGGACCTCGGCGCGGTTCGCGCATCGCTGAGGCCAAAGTCACATTTGCTCAACGGCGAGGATACGGCGGCCGTACGCCCTCTGAATTGACAGAAACGTGCGGCAGCCGCAGAGTTTCTGAGGTGGCCTCAGGGTGGCCCTACGCCGTATGGCTATATTTTACAGGCCGTAAGGTCGCCGTACAATTATAACGCGGAATTATAACTTTTTTTCATTTCTACGTTCGCCGTAGCAATTCGACAAGCCGAAAAAAAAAAACTGGTAAAAAAAAATTAAATTAACCCATTCGTTACCGTCCGTCTGGCTTCACGTTCGCCTTAGGGCCCCCACCCCCCTGCGGTCGCCTTGCGGGCACCTTGCGTCTGCCTTGAAAATTCTATGGCCGCCGCAGGAACGCCCTAAGGTCACCGTGCGACGTCAAATCAAAGACCGTACGGCAACCCCACGTTTCC
Organism: Eptatretus burgeri; assembly: GCF_056783735.1. Taxonomy (NCBI): domain Eukaryota; kingdom Metazoa; phylum Chordata; class Myxini; order Myxiniformes; family Myxinidae; genus Eptatretus; species Eptatretus burgeri. Next base: position 20,347,993 of record NC_140967.1, read on the forward strand.
GGTCTCCACTATTTATAAATACGCCGTGCAGCTCCCCAAAAAATAAAAACATATGTGACTGCGACATTGTGTGACCGTGGAAATACTGCGGCCGCCGTATAATTGCTCATGGCCGTAGATTTTGGAGACCCCACGGCCGCCGTGGCAAATGTGACTTAGGCCTAAATACGCCGTGCGGCTCCCCGAAAATAAAAAAACATATGTGACTACTACATTGTGTGACCGTGGAAATACTGCGGCCGCCGTATAATTGCTAGTGGCCGTAGATTTTGGAGACCCCACGACCGCCGTGGCAAATGTGACCTCGGCCTGAGGAACGGACGGGGTCTTGGAGCATTCGACTCTTATAGAGCATTCAACTCTTATAGAGCATCAACTCTTATAGAGCATCAACTCTGACAGAGCACTAAAAGACCGGGGCCCGGATCACCTCGCCTTGGCAAGGCCGCAATCAGGCGCGGCTGTCCTAGTGGCCGTGGGAAACGGACGTCACGACCTGCTCATCGCCGCAAGGCCCAATCAGGTGCGGCTGTCCTGGTGGCCGTGGGGATCAGACGTCGCGACCTGCCCATCGTCGCACCACGAGGGTGCGGGTAAGCCGCATCGGTCTCGCAAGCCCATTCGGTCAACCAAGGCTCATGCACTATAAAGGTCCACGGACCCTGTCTGCCACTCTCGTCTATGAGAGTGGCCCTTTCCTTCCTTTTGAGTTAATCTTGTGGCGCCGTGTCCTGACAAGTAAAAACTGCCTAAGTGACTGTACATTTATTAATTATATTCGGTCGTCGTGCTTTTCCTTTGCATACGTCACGTGATTGCTTTTCTTTGCCTGCATGATTGACTGTATATATGTACGTGTAAAATAAATGTGCTTTGTTTGAATGTATCCTGTTCGTTGCGTCCTCTTTCCCCTATTGAAAATGCCATCTTGCTTCGCAGAATAAATAGTGGGGTTTCAAACACCCGTTAAATAGAATCGGATCCGGCGAGGTTGGCGATAATACCCGCTCGGTTATCACGGCAGAACGGAACGGACCGCTTAAGCGGTTCGTGTCCCAAGCCGACCTGCGTCGAGGTACGGCTGTCCGGTCGGCTCCCCGCGCAGGTACTTGGGTACATCGAATTCGGCGAGTGACCCTATCTTGCGCGAGTAGACAATTGGCACGGCCGTGGTGGGGTTGAAGACCCACCGTGACAGGGTTCCGGCGTTAGCTCCGGAAGGTCACGACTGAATTGTCTGACCGGTGGGCGACGCGGTCGCTATTAGTGGAAAGCGGCCGATCGCACGCCAGCGGGCGCAAATTCGTAACAATATATTCAGGGTACACATGTTCTTTTGAGTGCACTCATCGAATGCAGACTTCAAGGCAGTGTGACAAAGTATGGCCTTTGGATGGTCAAGATGGTGGCCAGCTGCCTTCCACAGCAAAATGAGTGGAAATGCTTTCAAGGCCTCTTGTTCACATCTCCGGTTGCGTAACTCGAAAGCATCTGAAAATGCAAAGCCTGTCCACATCCACTTTGTATTCGGACTTCTTCCGGATGCCAAACATGATGAAAAAAACGAATAATATTGACGGTTTTTGGCGACCTTGACCTCAAAAGCAACATGATTCTTCAGTGACCCAATGTGCATGACGTCACCCACAAAAAATTCAAGTCTGCTCAAATTTCAAGTCAATTTGGATGAAAATTGACGATTTTATGCAACCTTGACCTTTTAATCGAAAAAAAAAATATTTAAATAAATGGCTTCTCGGTTTTGATTGGTGAACCAACTCAGTGACCCAATATGCAAATTCATTAAATTTCAGGTCAATTGGATAAGAATTGACAATTTTATGATGCTGGCCTTTGACCTTTTGACCACATTTTTAATTTGTCTTCTCCATAGTCTCTTAATGAAGCTTTGTTGAAAATGTGAAAACAAAAGCTGAAACGATAATTAAAATTTGAGGTCAATTGGATGAAAATTGACGATTTTATGTGATGCTGACCTTTGACCTTCTGACCAAGTTTTTCATTTGTCTTCTCCATTTTATCATAATTGAGCTTTGTTGAAAATTTGATGACAAAAGCTCAAATGGTAAAAACGTTACGGCCTGGACAGACACTCAGACAGGCACACACACAGAAGTGATTGCAAAACCCTGTCTCCCACTGCGTGGGGGACAGGCAAACTCGAGCGGCACTCGAGAGATAAAGAGTGCATACCTCTGCCAGGCTGAACAGTTATGTTTCATATCCCACTGATAAGCCGGATCTGGATCCAGACATGAACCAAAATCTAATCAGCTTGTTCTCGTCACCAAACCCACTCATCCACCCTAGTTTTGTCATAACTCATCCACAACTGTTTGAAATGTCATTCTTTACCATCTCTCAATGGTAAAGAATCAGTTGAAAAATTAAAAAAAAATTGTCGTATCTGGTTCTGTATCTCCACCAAAATCGAATCACTTCTTCCTTGTCACACACGCAACCTGTTCACCAAGTTTTGTCAGAGTCCAAGTGTCACATCCATAGAGCAAGACTGAAAACACCAAGGACCTGAAGACTTGGACTTTCATCCAACTGCACAGGCACTGACAATGCCACACCCCCATGATCCAGTGAATCCCCAGGCCGGACCCAGACGTCGATTGACCTCTGGCTCACAGCCAGCAGAGAAAAGAATATTACTGCCAAGGTAAGTGAATCCCTCCGAGACCTCAACATCCTTACCAAAAACAGGTACAGAGAAGAAAGCAGCATCCAAAATGTCATTGAAAGCCTGGATCTTAGTTTTGATCCAAGAAACCCTTAATCCCAGCAGTTCCGACTTCTCATTCAGCACCACGAGGGCCCCCAAAAGGGCATCCAGTCTCTGCAAAGATGACCATCATCAGATGATCAGAGATCTGGACATTCCCAAACGATGCATTGCAGCTTGATCTCTCAGACATCCTCCCCAGAATCCAGTCCATACAAGCGCTGAAAAGTGTGGAGGCCAGTGCACACCCCTGAAGAACTCCAGTAACAACTGGAAATAAGTCGGAGATGGTACCTCCACATCTCACAGCACTCTCAGTACCACAGTATAATTCAGACATCACATTGATCAGTTTTGGTGGCACCCAACTAAGATAAAGAATCCTCCAGAGGGCATCCCAATTCACTGAATCAAACGGTATGCAGAGATCAACATAGGCTGCGAGCAGCCCCTGCCGAAACTCTCGTCAGCATTCAATGAGGACCAAAAGAGCAAGAATACAGTCAAATGTTGACCTCTTTGGTGTAAAGCCTGACTGCTCTGGATGCTGGTACTCAAGCAGATGGTGGCGAACCCTATCAAGAATTATCCAAGCAATGACCTTGCCCGGCACTGAGAGCAGCGTCACCCCTCGGTAGTTGTTGCAGTCTTGGTGACCACCCTTCCCTTTCCAGAGAGGGACAACAAGGCCCCTCTTCCAGTCAGTTGGGATGACGCTTGTGTTCCAGGCAGAGCAAAGAACTGCATCCAATGACAGGAGTACAGCATTTCCACCAGCCTTGAGAAGTTCAGCTCAGACGCCACAAATCCCAGAAACTTGACCCCATTTCAAACAGTTCACCGCAGTCTGTGTATCCACAAACGAAGGTGGATCACAGTTGATTGGAGGGTCAGCAATAGGGATAGTAACACTCCTGACAACCAACTCGACAGCTGGTGGATCAGCCTGGTACAGCTGCTCAAAGTAACCAGCCCAGCACGCCTTCCCTTCGGACTCCTCTGTCAAGAGCCCACCACCCTCAGCTCTAACTGCAGGGATGGGCTTGGATGAACGCAATTAGCAAATTCCCCCTTTCAGCAGGACAAGAATCACTTGACCACAGGTGATGCTTTACCCCCTCACAGGTTCCTCACATATAAGCCTCCTTGTCCATCCTCGACGCACGTACAGTTTTACACCTCAAATCCTTGAATAGCTCAGCTTTGCCATTAAGCCTGTTCCTGGGACTCTGGTCAATGATATTCAGTGTCCCTTGAGAGACAAAGTTCTTCTTCGCCCTATGGTGAATTCCAAGGCATCCACCAGCAACATCAATGATGGTGGTCTTGAAGGCACTCCAAAACTCTTGAGGATTCCCCAAAGCACCCAGACCCCACAAATCCCCACTCAGCCTGTTCGCAGGCTCGTCAGCTACCCTCTCATCCTTGAGCTTGCCAACATGCAGCCTTGGATGAGATAGTACCATTCTCCCAGATATAAGCTGCAACTTCAGTTGCTACATCAAGCCTGTGGTAAGTATTGAGGAACTGAGCACTCTGGTAAATCCTGCAGTTCTGGATCATTCTCCAGCGACCATCAACCGAGCACATGGTCACTCTTCTTTGCACACTGCCAGTGTTGGAATACCAAGTCCAATGATGAGTCTGAGGGTGCTGAAACCATGAACCAGCCACCCCAAGTCCATGACTTCTTGCAAAGCCAAGGAACTTAGTGCTATTCTGGTTCATAGTTCCTGACCCATGGGGACCAACACGTCTCATAACCATCCCTATCAGTGCCAGTCGATGCATTGAAATCCCCCAAGATGAGAAGAGTATCTCGCCTAGAGCACTGATCGCCACAGACTCGAGCGGCATGGCATAGAATGCGTCCTTTATGGTGAGATCACTTGCCTCAGTCGGAGCTTATTCAGAGACTAGGGAAACAACACCCAAGGAGTAAGGAATCCTAAGTCTCATAATATGCTCAATTACTGTTGTTACCTCAATTATCATTGGAGTCAGCTTATTGGACACAGCTACAGCAACTTCTTGGGCATGGTAACCATCAGAGTAACCAGACCAATGGTAGGTGTAACCACCTACCATGATCTCGCCACTATCCGGTCTCCGAACCTCAGAGAGTGCTGCAATACCGATGTTTAATCATTTGAGCTCAGATGATAGCAGAGACATGTGATGATCCTTTCTTTGGGGTAGGACATTCCCGGCACCCACCCGAAGGGACCGCCTCAGGTTAACCCAAGGAGACCGCCGTTTGGTGGACGACACCTCAGCACCACCTTGACACACACTTCCGCAATCCAACCCAGGAAGGTTACCTGTGTTTTTCCTCCTATCATCAAAGAGTGGGGACCCCAAAGGCTTTGCTCCAATCCCATAATCTGGTGAGCTGCCTTGCAAAGGACAGCCGCACAGGAGGTACTCCCACAGAGTGGATTTTCAGTTTTCTTTGCGTTTTTAGTGCGTTTTGCGGAGTGAAGGGTTTTACAGTGGCCGGAGTGCAAATCCTGCCACCACCCTCCAAAATAAGTAACTCAACTCCAGGAGGACGTCCGCAGACACAGTTGGGCATGAGACATGGATGGCCGTTGGCTCACAAGGAGCTCGTCCACCCTTTGGGTCTCAGAAGGAGCACCTTTTGGATCACCTGGGGACTATTGGGTCTTCTGGCTCCTCTGGGTCTTTTGCATCATTGGGGTCTTTTGGGTGATCGGGGTGCATTGGATCATATGGGTCTTTTGGCTCTTTGTGGTCTTTTGGGTCATCTGTATCTTTGGGGTCCTATGTGGACTGTTGGGTCTTCTGAGTCTTTTTGGTCCTTGTGGACTTCAAGGTCTTATGGGTACTCAGGGTCTTGAGGGTCTCGCTGGTCTTAAAGGGTCGAAGGTCGAAGGGGTCTGCGCAGTTTAAAGGGTCATAAAGTGTATTCAAATAGTACGTAATTAATAGACATAGGTGTGCGGAGTCAGGGTGCAACTGATGTTCAAACAGTACGTAAATTAATAGACATGGAGTCACATGTCTTAATGGACAGACTGGCCATGTTTTTCGTTTTCCCTTCAAAACTTCAAGATATCTACATTTATTTGTAATTGTGTGGGAAGAAAACGTGAATAAGTCACATTGTAATACCCTCTGCCACTACCACCAGGTGACACTACACTGTAAACATGTTGTTGTTGTTGTTCGTCTTTCGGCTGCTCCCGTTAGGGGTCGCCACAGCGGATCATCCGTTATGATCCGCATACTGATGTGGCACAGGATTTACGCCGGATGCCCTGCCTGACGCAACCCTGGTCGCCTCTTACGACACAGGGATAAGGATCGGGTTTCGCCATGGCTGCCCAGCGCAGAGCCCCCGTCCTCAAGCGATCCTCCAACCCAAGCCTCCAAGTACCCTGATTACAGGCGCACGCCATTACGCCCGGTGTGGCACTACACTGTATACATATACATGGACAATTTACACCACCCCCTCCCACCCCCACGTGAAGCCTTGGCCACATCGCCTATGTTACCCCCCAAACAAAGTTGTATTTATACCCTGAGTTTGGAGTTTGTAACTTAAAAGATGTGTCCATGCATAAAGAACAAAGATAATCAATACAATGCCTTCAGAAAGTATTCACACCCCTCAACCCTTGTCACATTTTGTTGTGTTGCAGCCTGAATTTAAAATAGATTAAATTAAAAACAAAATTGTCACCAATCGCCACAAAATACCCCACAATGACAAAGTAAAAATGTGTTTTTAGAAATTTTTACATTGTGAAAAATGAAAATTTAAAATGACGTGCATCAATAAGTATTCAACCCCCTGAGTCAATACTTTGCAGAAGTTCCTTTGGCAGCGATTATAACTTCGAGTCTTCTTGGGTATGTCTTTATCAGCTTTGAACATCTGGATTTGGGGATTTTTCTCCCATTCTTCCTTGCAGATTTGCTCAAGCTCTGTCAGGTCGGATGGGGAGTGTCGGTGAACAGCAATCTTCAAGTCTTTCCACAGATTCTCAATGAGATTCGAGTCTGGCCTTTCGATTTCGATTCGAGGGCCACTCAATGACTTTCACGTTCTTGTTCTGAAGCCATTCCAGTGTTGCTTTGGTCATATACTTGGGGTCATTGTCCTGTTGGAACATAAATCTTTGCCACAGTCTTTGGTCTTTTGCACTCTGAAGCAGGTTATCCTCAAGGATTTGCTTGTATTTGGCTCCATTCATTGTTTCCTCTATACTTGCACGTCTCTCAGTCCCTGCCACTGAAAAGCATCCACATAGCATGATGGTACCACCACCATGCTTCATGGTAGGGATGGTGTTAGATGGGTGCTGAGCTGTGCTCGGTTTATGCCAGACGTAGCGCTTTGCATTCAGGCCAAAGTGTTCAATTTACATCTCATCAGACCACAGAATCTTTTGCCTCATGCTCTCAATCTTTCACCTGCCGTTTTGCAAACTTCAGGTGTGCTGTCATGTGCCTTTTTCTCAGGATTGGTTTCCGTTTGGCCGCTCTCCCATAATGTCCTTGATGTCCTTCCAACAGGTTTTCCAATCTCAGCCAAGGAACTCTGTAGTTTTGTCAGAGTGGTCATTGGGTTCTTGGTCACCATCCTGACCAAGGTTCTTCTTGCCCAGTTGCTTAGTTTGGTCGGATGGCCAGCTCTAGGAAGAGTCTGGCTCGTTCCATATTCTTTCCATTTCCTTATGATGGAACTCACTGTGCTCTTGGGAACTTTCAACACTCCATAAATTGTTTTATACCCTTCCCCAGATCTATGCATCCTCACAATTCTATCTTGGAGCTCTATAGACTGTTCCTTGGACTTCATGGCAGAGTTTCTGCTCTGACCTGCACTGTCCACTGTGGGACCTTATATAGATAGAAAGGTGTGTTTCTTTCTAAATCATGTCCAATCAATTGACTTGGCCACAGATCAGGTTGTAGAGACATCTCAAGGATGATCAAAGGAAATTGGATGCACCTGAGCTCAATTTGGAGTGTCATAGCAAAGAGGCTGAATACTTATTGACACAAAACATTTCAGCTTTTCAGTTTTTAATTAATTTGTAAAAATTTCGAAAAACATGTTTTCACTTTGTCATTATGGGGTTTCTTGTGTGGATCGGTGACATAAAATTAAGTGTAATCCATTTTAATTTCAGGCTGGAACACAACAAAATGTGCCAAAAGTCAGGGGGTTTGAATACTTTCTGAAGGCACTGAAGATATATAGATAGACAGCCACAGACAGAGAGATAATGCCGTTTATATCTATCTATATGCATATATATATATATATATGTATATATATATATATATACATACATACATACATATGGGCCAAAAACGATATATAGCATGATATTTCAAAAAGTTATGGATGGATATGGATGAAATTTGAACAGGTTGGTTGTGTGACGAGGATTAATGAATTCGATTTTGATGAAGATCCGGAACCGGATACGAGAATTTTTTTTTTCTTTTAAAGTGATTCTTCCCCACTGAGAGATGGGGGCCAAAAACGATATACAGTATCGTATGATATATCAAAAAGTTATGGATGGATTCGGTGAAACTCGGTTAACGTGCTGGGTGTGTGACGAGAACAAATTAATTCCATTTTGGTGAAGATCCAAAATCGGATATGAGAATTTTTTTAATTTTCAAAGTGATTCTTCACCGTTGAGAGATGGAGGACAAAAACGATATCCAGCATGATATTTCAAAAATTTATGGACGGATTTGAACGAAACTTGGTGGATTCGTTGGACAGGTGACAAGAACAAACCACTTGGATCTGTTTCAGGTCCAGATACAGATCCGGCCTATCGGTGGGATACAAAACCTAAACTGTTCAGCCTGGCAGAGGTATGTGCTCTCCTGAGTGTCATTCTGGTTTAGATTCTGTGTCTTATCCCTCAAGCTTGGATACTTTTGGGCCTATCCATTTTGTTCCAACCATTTCCCATACGGTACCCGCTGTTCGTGTCTCCATCCCCTCTCCGGGTTATTGTGATCATTTTTCCCCCTCTCCCCTCTCTTCTTTTAATTTGTTAGTTGTCGGTTGGTTTGTTCCTTTATTTTTATCCCCACCTTCCCCTTTCTCTTCTTGCTGTTTCATTCCGCTTGGTCACCCCCATGTGTCCTTCTCCCGCTCCCCTTGATCTCACTTTCACTTCTACTCTGCTGTTGGTGTTTTCCCCCTTTCCCCCTTGTTCCATTCTACCCCAGCTCCTATACAAGCCTCGACCATTTATGCAGAACAAAAAAAAAACTGAGACTGTCCAGCGATCTCTGTTGCTATTTCAACTTTGTCTAAGAACTTCAGCCACTGCCATGATTCCATTTCCAGTTGCCTTCGTTAAGCACCCCTTACAAAACCCATGTTCATGTTATCTAACCAAGCAAATGAGGGCCCACCTTCGGGGTCACATCTTCCTTGCGACAACACCAACATCCTCAACCAAAATCATTCTGCTCAGTCCACCGGATGGCAGAGACCCCAGGTTTCCTTGTTTGCGATGACACCATTTGCGCGAAGGTTGCTCCTTGGTGGGACAGGTCCCCCTCCGCTCAATGCGACGCAGGCAAAAGTTTGAAAGCGAATGCCGCCGGCACCCTGCGACATTTAAATTATGGGATGCTCTGCCCGGCCATGGCAGATTGCACATTATCATAATTGCACGTCACGGCCGGTCGGAATGAAAAAGAAAATATTCAACCTGCCTGCCCGAGACCTGCCCGTGGAAGCATGGCCCGTCAAAGCACGTGCGAGTGGCAAAGGCATCAGCGTGAAGGGGCAGAAACATCTCCACTGATTTCTCCTCATTATATGTCCCCAGCACAAGTACATCCTGACAAACTTTTGAAGATTGATTTTCTTTTTTTTTAAATGTCTTTCCTTTTTTTGAACGAGCTGACTACCCTTCATCAAAAGCGGAGGCAGGGGGAGTGCGTGTTTTACAGCAAATTGTTTCTAATTCGATCCGAACTGTCTCAAATTATTCAAAATAATTCATAACCCGATGTATTTCTTTAGGCCCTGCTTAGCCTGGTGTTGGCTGGCTTAGTGGTTGGGGTGGTGGGCTTGGGATCCTAGGGTCCTGAGTTCAAATCTCACTTGGCTGTTGAATTAATACTAGGTGGGGTTGACTCTGCCTGTCATCCTTCTGAGGTTGGTAAAATGAGTGCCAGTGTACTGGTAAGGGGGACACTGCATCAGCGGCAGAGCCGCGTCCCAACCAGTGATGCAACCAGCAGCCACAGGTTGCACTCGATGGAGGAGAGAGAGGCCCTGCTTGCAAGATGGCCTCATGGTGTGTTTGCTAATTTGAGGGGGGTGTTCCGTTAGCAAGCGGCTTGCTATCGCTCGCCAAGCGGTTTGCTTGATTCAGATCGCTCAAGCAAGCATTCCAACAGAACGGAGCGCTCGGCACCGCTTAACAACATGGCGGTCTCCATGGAAACAATGCTGTCGTGGTACTGGAACAAATTTTGTCTGATCCGTCGTTTTCCGTTTTACTTGATCCTCTTGTGAGAACTTCCCAAAAACAAATTTATTGTGTTGCCAGGGTCTGCAGAGAGGACGAGGAAGAGGGAAAGAAAGATAAATAAATGGGGAGTCAGAAGGAGGAACTTCCACTGTACATTTTGGGAGAGGGTGTTGCATGTTTGTGGGTCTTGAATAATTCGGATGGAAGGTAGAAGTGACAATACAAGGATGAAATGCACGTTACAATAATACCAGCAGAGTACCCACCTTCAGCGTGGGTACAGTTTGCACGTTACTTATCAGACTGAAAATGGTATAGTCTGTATCTTGCAAGAAGACTTTGTTGATGTTTGTGTGGTATGTGTTTCAAGATGTCCAAAAGGAGGTCTTAAGGGTCTAAGAGTTTATAAAAGGGTCCAAGGGATACAAAGAGGCTAAAGGGTATACTCCAATAGTAGTTATAGGGTCTAAAAGGGTCTAAGGAGTTTAAAGAGTCTTAAGGAGTGTAAGGGTCTCTGGGGTGTAAGGGTCTATGGAGTGTAAGGGGTCAAAAGTGTCTAAGGGGTATGGAGGAGCTTTAAGGTCAAAAATATCAAGGGGTCTAAAGGGTCTAAACTCGAATCTAAAGGGTCTAAACTAATCAAGGGGTCTAAAGGGTATGTTTCAATTGTAGTTGGGGTCAAATGGGTTGACTGATGTCGAAACGGTCCACATGGACTAAAGGAGTCGAAAGGTCAAAAAGGTCAAGAAGTCTGAAGGTCAAAGGATCAAGGGGTGAAGGTGTCTAAAGCGTCTTTAAAGGAGCTTAAATAATGGGGTATGCCTACTGAACATTTCACTGATTGTAGTATGGTTTAGAATCTGACTACGGCGGCCATTTTTACTAACACAACCAAGCACCTCTCTCATTCACTTGCTGTGTTTGCCGAGCGGCTTGCAAAGCACATACGGAACGACTGGCTTGGAAAATGAAAGCAAGCCGTTTGCTAATGGAACACACCCCAGCCTCATGGTGTGTTCTCCAAAAACAACTGTGTTCCCAACTTGGACCCAATTTGGGACCAGGGCCCATTCATTATAGCGAACATACCACGAGGTGAGAGACCGGATTTAGTGCGACAGATAGGTCACAGGTATTGTCGTGTAGTCTCAGATAATGTTTAGGTGAATTTGCTTGACTATTGTTGGCTCCACCACCGAGGGTGGAAGGAGGTATGTTTTCACCCACTGTGTAAATTTTGACAAGTATGTTGATCGCTGCCGTTTGTTTGTCTGTTCGCTCACCTTTGAATCACCGACAGGTCACGATTTTAAACCGATCTTCATGAAACTTCAACAAATGCCGGAGTTGGTGGTCTGACAGACTCCTATTTATTTTTGAGGTCAAAAGGTCAAAAGGTCATCAAAGCCCAAAGGTCAACAACTTTTTTCAGATTTCTAAAATCCTCAATTTTCATCTGATTCACTTCAAATTTGAAGAAGATTTGGATATCAGGTCACTGAATTCAACCACCTATGACACTGGGCTGCATTTGAGATATTTTTTTCAGAGGTCTAGGTTTTCTCAACGGTCCTTATGTTTTTTGCATGTTGAATTCAGAAATGTATCTAATTTCGCTCAATCAGGTCAAGTTTTTAATGCTATCTCAATTTTAAGGAAAAAAATAATCAAAATTTTTGTTTTTTTAATTAGCATTTTTTAAATTCAAAATCAGACTTATAATTGACAGAAAATGTACAAACTATACATATAATGTCACACAAGTACACTTAATGTGGAAGAAAGTGCCTTCTCAATTACTTTCATTTCAATTTCAGAAAAATATAGATAAATCGTTGTTTCTGGCAACACCCAACTTCAGTCGCTCCAGCAGTCGCTGTTTTCCTTCGTCTTTTTAATGTTGAATTTCACATTAACGGTACTTGTGCGTCATTTTATATGTCGTTTGTACATTTTCTGTCAATGAAAGTCTGATTTTGAATTTAAAAAATGCTAATTAAAAAAACAAAAATTTTGATTATTTTTTTCCTTAAAATTGAGATAGCATTAAAAACTTGACCTGATTGAGCGAAATGAGATACATTTCTAAATTGAGCATGCAAAAAACATAAGTACCGTTGAGAAAACCTAGACCTCTGAAATGACGCAGACCAGTGTTATTTTTGAAGTCCACGAAGACTAAAAGGTAAACAACGGCCAAAAGGTCAATGTCGATCAGATTTCTAAAATCGTCAATTTCCATCCGATTGACTTGAAATTTGAAGAGGATTTGCATATCAGGTCACTCAATTCAACCACCAATTATTTTTGAGGTCAAATTTGTTTCATGGATTTTGCAAGTGTCGTGCTATGTGTGACATCTTTCTTGTTAATTGCCGAAATCCTTTGGCTTTCGGCAATTATGTTGGTCGGTTGTGTGTGTCATTCTGTGTGTGTGTGTCTGTCTGTTTGTTTGTGTGTTTGTTTACCCTGTAGCAGCCACACCGTTTCAGCGATCATGACCAAACTGGGTACAGACGTCTGCCATAGTCCAACTTAGACACTTGTCGTTTTTGGTGAATCGAGGTCAAATGTCAAGGTCAAGGTCACTGAAAAACCGAAATTCTTATTTTCGCAATAACGTCCGCTAAAATGGTCGTATCGACTTCAAACCAAATCCAAAATGTTCATCTTCCAATTCTACATCCAACCGTATGTCTCATTGGGGTGTCACACCAACACCCTTCTTAGCGGTCGGGGGTCGAATGTCAGTGGGGTCGGGTCAAAAATTTCAAATTGTGATAAAAATTCCATTTCAAGTCCGATTGACTTCCAAGTTATGATCACGACCAAACTAAGTACAATAACTCATTAAGCAGTAGCACTATCGACTTGTAAGAACCAAATTGATTTCCAGGTTTTTGTTTTTTCAGAGGTCATGGAGATACGACAAAGTTATTCCGGCAATTCCTTTCTCAACGAGCAATTTCATTTGTTTGTTTGTGTGCAGGATATCTCAAAAGGGTGTGGACGGATTCGGACGAAACTTGGTGGACAGGTTGGGTATGTGACAAGGAAGAATTGATTCGATTATGGTGAAGATCAAAATCCAGATCCGAATGCAAGAATTTTTCAATTTCGAAAGTGATTCATCACCATTTAGAGGAGGAGAGGAGATTGGGACCATACTCTGTGCAGAGTGTTGGTGCTTCCAAAGCAGTCTCATTGGCTATTGGGCACAATCCTGGACGGGTCACCACCCCGACACAGGATACCAGCAAGCTGTCACTCATTTTGCCAACCTCGGAAGGATGACAGGCAGAGTCAACCCCACCTGGTATTAACTCAACAGCCAAGTGGGATTTGAACTCAGGATCCTCGGATCCCAAGCCCACCACCACGAACCATTAAACCAACACCAGGCATCAATCCCAAGCCGACCACCCTAAACTATAAAGCCAACACCAGGCATCAAAAATGCAAAACTGCATGATATTTCGAAAATATATTGGGTCCGATATGTTCCATTTCATCAGACATAGCGTGGCAGACAGATGTGCTCTACGGAGTTCCCTTCCAGTTATTTTTGCTTTTTAACCGAGAAAATGCATCGAATCAATTGAAATTTGAAGAAGATTTATATTTCATGTCACTGAATTCCATTTCATGTCATATCTGGGTTGGGCCTGGGGAGTCAAAGGGTGGACGAGCTCTTGATGAGCCAACAGCCATCCATATCTCGTGCCCAACTGTGTCTGCAGATGTCCTCCCACAGTTGGGTTACTTTTTTAAGGAGGTTGGTGGCAGTATTTGCACTCCAGCCACAATAAAACCATTCACTCCGCAAAACACAAGAAAAACGCAGAGAAAATTGAAAACCCACTCTGTGGGAGTACCTCTGCACAGCCCTTCGCAGGGCAGCTCACGGAATGACGGGATTGGGGGAAAGCCTTTGGGACCACCACTCTTTGATGACAGGAGAAAAACCACGGGGTAACCGTCCCAGGTTATATTGAGGTTATGTGTGTCATGGTAGTGCTGAGGTGTCGTCCACAAGAAGGCGGTCTCCTTGGGTTAACCTGAGGCAGTCCCTTCGGGTGGGTGCCTGGAATGTCCGATCCCTAAGAGAGGATGATCACCTGTCTCTGTTATCATCTGAACATCAGTATTGCAGCACTCTCTGAGGTTCGGAGACCGGATATTGGCGGGATCATGACGGGTGGTTCCAACTACTACAGCTCGAATGGTTACCATGTCCAAGAAGTTGATGCAGCTGTGCCCAATAAGCTGACTCCAATGATAATTGATGTAACACCGGTGAACAAGCGTATTTGAGACAAAGGATTCGTCACTCCTTCGGTGTCATTTCCCGAGTAACTGTATATGCTGCGACAAAAGCGAGTGATCTCATCATGAAGGACGCATTCTTTGCCACACTCAAGTCTGTGGTTGATCAGTGCCCCAGGCAAGATACTCTTCTAGTCTTGGGGGACTTCAATGCATTGAGTGGAACTGATAGGGATGGTTTTGAGATGTGTGTTGGTCCCCATGGGTCTGCAACTGTGAACCAGAAAAGCAATAAGTTCCTTAACTTTGCAAGAAGTCATGGACTCAGGGTGGTTTCAGCGCCCACAGGCTCATCGCTGGACTTGGTATTTCAACACTGGAGGTGGGGCAAAGGAGGTTGACCATGTGCTCATTGATGGTCACGGTCACTGGGGGATGATCCAGAACTGCGGGGTACACCGGAGTGCTCAGTTCCTCAATACCGACTACAGGCTTGTTGTCGCAACTCTGAAGTTGCAGCTTAAGTCCAGGAGAATGGTACCATCCCAACCTCTGCTGAATGTTGGCAAGCTCATGGATGAGAGGGGAGCTGAGGAGTTTGTGAACAGGCTGAATGGGGATTTCTGGGGGGGGGGGGGTCTGAGTGCTTTGGGGAATCCTGAAGAGCTGTGGAGTGCCTTCAAGACCACCATCCTTGATTTTGCCAGTGGATGTCGAGGAACTCAGCAAAGGGCGAAGAAAATTTTTGTTTCTCAAAGGACACTGGATACCATTGACCAGAGTTGCAGGGCCAGGCTTAATGGCAGAGCTAAGCTGTTCAGGGAGTTGAGGCGTAAAACTATGTGCGCTGAGGGTGGACAAGGAGGCCTATGTGCGAGGAATCTGTGAAGGGCAGAGCATCACTTGGGGTCAAGTGATTCTCGTCCTGCTTACAGGGCATTTTGCACATTGCGTTCCTCCAAGCCCATCCCTCAATGAACTGCAATGAGAGTTGAGGGTGGTAGGCTCTTGACAGAGGAGTCTGAAGTGAAGGCCCGCTGGGCCACTTACTTTGAGCAACTGTACCAGGCTGATCCACCAGCTGTTGAGTTGGATGTCAAGGGTGCTACTATCCCTATTGCTGACCCTCCGATCAACTGAGGTCCACCTTCGTTTGTGGAAACACAGGCTGTGGTGAACGGATTGTAACAGGATGAAGCTCCTGGGATTTTTGGCATCCATGCTGAACTTCTCAAGGCTGATTGAAATGTTGCACTCGTGGCGTTGCACACAGTTCTGTGCTCTGCCTGGAACACAGGCATCATCCCAACTGACTGAAAGAGGGGCCTTGTTGTCCCTCTCTGGAAAGGGAAGGGTGATCGCCAGGATTGAAACAACTACCGAGGCGTGAGGTCTCAATGCCGGGCAAGGTCTTTGCTCGGATAATTATTGATTGGGTTCGCCATCATCTGCTTGAGCACCAGCGTCCAGAGCAGTCAGGGTTTACACCAAAGAGGTTAATAATGACCATGTCCTTGCCCTTCGGGTCTTCAATGAACGCAGATGAGAGTTTCGGCAGGGGCTGCTTACAGCCTTTGTTGATCTTTGCAAAGCTTTCGATTCAGTGAATTGGGATGCCCTCTGGAGGTTTCTTGGTCCTTGTGAGGTGCCACCAAAACTGATTAATCTGATGCCTGAACTATACTCTGGGACTGAGAGTGCTGTGAGATGTGGTCACACCATCTCTGACTTAGTTTCAGCTATTACTGGAGTTTTTCAGGTGTGTGTACTGCCCCCACACTTTTTAGCACTTGTATGGACTTAAGTCTGGGGAGTATGTCGTAGAGATCAAGCTGCGGTGCATCGTTTGGGAATGTCAAGATCTCTGACCTTGATTTTGCAGATGATGCAGTTATCTTTGCAGAGACTCTGCATATGCTTTTGGGGGCCCTTGAAGTGCTGAATGGGGAGTCAGAGCCACTGGGATTATGTGTTTCCTTGGTCAAAACTAAGATCCAGGCTCTCAATGACATATTGGATGGCATCTGTTGTTGAACATTGGTATTTCAGCACTCCCTGAGGTTCGGAGACCGGACTGCTAACTTGTCTGGATCTGTTTGTGGGGAGGATGTTGAGGTCACCGAGAGATTCACTTACCTTGGTAGTGATATTCATGTCTCTGCTGACTAAGTCAGAGGTTAACAGCCGTCTGGGTCGGGGCTGGGGAGTCATGGATTCACTGGATCATGGGGTGTAGCACTGTCAGTATCTGTGCAGGAAGACGAAGGTCCGAGTCTACAGGTTCTTGGTGCTTTCAGTCTTGCTCTACGGATGTGAGACTTAGACTCTGACCAGGGATCTGAGACGGACTTTATCCCTTTGGTGGTCGTATGGCAGCTTAGCTGCCAGGGTAGCTATCATTTCTTGAAGCGCGGCTGTGTCGCTGATGCAGTGCCCCTCTACCAGTACACACACTGGAACTGGTACTCATTTCGCCAACCTCAGAAGGATGACAGGCTGAGTCAACCCCCTGGTGTATTAATTCAGCGGCCGGCGGGGCTTGAACTCAGGACCCTAGGATCCCAAGCCACCACCCTAACCACTGAGCCAACACTAGGCTGATTTATTCCTTTGGTACCAGGTCTGTTCAGAGAATCCTTGGCTATCGCTGGTCGGACTTTGTGTCCAACGAGTGGTTGCTGAGAGAGACTCAAATGAGATTTGTTACCTGCATAGTCCGTGAGTATCAGCTGTGGCTGTCTGGTCATGTGGCTCGTTTTCCTGATGCTGATCCTGTTCACCAGATTCTCTCAACGAGGGAGTCTCGTGAGTGGAGGATGCCAATGGGTTGACCACATGCCTCGTGGTTGCAGCAGCTTGATCAGCATCTCATGGACATGGGGATGGGCCAGGAATCTGCCTGGAGGATGGCCAGACGGAGGCCCCTGGAGTACCGGCGGAAAATGGACGCAGTAACGCATTGTTCCGGCGCATGCTCCCATAACTGACCTGACCTGACATGTTTAGCGTACAGACCATGAGGTGAGGGATCCTATTGGGGGCCAGAAGTATGTTCAAATTTGGAACACAGCGGATTTTAGCGAACACACCATGAGGCTGTACTCTATTTCGGTCCAAAATAGGTCACAGGTTTTTGAGTCTCAGATAATGTTCATCTAGTTATGTGAATTTTCTTCACTGCTATTTTTAACCTTATATAAATATCGTCTCCAAATTTATAGCTTACACCCAATGAGGCTCGGGATAGCATTTGGAGCTACCAATAGGCCACAGATGTTGGGGTCCTCAGATAACCTTCAGCTGAATTTTCTTGACTGCTTCTTTCTTTCTTTCTTTTTTCCAGGAGCGAGGCTCATGGAAGACCATGGTAGAACCGGCAGTGGGACAAAAATAATTTTTGAACGAACAAGAAAAGAGGACAGGAGGAAACACTGAAACAAGCAAGTCAAATGGTTAGGTCGGGGAAGGTTAATGGGGGTAATAAAGATGATGCATCACAACAGGTGGTTGTACATTGGCTGCTTGAAGCCCTGGATAGAAGAGTGGGAGAGAACAGCCACATTCCGTAGATGGGGGAAGTTAAGTGTGCAGTCAGCCTGGCATTTGGAAATTTAACCAGAAAGGGGGTTACTGGAAGAACACATGGATCCTGGAATAGGTAGGGAAGGTCGGAGGACTGAGAGAGAGAGAGAGCAGAAGGAGCAATGTTGGAGAATAGACAGTAGAAAACAGAGAGACCACAGACCTACCTGCGATATGAGAGCAGCACACCTTACGCTTCAGCCTCATCATGGGAGATTCCAAAAATTTTGAGACTTGTTGTTTTTAAATCTTAAAAATCCATCGAGTCTTAATCGTGATTCATATAATACAGGTATGTGTCGAGTCCCCAGGGAAGGTATATTTATCGCTGCCATATGCTGCCTTTGTCGTGCCTGATGAATCATCATTGTGCAAGAGACATATCAGACTGTGTTTGTCATTTTGTGAAAATGTGTTCCTTGCTTGGTTCGACTTCATGGATTTTTTGATTTACATATATTCTGAACTGTGCTCTCTTTTGTTTTTCTCTGTTGGGTTCAATATATCAGTGAAGGTTAAGACTAGTTTAAAAAATAACATTTTAAAAAGTGCTTTTCAAGCAAATTACTAGAAAGGAAAGGATCAAATAGTTTTACATCGATCCCTCCGGATCCTGATGGAACATACATTTTGTATTCTCAGATACAATCTGGGATCTATTTACATATCATGTGGGTGGGAAGGTGTCAGGAGTTGAAGGAATTCAAAATGGATTGAGTATACGGTGAATGAAAAGAGGCAGAGGCTGCGGTCGTAAAGGAAGGGTAATGAAGTTGGGAAAGGGAGAGCGAATGGAAAGGATTTGGGGAGTTGGAGAAGGGGAGAGAGGATAAATGGAGGAGAGTCGGGTGGACAGGTATGGGATGGAGTAGGTTGCGAATATAAACTCAGTTTTTGCATACACCATGTGATGATGCACAGTGTGTCATGCTTCGTTCCCTAGGAATATTAAAGATAATATCATACACTATCTAAAATATTCAGTGATACCCACTGTGTTTTGTGGAAAGAAATGCCATTGTGTGCCGGTACCCCTGCACTAATTCTAGATTTCTGCCCAGGAATGAGGGTTGCCTTAGCCGCACTCTGCAATGGAGTGGTGACCTGCCCAATGTTCACTCTCACAGATGGAGTTGCAATGGATGGAGATGTTTGCAAATGGTCATGGCAACCTGATTCCCACCCCTTGCAAGCCCCTAACCCACTACTAATCCAAAGGGGTATGATGCAGCAAATTACAGTGGCCTGCAAAAGTATTCACACACATTGCAAAAAAAAAGTACTGCAAAAGTCGCACGCAGCACGTGTCTGTGGGAATGCAGCATTTCTGGGAGTGTGCCTGTGCCTCTGATGCAGTGCCCCCTGTGGCTCACAGGATGGCCTGGAGGTAGCCTATGCACAGTCGCCTTGAATATGTCTAGCCTGGGCTTGAAATCCCGACCCAGCGATAAACTGTCATGCTATGTTTCACAGGCAGGGTAATTCATCAATTGTGGACGCGGTCCCTCAGATGATGGACGTGAAAAGGGTGTCCCGTCTGCCAGTTGATGGACAGTAAAGATCCCACGGTGTCCTTCCCGAAGAGTGGGCGAGCCATCGCCAGCACCATGGCTAAATTACAAATCCCTGCCCGAGCCAGCAGAGGGCACTGCATCAGTGGCACAACCGCACACTCAGCCAATGATGCTACCCTGCAGCCTTGTGCTGCATACGAATGAAGAAGAAAAAGTGCCCCTTGTAGGTTGTTCCAGGTGCCAGCATTAACTCACCTGCCCTTCGCGAAAGATACCGAAGGGATCTTTGACGTCCACCAACGAACAGTGATGGCAGATGGGTCGCCAGGTGAACATCCCATTCGATGGACGGCGGCCACATTTTTTAGTCTGTTTATTACATACTTGAGTGGGGAGTTTGGGCCTGTGCATACATGATGCATATGATGGCGGGGAAGGGGGTGAAGTGGTCGAGGTGGAGCATTTGGTTAATCACAATGAATACGGTTAAACACGACCAATGATATTGTCATGTACCACGACACGGCGACAATCACAGGAAATCATGTGCATGCTGAGCTATTGCCTCAACATTGCCAAATGTAAACAGGCCAAATTAGACCGTGAGGTGTGAAGCTTCATTTTACACCTAAACGCAGCGGTCGACCCTACCTGACCGGACTTCTTGCCAAATGGCAAACAAAAATGGCGACCTCATTCTTCATTTCTTTGTGATGTTCTGCCTGAAAGCAGGTTCAGTGGTGCCCAAGAAGCCCCTTCTCCTACTTTTTGCGTGGCATCTAGATAATGTCCACCAACTAATGTCAAACAGACTGACAAATGCTCTCTCTGAAATAGCTGGGGCTAAATCAGGCCCCCCCCCCACCATCCCCATCATCCCTCTGCATGCCAGCCATGAGGCCATAGGTTAAGCCCCTGGTGACATGCAATCTTGAGGAATAAAAATAAAATAATACTAATGGGGGAGGAGTGGGGCAGGGTTACACTTGCAGTCATCATGGTGGATGTGGAGTGAAAGTGAACATCAGATCTGTGGGACTAATGTGTCCACTATGTGAAGTCAGTTCCTCTTCAAACATTTGGATCACATACAAGTGCATCCTCCTTCACAAAATACATACGCAGACATGAAATTTAAAATAACGAGCACACAAGGAAGGTTCACACTCATTGTCACACGCGTTGCAATATATATTAACATTTCAGGAATGTTGTTCTCAAAATTATATCCATTACTTAAGTATTACAACTATTCAACATGGAATCTGGTATTTTTGTGAATAAATATACCGAGGCTGATGTTGAAGCAGAACAACAGGGGTCAATGGGTCAACAGACAAAATGAGGCAAAGGGAAAACAGTTGGACAACAGGAAGATTATGCGCAAAGAGGGAAATTGTAGGGGAAGGATGGGAATGGTCTCAGCGGGTGTAGTAAAGCTCAGTAATGGAAACGCAGAGGCCATGATGCGATGCTGGGCTCGAGACAAAAGACTCGGGAAGACAGTTCCTCAGGAGAGAGAAGAGGGGTATGAAAGAATGGAGGCGAGCATGGAGTTTAGACTTGAGGAGGCCAACAAGGAAACGGTTTGTCGCAGAATGAGTTTGACCTGCAGGGGGCAATAACTGGGCAGAGAGTAGAGAGGACAGAAGGAACGAGACCATTATAAAGCTGGTAAATAAAAAAAATGCAAGACCACCTTGGTACCTGTCTGCGATGATCAAGAAGCAATGACTTGGAGGGCCTTTAAGATTCCAAGGCTTCAAGGGTGGTAAGAAGCAGCAGCACCAGTCCACAGTTGGGAGCCATATTCCATGGCACACTGGATGGATCCATCAAACACAATCATCGGCTAAGGATGGTGAGAGGCAGCATTTGGCTCTGTGGAAACTTCCGAAGTGATTTCCAGCTTTGGAAGTTTCACCTGCTCAGGACAGGTAATCTCGCTGATGGGGAGACTGAGTTCCGGAGACTGTGTCTGTCCCAATAGAAAAAGAAAAATAGGGGATTTGCCTGCTGGTGAGAATTGACAGGGACAGAGTGAGAATATGGGTAGGAAGACTCACCAGGCTTTCCCCTCTTATGGAGGAGGGTAAAATTGAGGATATGGATGTTTAAAGGACTGAAAGACATGTTCCAGTTCAATGACCAGTTGCTTATTTTATACAGATCAGCAGAGAGGGAATCTGCCGAAGTTGTCTGGAGTTATCACGTTTCTTTCAATCCCTACTCGAGGTGTATTTACATGAACTCTTTAAAATGTCCACTCCCTTACCCCCCTATACACCCATATTTAGACATTCTGCGTGACCTGCGCATACAGAATCTGCTCGCGAATGATCCTTGAACTTTCAGCGTCGGAGTGGGTTCACGGGTCAAGTTTGCGCAACAACAAGTGCATCTTGATACACTTCGAGCGTTCACTTGGATAAACAAGCTTCGAAGCACTATACGGGTGCAAACCCTACATGGTGGGTGTTATTGTTTAGGCTTGGGGATAGCTGGTGGTGAATAGATGAGTAATGCACTATGTATTGTGTTGATAAACGATGGTGTGTGTGTCCATTCCACACCACATTTATTACTGCTCGGTAGAACTTCAACATTTATGCAACATTCGTCTGAGGTTTCAAAATCATAAAATGATTCAAGAAAGGTTAGTTCAAAAATTCCCACCGTTCTCCTCGAAAATTAAGACTCCATTGTTAGGTATAGTCAACCCTGTGAATGGTAACAATAGATACTAGTGGCATGGCTGAACCTCAGTAATCATACAACCAGACAGCTAAATGAATCGCGGTCAAACACATTCTCCAATAAATCAAATGTGAATACTCCATAGATAAAGACATTGACAATGCTCAAAAATAATCTGCGTGCACCCAATTAGTGTCTTTTAGGGCCATTTAATATCCTGCTCATGCCCTCATCATGGCCAAGACCTTCCTCCCAGCTTGTGATGGATTGGAAGCAGGAATCTCCACCATTCATTCCACAATGCATCCCTTTGTTCTTTCAGATTTTGTGGTTAGGCACGTAATTAGTGTTGCAACACATCCCATGAAGTGGTGTATTTCGTTTAAGGTCAGGCGTTTGGGTTTCCGAAGGAAGCGTAAGGATGTTTTCATAAACCCAGTCCTTGACAAGATAAGCAGTGTGGGAAGGTGTGCTGTCAGGTTTCTATACAGCAGAACTCCATCAACGCAGGTAAGCCTTTGTCAGCCAGAAACATCACAATGTGATTTGGAATTAATCATTCCTTTGACGATGACGATGAAAACGCCAAGTACTTGTATAAACAGGCAAAAGCATCAACAAGCCCTTAAAGAGTCTTGAGATCCCATACAACAGTTATCTGCACATCCAAGCCCTGTTATTAGACTTGAGCAATGTGTACCTGGACTTGTCACTCACCAAAAGTGGTTTCCACATTTCCATTTCCATATCCAACATTCAACACTCATTGCAAAGTCATGCATTGACGACAAGAGCCGATCCAGGATTATAGGAGAGGGAGGGGTTGTGTGTGTAACAGTGGGGGGAGGGGGCAGTGGAGCACCTTGCCCACCCTCAAACCAGTCACAATTTGTCCTCTTCCATGAAACAGGTAAATGGACTACACTAAAAGAGAAGCTGACGTTTCAAGCATTAACCCTTCGTCAGAGCAAAATCTTTCATGGCCCTAACGCTCTCGCGTCGCAATGAAGGGTGAACATCCAAGAGGTCATCTTCTCTTTGCTTACCACGGCGGTTAGCATTCTCCGATAAACATTCTGTAGATTCAATCCACACCCAGCGACATCCCAACTTCCGACATTTTTCGTCACATTACGCAAATATCAGCATCTGTTTGCAGCCATTAAGTATTGCTTGTTATCTTCCACTTCGTGATAACAAAACTTTCAACTTGATTGATTTGGAGATGGATGTACAACACTTTAAATCATCCTGATGAAAGAACCAATTATTATCATTCCTCGTTGAATTTCTAGCTGTTAACACCTTTATCTGTTCCACAAGACTTTTAAACTGAGCAATTGATGCTGACTATTGATGAACCGAAGATTTCAAATTTTGATTCATCAGTCCATGAGACCTTCCTCCAGTTTTCAGTAGTCCACTCGTAGGGCTATTGGCTATCGATGCTGTGTCCCTTGAAAGATTAAATGTAATTTATTTCATACCATGACTCAACCTTTCCTTATAACACAGATGATTCATTTTGTTTTTTTGACATAAATAACTTGTCTGTTTTGGATCATCTGTGAGCAACACAGGCTGAGTCCAATGAACTAGAAAATGGCATACCCATGAGGAATGGCATCCCCTCTCCCCATGACTCAACAGCATAGATACGCGTTTCCCAGGCTTGATGAGTATAGAGACCGACCACTCATATCCCAATTTCCCACTCCAAACATTTTACCAAAGGATTAAATACATCGAACCGATCCAAGGAAGTAAGATAAGACACAAATGGTCTGATATATTTATCAGGCCTGACCTGGACAATGCACAGAGCATCGGCTCGGGCAACATTCCATGACAGCAAGGTGGGACTATATATATATATATATATATATATATATATATATATATATATATATATATATATATATATATATATATATATATATATATATATATATATATATATATATATATATATATATACATACAGAAAAATGATGCTCTTTCCTGTTCACTTCCAATTATATATATTGTTGTGCGTATACCTTATTTGGGTAATTTTGTACAGTGGAATGATAGTTATTTCCATTAGTGCATGTAGCAGCAAAAGCATGACGTAAAATGACTACATCAAGATGTGCGTCATTATGTGTATAAAAAAAAACTGCTATCTCCCTGCCCAGCATGTGTGTTAAACCTCTTTCCCTTCCCACCTTTTTCCTGTTTTATCCCTTCATAATCTGTCTATGTCCTATGAAATGATCAGACAGCCCATCAGCACAAGTTTAGGTGGGAAAAGCCACCATGACAACCAGAACCGAGCTATCAAATTGGGTGAACAGTCAGGGCATGTTACCCTACCCATGAACTGGGCCCCGGGCCAATGGGAGTCGAGCGGGGTGTGGATAGCCAAGCGGGGAGAGGCAGAGCAAATAAAGGGGGGGGGGGTGCAAAGCATGGGAGCAAGAGAGACTGGGGAACATGGAGGTGAAAGCTACTCACAGACCCCTGGAATTTCTCTGCAGCACGAGATGCACCTGCCTGCAGCCTTTCACTAGCCCCTACCGCAAGCATGCCCACTTTGGCCTCATGCCAGCTCCTGCTCACAGCACGAACTGTGTTTCCTGCTGGGGGAGTACCTCCACTTGGAACTCACTGCGTTCTGCCAGGCACAGCCTTTGGTATTTCAGTCTTGTCGTTCTGCTGGTCCTTTCTTCTGTGGTGTGCATGAGGCCTTAAGTGTTGAGGTAGAGAAGGAGCAATCATTCATACATACTTGAGGAAGCTTTCAGGACTTATTATTACCTCTGCCACCGAAGGTGAAGGAGGTTCTGTTTTCATTCCTCTGTCTGTTTGTTACTTACGAAATATAAAGATTTTGTTACTTACGAAATCTTTATATTGATGACTTCCGTCCTCTGTTTGTGTGTGTTTGTTTGTTTGTTTGTTTGTTTGTTTGTTTGTGTGTTTGTGCACTTGTGTGTTTTTTGTAGGCACGATAACTCGAGAACGGAAGAAGCTACCAATGTCAAATTACAGCCCGTGATTCAGGAGGGTGATGGCTAGCGCTGATTAGATTTTGCTAAAAATCGGTCAAAGGTCAAGGTCACAGTGAGGTCAAACATAATTCCATAAATTCATGTGGAGAAATGGAGTATTTTTGCTTCGCTCGACGTTACGAGTTCATTTTAACTTCGATTTTAATTTTGTCTTCGGTTTTTGCGATCGCTTAGGACACTTAAAAATCGGTTCTCGAAATTCTGGTAAAAATCGGATGTTCTGGAGACGTTTTAAGATTGTATAAAAAAATATTTCACTCGACGCGTCACGGGTCGTCACGTGATGCAGTGTGCTCGAGCAGACGCGTCGTTGAGTCACGTAAAGGTTTTGCATGTGCGCACTGACGGTGTTTTCGATAAAAATGGTGTTTAAAAGTCATTTTTTTATCCCAATAAAGGTTATCGTCGCATGCCTGACTCACTAAGCCGTCGGATTATGTAAAGATTGTTGGTGGATGACCGAATATTACGGTTTTGTGACTTTGATAAAATAATATTAAATAATTGCGTGGAGAAATGGAGATTTTTGCTTCGGTCGACGTTACGATTTTTGATGGTTTGGTACAGAATCATCGTAGAAACTTCTGGTTTGCGTCGCTACCTTCTCTCGAGACAGCTTTTATTAGACAAGTTCAGAGGTCAAGTTGACGATTTCGTCAGTACCAGTCTATGACTGCTTGTTACTTATGAAATCTAAAGATTTCGTAAGTATATTGATGACTTCCGTTTCTGTTTGTTACTTACGAAATCTAAAGATTTCGTCAGTATATTGATGCCTTCCATCCTCTGTTTGTGTGTGTGTGTGTGTGTGTGTGTGTGTGTGTGTGTGTGTGTGTGTGTGTGTGTGTGTGTGTGTGTGTGTGTGTGTGTGTGTGTGTGTGTGTGTGTGTGTGTGTGTGTGTGTGTGTTTGTAGGCACGATAACTCGAGAACGGAAGAAGCTACCAATGTCAAATTACACCACGTGATTCAGGAGAGTGGTGGCTAGTGCTGATTATATTTTGGTCAATATCGGTCAAAGGTCAAGGTCACAGTGAGGTCAAACATCCAAAACATTCGATTTTTTGATGGTTTGATACAGAATCATCGTAGAAACTTCTGGTTTGCGTCGCAACCTTCTCCAGAGACAGCTTTTATTAGAAAAGGTCAGAGGTCAAGTTGACGATTTCGTAAGTACCAGTCCATGACTGCTTGTTTGTCTGTTTGTGTACAGGATATCTCAAAAAGTTGTGGACAGATTCGGATGAAATTTTGTGGACAGGTTGGGTGTGTGACAAGGACGAACTGATGAGATTTTGGTGAAGATCTGGATGCGGATCTGACTACTAGAAGTTTTTTTTTTGTTTTTTTTAGGTGATTTTTCACTTTTGAGAGATCGGGCAAAAAATTATATATAGCACGATATCTTAAAAAAAAATTGTGGACGGATTCATACGAAACTTGATGTACACATTGGTTGTGTGACAAGGAAGAATTGATTCAATTTTGGTGAAGATCCGAATGCAGATGCGGATCCGATTTTTAAAAAAAAATTTCAGTGATTCTTCACCATTAAAAGATTGCGCGAAACTGATATATCACACGATATCTCAAAAAGTTGGGGACGGATTCGGATGAAACTGGGTGGACAGGTTGGGTGTGTGACCACGACAAATTGATTTGATTTTGGTGAGGAGTTGAATCCGTCCACAACTTTTTGTATGTATGTATGTGTGTATGTATGTATGTATATATGTAGATATATATATATATATATATATATATATATATATATATACATATATATATATATATATATATATATATATATATATATATATATATATATTGTTGTGGTTGACGAAATTCGCAAACCACCATTCAGGTCCCTTAGGTGAGATATCTCGGTAAGTATATGTGTAGTTAGGCCCAAACCCGTTGTTTCGAGGGAATAAATGTCATTCATTCGGGCTGCGACCCCTCTAGATAGCCGTTTTTCTTTTACTATCTTTATTTTGGACCAGCCGCCATTACTACCATTACTACCACCACCAACCACGTCTCAACAGCCATCACACAACAACCACCAACCGCAACGCCGCTTCACAACAACAGCCACGACCTTTACCGTCACAACTCGCCCTCGCAACCATCGCATCACCACCATTCCCGCGCCGCTTGTGGGCACCGATACTGGACTCGTGCGGGGCGCGCACCGAGCAGCGGGTGCAGAAAAGCCAGCCTTTCCGGAGAAATCGGATCAAAAACGACTCACGCCCACTTCTGTTCCGTCCTATCGGCGAGCGTGGGGCGATTTGGCCCCGCCTCCAGGTGCGTCGGAGTGTGGTCGCTATATGCAGATTCGCGGATCAAAAAGCATTCACGCCCACTTTTCTTCTGTCCAATGGGGAGCCAGCCGGAGGTAAAGGGTCGAAGGTGAAGGAGCGAGGCCAAGGGGGCTATAAAGGGCCGCGTTCGCTCGCCAAACAGGCAGTTCGGAGTTGAGTTGGGAAAAGGAGTAGTAGGAGTCAGTCAAGGAGAGTGGAGTCGGGACGAGTCGAGTCGAGTTGAGAAGAGAAGAGTCGGAGTCAAGTGGAGTTGAGGAGTTGAGTTGGGAAGAAGAAAGAGTTGAGTTGGGAAGTCAGTGAAGAGAAGAGTCGGAGAAAGCAGTTGGACGGAGCTGTGGAGAGTTGGAGAGGTGGCGGCGGCGAAGGCAGTCGAGGGGGCGCTCGTGTCAGAGTTGGGGAGCTGCGGAGAGGAGAGGCCGATAACGCGACCGAGGTCGCGGTGGAGACGCTCGTCGCGGGACCCGAACCAGCGAGATATCCTCATCCCCCCGAGCATCAACAACCCCCTCCTGTTTCCCCCCCGCGCTGAGATAGTGCGAGAAGGGGGCCCCGTTCCCACCCCATTCCAGACACTGTCCGCGAGGCCCGCGGAGTCGGGGCGCCACCACCATTTTGCGGCTCATCACCAGACGGGTAGGCTCGACGCGGTCTCGGCCCCCAGGCCCGTCTGCCCCCTCATAGTGGAGGGTGGTCCCTTTTTCTTTTGCTTTGAGTATATGTGTTGTCGGCGCCGTCTGTGAAGTAAAACTGGATAAGTGTTGCCGTGTGCTCGGTAGTCGGTGGTAGATCTGCATTGTGTTTTGCTTTTACATTTGCTTTTTGTGCATTATTGTGTGTTTCTTCTTCTTTTACATTTGCTTTTGGTGTATAATTGTATATGTGTGCTATCCGTGTGCCATCGCGAAATAAATGTGCTCTATGTTGAACTGTTTTTCCCGTTTCGCTTCGTCTTTTCCTTTATTGAATCTCCATCTTACTTCACGTAAAGGGTTGGTCGTGGGCTAAATACGCCCAATAATTAATCGAACCGTCGAGGCCGACGATAACACCGCTCGGTTATCCCGATAGTACGGAACGGGTCGCTTAAAGTGGCCTGTGTCCGAAGTCGACCTGCGGCGAGGTGCGATCGCCCGGTCTATCCTCCGTGTGGGTACTTAGGTAGGTCGAATTTGGCGAGCAACCCTATCCCACGCGGGGGGCCGATTGGCACGATCGTGGTGAGGGCGAAAGGCCCACCCGTGACTAGTTCCCGGCGTTAGTCCGAGAGGGTCACGACGGGATTGTCCGTCCGGTGGGCGACGTGCTGCGATTCGAGTTACGTGGCCGTTCGCATGCCGGCGGGCGCGAATCCGCAACAATATATATACATATATATATATATATATATATATATATATATATATATATATATATATATATATGTATGCATATCCGCTCTTCACCCATTGGTTGGACAGCTGACCTGACATCACCCACAATTATAACCAGAAATACTTTATATAATACAACCCAAACCATAAGCCTGGTGTTGGGTCAGTAGTGAGGGTGGTGGCTTGGGATCCTTGGGTCCTGAGTTCAAGCCCCGTCAGCCGCTGAATTAATACACCAGGGGGTTGACTCAGCCTGTTGTCCTTCCGAGGTTGGCGAAATGAGTACCAGTTCCAGTGTGTGTACTGGTAGAGGGGCACTGCATCAGAGACACAGTTGTGCTTCAAGAAATGATAGCTACCCCAGCAGCTAAGCTGCCATACGACCACCACCACCCAAACCATATATGACAGAAATATAACCCACAACTACAACCAAGGGGACCAAAAAGACCCAATCGACCCTGAAGACCTAGATGACCCCGAGGACCCAAAAGACTCCCAGGACCCAATAAAACCCAGAAGATCCAAAAGACTCAGACGACCCTGAAGATCCAAAGGACTCAATGGACATCAAAGACCCAAAACACCATGAACACCTAAAATACCCCGAAGACCCAAAAGACCTAAAAAGAAAACAACAAAAGACCCCAAAGATTCCAAAGATACCAAAATACCCAGAACACTCAAAATACTCCCAAATACCCTGAAAGACCCACAAGACCTTAAAAAACCCCAAGAGACCAAAAAGACCCCCAAAATACCCTTAAATTCCCAAAAGACCCAAAAGACCCAGAAGACGGAAAAGAACCTGAAGTCCCAAAAGACAGAAAATACCAAGAAGATCCTTAAAGACCCTGAGGAACCAAAAGACTGAAAAGACACCAAAGACCAAAAATAACCCGAAGACCCAAAATACCCCGAGGAAGCAAAAGACCGCGAGTACCAAAAAGACCCTGAGGACCCTGAAGACCTAAAATATCCAAAGGACCTAGAGGACCCAAAAGACCCCATGGACCCAAAAGACCCAGAGGACACAAAAGACTTTGAGGACCCCGAACACCTAAAAAATCCAGAGGACCCAAAAGACTCAGGGAAATGACCCTGAGGACTTGAAAGACCACGAGGACCCAAAATACCTAGAGGATCTAATAGACCCTAAAGACCCAATGGGACGATCTGGGACCCATGGAAATTCTGCATCATGTAAAACGTGACGAGTCCAACCACCGCCCCCCCCCACACACACACACACACACACACACACACACACACAATCCCCAGTCCTCAACCCCCCTCTCAGCTCTGTCCTTTCTCTGCCCCCCTCCACCACCACACCCAAACTGTGCTCCCCTCCCCTTTCTTCAAATCCTCAAACCCCTCCCACCCCAAAGTCCTCAACCTCTCCCCCTCAAAAGCCTCAAACTCCTTGAACCCAACTCCGTCACCTCCCTCCCACTCTCCCCCAACCCGCCTCTGTTATTCTCTTCCCTTTTCTTCAAGTCCCAAACTGCCCCACACCCAAGTACTTAAGTCCCCTCCCAACCCCAAATCCTCAACCCCACCTCCCCCTTTCCCATCATCTCAATCTCCCTCTTCCAACTCCATGCTCCCCGACCCACAACTCTTTGTCCTCCCTTCCCCATTTCTTCCTGTTCTTGACAATGTTACACAAATATACACAGGGAACTTTAGTATACGAGAAGGCTATTCGGCCTATCATGCCTGCGTTGTTCCTGTCCCCGTTTGTTAAGAACAATGTTAAAAGTAAATAAAGATGGAACGTTAAATTCACAATCACTTCCCCCTTCTTCCCTTATCCTTACTTTAATACACGGACCAGTATTTGTTTGTTTGTCGCACAACTCCGACAGTTCTGGGCCAATTACATCCAGACTTGCTGTGTAGAATCAGGATGACCCCAATTAACGGATAGGGGTGTTTTTATCTTTGCCGGTGGTCTTGGGTGGAGGGGGAGAACGCAAATTCTCAATGTAAATGTGTATCGGGTAGCGCCCCCTCCAGGTTTTCCATGGTATTACAAGACTCCACCATTTACAGTCCAGTTCAGTATTCCTGTCCCCATGTTTTCCAGTGCAGTGAGGTGTTTTGAATTATAAGCAGTAAGTATGTTTTTGCTTCATGCGTGTAACCCGGGGCCCGGGGGGGGGGGTGGAGGGTTGCCCCTCTTGAGCTGTCAGTTGCCTATACACCGCCCAAATAAAGGTATGCATCAGAAGAACGTGTTGCATGCCTGCAACAAGATCGCCATTAGGGCGGGTACTCTGCTTGTGTACACAATGACACAACCCACACTGCAAGTGTACACCTCCCTCCCACATCGACATCTTCATACGATTGTTACTATTGCCACACAGTCACCTTTGACAAAAATGTCAAAGGATGTGATGGTATTCAGGAAAAGGATTGTGGTGTTGTATTGTGATCTCATTAATTCCTTTGTACCTTGTTTAGTTTGGGGGTTTTTTTAAAAAATTCCATCCTGATATGTTTTTTTATTTTATTGTTTTTTTTTTCCTGACTTGTTTCTGTGTTTGTTTTTTTTATTGTTGTTTAAATGTTAGGTGGAAATCATGTGTTGAAGTATTATATTCCAATTAAAATGTGCATGAAATAATATCAGTAATCTGGGTTAAGCTACAGATACAATATCAGTAATCTATTATTAAAATTATTAAAAGTGTGTGTGTGTGTGTGTGTGTGTGTGTGTGTGTGTGTGTGTGTGTGTGTGTGTGTGTGTGTGTGTGTGTGTGTGTGTGTGTGTGTGTGTGTGTGTGTGTGTGTGTGTGTATGTGTGTGCCATGCCTCATTTGATTGGGATCCTGCTGTAGTAGGATAATTAAATTGGAATTATTGGAAAGCTAATAATCTAATTCCTTGGAACGAAAGTTTTGTTCCCGTTTCGTCATCAAGTTGCCTCTTTTACAAACCCCTCTTTCAGAGGTGAAGAAGAATAAGAGGTCAGGAGAGTTGCATGTGGAGGTTCCAACAGTAACATTTATTAATTATTCCATGAGAGCAGGAACTCTTTCAAAGGACATGGAGGGAAGTCCACAAAAATATAAAGTAATACTTCTCAAAGCAATAGAAAAAAAAACATTAAACAACATGAAAAGAGTGGACAAACAACAACCGCAACAACAATTACATGTTAGGAAAGATCATTTTCATGTGTTTTACTTCATTTTACATCCTCATTGGCACTCAGCGATAGACACGCAATATGTTTGCGAAGTACAACAAGCTGTCTTTTGATTAATTCCGTCAGCGGAACAACGAGTACAGGCACGCCGAGCATTGATGAAACTGCAGGCCCTGTGTGGATGCATCTACTATGCTGTTGCATCACCATTACATTGTACAAAACATGCAGGGGCAGGTAATATATAAAATGTACAAAGGAAGTATTGTGTTGAACCCTGCAGGAGAAGCCTAACCAGGGTTGGTGGTATCATGGTTAGCTGTTAGAGCATCCGCTGCGAGTCTGGGAGGTGTGCGGTTGGAACTCAAGCCGAGTCATACCAAAAAAGTATGTGCTGCTTCCTTGCTTGATGTTCATTGTTTTAAAAGGATAGAGCATGGCAAACAACCATAGGTTGGTAATAATATCACAGGCTTTGATGGGCCTATTGGCCTCCTGCGTCGAAGTTCCTTGAAATGGAACTCGTATTATAACCACCATCTGTCCTGCAGTCTCGGCAGATGTCTCTTGTTATGTAAACTTCTCATCTGCTCAAGCCTGATAGAG
The DNA here is from genome assembly GCF_056783735.1 of Eptatretus burgeri. NCBI lineage: Eukaryota > Metazoa > Chordata > Myxini > Myxiniformes > Myxinidae > Eptatretus > Eptatretus burgeri. The sequence continues at coordinate 20,380,815 of NC_140967.1, forward strand.
GAAGCTTAAGTGGCCTTGCTCAACAGCTACATTTATTAACTAGACTGTTCTGTTTATTCCTGGCCATTTTCCTTTGTAAATTACTCGTACTTACTTTGCAACCCTAACAGCACACTTAACAGCAGACTTCATTACGGCAATGTTTCCCAGTCTGCGCATGCAGAAATGGCGTGCAAGGCTTGTAATGTCGAATTGTGGTTTTGGGGGTTTTTTTGTTTCATCAATTGTTTTGATTGTTGTGGTATGAGTTCAATACTCCAGGGACAATGTCGCTTCCGCGCAATAATTATCTCGAGCACACAAAGCAAAAAGCGGGGTTAAGCAATTCCTTCATGTTTGTCCGTCTGTCCACAAATGTCAATTTATGATCGAGGAACAACTTATTTGAATTAAATGTTTTTTGGGTTTTTTTTAAACATGAATCGAAACATGAATCAGAGAACAAATCTGCCGTTTAACAGTACTTTGTCTCTGAATTTGTCCCGATCGCACATGTGCAGAAAGGCGTCAGATAATGCTGTTACTCTCTCTCTCTCTCTCTCTGTCTGCTGAGCAATCAAACAAAATTGATAAATAATTCCAAACAGAAACTTCCTGTTTTTAAGGTCGTTATAAAGGACACAAACAACAGGTACAAATAACTAATGTAACGTGTTAGACAGGGTGGTGTTATAGACACTGCATCAATGGTGGTAAAACCCGGAATTAATTTATTTTTACGACTTTTACAATTTTTATTGAAATTGAATTACTGTATATACCTGAACAATGCAGAACACAAATTGCCCTCTTATCACTTCCAATAACCTCGTTTTTCAGTACTTGGACATGTTGAATGTAAGAGTGGTATAAGTATAAGATGTATAAGAGTGGTATAAAAGACTGCCTCGATAGTGCTAAACTTCTGGAATTTTTTTTTAACAATCTTCAAAAATCATAATTCTATTTCAATTGAAATATATAAAGGTTGGGCCAAAAGTCACTGAAGGTTTTCTTTTTTATATAACTTTTTTTATTTTTTAAATAAAAATTAATGAAATAAATTGCAAATAGTAGTTCAATTCATGGAATTTGTTTTTTTAGATTAATTGTGAAAAATAATGTCCTGAAAAATAATCCCCATTGGCTTCTTCGCAAAATCTTGCTCTTTCAAAAACGTAATCTATTACAGAGGACAAAACCCCTTGATCAATCGCTGCAATTTCCCCAGAAATATTGTTTTTCAATCCCTCTCGTGGAAATTGGCTTCATCACTCATAACGACTTTTTGTATAAAATCAGGATCGTCCCTTACGAGTTGCTGCAATTTGGATTGCAAATGTTAGTCGATTTGCTGGATCTTGAGGTGAGATTTCATGCACAATTTGAAGCTTGTAAGGAAACAGCAACAAATCTTTCTTCATTATCCTTCACAATGATGATCTTGCCATTCTGAGCTGAGTTGCACGTTTACGAGTTGATGTTTCTGGGTTTTCGTGAACACTCTCCCTAACACGGTCAATGTTTTCTGGAGTGCGACTTGATTTTGGTCTTCCACTGCGGGCTGAGTCGTGAGCAGACCCCTCTGACTCAAAAGGAGCAATCAAGTTCCGAATCGTCTTTTCTGACGGCTGTTCTCAAACATTAAAATGATTGCGAAATTTTATTTGAGGTTGAATTATTGATTTCCCACTGAAGTAATAAAATTCAACAATTTTCACATGCTGGTCATAGGTAAATTTATTCATAATTAATCTCTCTGGTCTTCTTTACCTGTAAAAAAATTAATAAACATTAAAAATTAATTTAAAATAAAAAAGTAATCTAAAAAAGAAAACCTTCAGTGACTTTTGGCCCACCCTGTACCTGAACACTGCATGAGGTAACGTGTTCTATGAACTCTCTCATTGTAATCACTTTTGCAAACAATCACTGTAATCGTTTCAGCCATTATTGTGCTCGGCTGGCTGATGAAAGAAAGAAAAAGTCCAATTTGATGGTTTAGAGATCTCCCAATTTGGTATTTTAGCGATCATGTATTCTGGCATTTTATCAGTCTTGTAATTTCTGAAAATGCCTGAGAATAAATGGAATGGCTTTTAAAGGTTTATAACTTCCCTCTATAGTATCTTTTAAATGTATAATTTTGTACAAATTTGATGACCATTTTTTTTATGCCATCCCTACATATGGAATACAACCATAATCCATCATATATATGTATGTATACATATACATATATATATATATATATATATATACACATATTTATATATACCTCTAATGCCTGTTAACTGGAATAGTGAACATGAAACCCTCCTGTCACACCAATACTTGCTTCAGGGGTCATAACCAACAGGGGCTACGTGCAACACATCCATCCTGTTTAGGTATCCATTGCCAGTTAATAAGAACTTTAAGTTGCAATTGGGATCATAACTATAACCATTAAATGTGCAAACCGGCTTCATTGCAGTCGGTGAAAAACAAAGAACCACCCACTACCTAATACAGTGTCAGCTGCTCCACTGCTAACTGCATCATCAGTCAGCCTACATGCTTTAGAAGCATATTTTGGCAGGATAGTCAGCCCACTCCCTGGGAAAAGGAATCAATCCACAGACGGATTTCTGGCTCCCTTGCCTCTGCAGAGAGGAGCCTTTTTATGTTAAAAAAAAGTTTTTTTAAAAATCAATCATTTTACGATACAAGATAAGGCAAGTCTCTGTACATCTGATAATTATACAATAAAAAAAGTTTGGACCAATCTCCACCAAATTTTGCATACATGCTTGGTGTGCCCAGGGTCAGGTCATGGGCACAATATAATTCCCCCCTGACCCTCCCCCCTCTCCCTCCCCATGAGATTGAGGAGATGACTTGCAATTTTCACCTGTGGATGTGGAATAGTATAAGTGGTTTAACCACTGATCCCTACCTGAGGGAGGCGGTATTGACACTACATTCCTCTCCCGGAGAGAACGGATATTACTAGTAATAACTAAGCTAAGGATGTGCACTTTGGCCAAGAAGCTTAACTAGAGGCCAAAGTACACAGTCAAATCAAAACTTATCAATTGAATGCAGATGCACATTGGCCTGAAGGCCAAAGCTCAAGGTCATACCAAAACACACGCACCCGACCATGCAAGGAAAGAATACATGGTCATTTCATAACCTCATCAGCTATAGAGTTATGAGTACACCTTTATTGATAAAAAAAAAAAAAATGTACTGGCAATTAGCTCAAAAAGCACAAGTTATAATAAAGCGAATGATCTGTACTATGACCCAGTCCAACAACATCCAACAAAGCTTGTCAAACGAATATACGCATGCACTTCGGCCCAAAGGCCAAAGCACATGGTCGAACAAACGCATACACCCTCGCTCACAGGGCCAGAATACATGGTCATACCATTGCATACGTCCTAACCCCACAGAACAAGAATGCAGGGTCATATCATAACTTTCTCAGTTGGCCAACCACCACATCGTGGGTGTGCTGATATGCTTTCCCATGACAGTGTATATACATCTTGCACATCTTAACTGGAATGGTGACCATGAACCCAATTAAGCCATATTTGCAGCATGCTTACGAGAAATGATTCATGAAGATTTGAAAATCCTCTTCTGAGTGGGCACCAAGAGCGTAATTATTCACGAAGAGAATATTCTGAACGAGTTTCTCAACAATCAGTTTTATGGAGGCCATTAATCTGTATAACTTCAATTTGTTGCAGTCACTCTACAACTGAATACATACACCCAACTTCCAGGTCTTTGAAGGCATCCAATAGCATTGCTGCAAACGGCACACTGAATAAAGCTGGAGCTAGAACACAGCCTTGGTTGACATCATTAGGCTACCCCCCCCCCCCCCGCATCGCGGGAGACAGAGTTTTGGAATCGTGTGTGTGTGTGTGTGTGTGTGTGTGTGTGTGTGTGTGTGTGTGTGTGTGTGTGTGTGTGTGTGTGTGTGTGTGTGTGTGTGTGTGTGTGTGTGTGTGTGTCCGTCTGCCTGTCCAGGCCATAACTTTTTTACCCATTTGAGCTTTTCTCATCAAATTTTCAACAAAACTTTATTATGAGAATACGGAGAAAGTAATTAAAGATTGGGTCAAAATGCCAAAGGGCAAAGTCATAGTAACTCTGAATAGCCCTTGTTAGCCCCGTCGCAGCGTGTCAAGCGTGAGACGCCCCATTTTTATTTTTCATCGCTTCCGTGTTTCTTTATTTATTTTCCATTGATCTTCAGTGTGTCTGTCCAGGTCATATCTTTTTTTTTTACCAATTGAGCATTTATCATGAAATCTTTTACAAACCTTCAGTATGAGAATATGGAGAACACAAATGAATAATAAAATGTACAATTTTTTTTAACTGTCATTTTCATCAAGTTCAGTTTGAGCGCAAAGCGGACACGGACGGGCTTTGCATTTTGAGAGGCTTTCTAGTTTGTTCTTCAAAAGGGATCTGAAATTCGTCCATCTGATATGACTTTGGCCATCAGGCCATCATAGAATGGAAGCACCATTAGTATGGTACTTCATTTATCATGGTAGCCAATTTTCAAAGATATTTTCTGTAGTCCTTCCTTGCTGCCAATGGCAAATACTTTTGTTTGATCCACAAAGTCAGCATGCAGATCTACAATTAGCTCACAGCGTTTTCCTTGGATCTGTTTCACAACAAATAGCATATCAGTTGTCCCCCCAGGCCTCTATACAGAAACCACAGAGAGCTTCTGGAAGGAATTCCTCGGCGATGTGTAGGATGAAGCGACTCGGGATGATTGTTGGCAAGATCTTGCCTGCGCCTGCCATAACTAGTAGAAAGTTGCCACGATGGTTTTTGCATGATGATTGAGAACCTCATGTACAAGCTGATAATTGAGGCGTCCTTGAATTATTATTTAGTCTTTTTTTTTTAATTGGGAAATATTGTCTTTGACCCACATGGTTTGGAAGAGCTTTGTCAGAGGTTATGCATGGTGGTAACCAACAAACATATTTCAGCAGGAATTGCATCAGAACCTGGATATGAAGCCTCGCTGTTTGACATTCCCTTGACTGCTTTAAGAGTTTCATCAAGCAATGGAGGGCTACTGTATTGTATCGTCTACACGGACCATATGAGTCAATAGTAGACTGCCTGTTGAAGAGGTTGTTGCAGTGCTCTGCACATCGGTCCTGTTTCAGTTGGAATCACTTTCAAACTGCTCTAAGCAATGAAGCCATCCCACTGGTACTTGGACCACGCACAGTCTTCGTGGCATTGTGAAAGTTTTTTTGTGTCATGTCCATTGGGATTCAATTGTTACTCCTCGGCTTTCTTTCACCACCAGACATCACACACGAAGCTGAGCTTTCTGTGGATGTAACTTGCTATAACGAGCTTTTTTGGAAATTGATCCTCTATCACACTTTGCTATACATACACAGGTCGTGGAACGTGAGAGGTGCATCACCTGCATTGAATGGTGCACTTTGCAAAGGCAAAACATCGGTAGGTTTCAGGTGATAAATAATATTTGTAATATTAAAAAAAATTCCTTCGCTACATCTTCTTTCATTTCTTCAAACATATAAAGTAACCTTTCTTGCTTTCAATAAGGGGGGGGTGGAGAAATGGGGAAAAGACCATTCTTCATCTTCTTCTTTCGTGTGCAGCACATGGATACTGGTAGGGAGCATCATTTGCTGGGAGCGAAGCTGTGCCGCTGATGCAGTGCCCCCTGTAGGTTAGAGCAGGAGTTTGGAATCTGTTCAGGGTGCTGGCGATAGCTAATCCATAAGACCATGCGGAACATCAATACATCCTTTTGCACAAGGAGGCAATGAACGCTTTGAGTGTAACCCCCTCACTCCACAAAACATCCTATAAATCTTGTACATAAGTAGTTTTAGATTTTGTAAAAAATTCTGCAAGACACACAAATTTTGGTCAAATTTCTCATTGGAATTCATCTTGTACATTGTGGCACATGACACCATTTCTTTTTTTGAATTACTTTGATTGTTTTGAGGAATTAAAATGCAATGAAATCACACTGAATGGGAAGAAACCAATTGTAATCGGCGTCTCTTGCCACGAGGAACGCAAGCTCTTGCATGATGGAAGCATATTGGATCATCGGAAGAAAAAGAAACCCATGGAGATGAGATCCGAGGAATCTTAAACCTCAACGCAACATTGCAATCCCACAGCAAACGAAGGTTCCTCATGAGATCTGATGAAAATATCCGGATCTATATCGTATTTCATGAGACATCAGACATAGATTCTTTCGATAGTTGTTCTATACGTATTATCGTAGCCGTTTTTGTTTGAATGCAGGTGCATCCTGGGGAAAAAGGGGCAGGATATTGGGGGGGGGGGATGCAATGGTTTTATGTGTGTAGTGGGGGCAGGGGGATGCTCAACTCGGTCGTGCTAACTTTGACACTTTCAAAAAAAAATTGCGCATTTCCATCATTCACCTGTTACAAAAATCACGCGAAATACAATGACTCACCTCTCAACGGGAGAAACACCAGAGGTCAAATTCTGTGACAATCCAACACCGCCCCCCTATCCCCTCCCTACTTCCACAACCAAACCCTCTTTTTATCCTTATACCCCATCGGATGCAAAACAGCAAGGCCTAGAGATGAAGAAACATGAAATAAATGAGGATTTCATTTTTGAGCAATGTTAAAGGCCCGACTGAATCTCCTCAAAGGCATTGCTTTTCGAAGAGGAAGTGCGGGAGTTGAGATGGCATGTTGTGAGGCGTAGGCCGCATCTAGGGCAATGCACCGCACAGGTTTGAAATGCTTTGTTTAAGTGAACAGCATGAGGCAGTGTGGGAGTGCTTGATAGAACGGGATGATAAACACCTTTTGGCCAAGAAAGTTGGATCAGCAAGCATATTCCAGGAAAACAAAACTTGACATTTGGGGTTAAGGACCACATCGGCCTACATTTCTGATGAAACATTCGTATTGAGATTAAGATCCGGAGGACCCATTTTGCAAGTTTTCTTGCCAGTTGTATAAACAACAAGTCCATCTTGAGTTCTTGTAATGGCATCGCCTTGAAGCCAGAAAGTTCTCTCAACTGGGATTTTGGTGCTTGAGATGTGGTCATTTCTTGTAAACTTTAGGATGTTTATAAGAAAGCAAAGAAGAACAGTGCCAACATCATTAATATTTCAAGGCCAACATCTTCCCGCCAGGGACCTTTCACACCAGATACTGTATTGGCAGCAAACAATACAACAAGTCGAAGATGTCATACTTGAGGAAAAAGGTGAAAATGAAAGATGTCATACATGATGAAGTGTGAAGCCATCACCTGATGACGATGACTGCCTAATACATATCCCCTTCCCTTAACTATTCCTGGTGTTGGCTTAATGGCTGGAGTGGTAGGCTTAGGATCTCAGGGTCCTGAGTTCAAATCCTACTTCCATTGAATTAATACCAGGTGGGGTTAACTCAGCTTGTCATCCTTCTGAGGTTGAATTAATACCAGGTGGCGTTAACTCAGCTTGTCATCTTTCTGAAGTTGGCAAAATGAGTACCACCCAGCTTGCTGGGATGATTGACCCATTCAAGTATCCTGTGTTGGAGTGGCAACCCATCCAGGATTGTGTCCAATAGCCCAGGAGACTGCTGTGGCAGCACTGATGCTCTGTACAGAGTATGGTCCCAATGGATGGATGGATCACTTAACTGCAGTCATCTCTGACACCTCCTTTTCCTACACCAAGCCTGTCCCCCATCCCCTTCAAACCATATCTTATTGTCACTTCTTTTAAAAGGAGAATCAAAAAAAAATCCTTCAGAAATGTTTTAGAGTCAAATACAGTGCAGGAATCGTTTTCGGATGGCGTTAATGAAATCATCCACCGCTGGGAAGAACGTGTGACAGCCTGGAAATTGTGGAGAAAAGGACTAATATTTGTGCAGTTTCACAAGCCGCAGAACTATTCATTCATTCCTGCGAGTTGTTTGTGGGGAAAAGTTATCGACGACCCCTCACAAGTGTCTGAAGCTCTCCCCATGTCTTGGAATATGCACAACATTGTGCCGAACCCTGAAAAGATATCATCCCACAATTCCATGTATACCACGTCCACTCGCCAACGCTCCCAAAGATGCGCCAAACATGATGCTGCGAGGCTATGAACATGGCAATCCTAAAAAATTATAACCTTCTCAGAATTGTTCCAATGGACCCTTTGAGATCCTTCAGGAGGGCACGGCCGAGGCCTGCGGCACGGTTGGAGAACAGGCAAAGCAAAATCCAACCAGATGAACTCGTGAGTTCTCAAGGAATTTTCAACGTGACATGCAGGTGGATAGGTCGTGGTATGAAGTTGTAAATCGATCTGGGATGGAGTACGGTTCCGGTAAGAAACAATTCCGTCTTCACCGATGTTTGTGATGCTCTTGATCGATCGGAACATCTGGTCTGGATCCAATTGGAAGTCATGGATGAATATTTCAGGAGGAAAAAAAAATAACTCTTAAGACTCCTAATTGTTGCACATGGAAATGTACAAAACTATTTCATGGCCAAAATAATTAGTACATAAGTCTGATGATAAATTAGGTCTTTAGTAAGCTTTCCAGTAAAGGGGTTTTTAATATTGAGTAATTTGAATGCACTCGGTAAAGATTGCCACTTGATTGACTTCATTTGATGGAATAATGTAAACAATGATAATAGCATTGAATTGTTGGCAGCCCTGCTGTGCCCATATTAAATAAATCCAACACCCTTCATATCCTCTATGTTTACTCAGTCTCACCACTCAAGTTCCTCACCACAAATCCATCATGGGAAACTCATGAACACCTGTAGGAAGAGAAAATTCGGTCTGCAGGCCGTTTGTACAACGAAGAGATGTGTGTGGGAATGAAGCAAAGTTTGTGTGATATATGTCAGGACTTTGGAGTTTAGTACTGTATGTATAAGGATTATAAAATAAATAGTAAAGAGTTAGTGCACTCACTTCCATGCCTTTGTTTTTTTTCTATCTTGCTGATGGACCGTCCTTCCTTAGTCTGCTGAATGCCATGATTCCCAACCGGGCTTCGGATTGGCAGTACTCCACCATCTCAGGTCATCCTTCATCTCTACCTGTGATCCTTTCTCTCCTTGTTAGTCCCCCACTGGTTTCACTGGATGGGACTATAGGTTTGCTCTCCGTCTGTCCATCTGTCCATCAATCCAACCTGTAATTTTTCCGACTTTTTCCCATAGCCTTTAACATATTCAACTTTAACTTCACACATGGCTTTATTAACCTCCGCCATCTTCGAAGATGGATGGAGGTGACTGTTTTCACCCCTTTCTGTTTGTTTGTTTGTTTTTGAACAATATTACGGAAAAACTCCTCGACGGATTTCGACGAAACTTGGTGGGGGGGTTAGGTATGGTCCAAGGATCATGCCATTAAATTTTGGACTTGGACATTAAACCCCCCCCCCCAAAAAAAATTGTTAGAGAATATATATATATATATATTGCATTTTTGCATGTTTTAAGTGATTTCCAACCCCCCCCCCAAAAAAAAACTTGTTACCCCCCCCCAAAAAAAAGAAAAACTTTTTTTTTTGCATTTCTACATGTTTTAAGTGATTTCCAACCCCCTCCCCGCAAAAAAAATTTGTTAAAGAAAAAAAATTGTAAGATAATTTTTTTTTTTTTTTTGCATTTCTACATGTTTGAATTGATTTCCAACCCCCTCCACCAAAAATTGTTTGAGAAAAAAAATGTTTTTTTTTTTGCATTTCTACATGTTTTAAGTGATTTCCAACCCCCCCCCCCAACATAATTGTAAGAGAAAACTTTTTTCAACAAAATTTCGATTTCTTTTTTTGCATTTCTACATGTTTTAAGTGATTTCCAACCCCCCACAACATAATTGTAAGAGAAAAAAAATTTTTGCAACTTTTTTCAACAAAATTTCGATTTCTTTTTTTTTGCATTTCTACATGTTTTAAGTGATTTCCAACCCCCCCCCCCCCAAAAAAAAATGTTGGAGAAAAGAACAACTGTCAGCACTGTTGACATCCTATTTAATGAATAAGATATAAGGTTCACTTGAGTGACCCAGCAGTATTGGCGGCGGAGATTTTGCACTCTCCCGAGTGCTCCCCCTTTAGTTATTGTAGGTTACAGAACAAGTTCGACTTTCAGGGTGTTTCATAAATTATTCACAATTATACCTTTTTAAACTTAGACAAGAAGCGAATACTTAGATATCGCGCGGCTCGGGGCAGTAAAAGTCTAGGTTAAGAATGATGAAACAATTTTGCAGTAATAAAATTTAAATGTAGACACGGTGAATTAGCATGCATGATTGGAAGAGTTGTGACGTTGGTCAAATTTCTATTTATAGCCCTCAGATCAAAGGGACGTACGCGGCCATAAGTGTGACAGAAGACACAGGACAGAATAGCCAATTATATAACAGCGCGATGTCGCCGTGCTGTAAAAATATCACATATTATACATGGGCCAGTGTTCAGCTGCTCTGACTCCACCCAACTGCTTTACACCAATTGTCTGGACAGCTGCCCTGACTCCACCCCAATAAAATCATGTGCTGCCATTGCATGAAGCAGCACAGATCGGCAGGCTTCAGGCCTTAGGCCTGGGTGTTAGTTTATGGCCCAGTGTAATTAGAATGATCCCCGGTACTGTATGTAACCATGATATTATCTTCTTCTCCTCCTCTTCCCTTTATAAGGGATGAGGGCCGATGGCACGACGATACTCCTCCAACTCCCTCTGTCCTCAGCAAAATCTCTCCACTCTCCAACTACCCCCAAATTACTGATATCCCTCCTCACACAATCCTCCCATCTCAACTGCAGTCTACCTCTTTTCCTCCGACCTTGCTCGCTCAACTTATCCACTCTCTTTGCTATCCTCTTACTCCATCCGCACCAAGTATCCAGGCCGTCTTAGCCAGCATGTCACCAATCTCCCCATTAAGACCCATCTGCACACCAATCATCTCCCTCAGTTCATCCATCCTTCTTCTATCCACCCTCTTCACTCCTGCAATCCTCCTGACCCAATTGTGCAGATGACCCAGTTGTCTCGCAAGTTATAAGCCGTGTTGTGATAATAAAGTGCCGTACTGTAATTGGCGGCAACGGTAATTGGGCGGATGTGGCAGCACTGTATATGAAGGTCAATGGCTGGTGATGACACGTATACCACGTACTCCATGGAAAGTCATGCTGGAACAGTAATGGTATGTTATATACTATATTAGGAATAATGTACTCTGAGGAATGTAATTGGGATTAGAGTATGGAGTTTAACTTCGTTATTATGTGATGCGTATGTGGTATTTGCCTTCAGTATTATGTGTACAAGTTATTGTATTTTGTTATTCTTACCCTATGTATATTTATGTTGTTGTAGATATGCGTATGGGTTTTGTGAGAATAAATCCGATCGAAAAGGTTTATTGTTGATGACTACAACAATAATTTATTCTCACAAAACTTACCTGGTTGGATTGGACCAGATGAGCGCCGAGGCCTACACTGGAATGGAGCGTTTGCTGAGACCAGAGAGGCTGGATTCGGATCCCAGTTCACCCACGGCAGCACAAAAATGGAAACACTGGTTGAAGACGTTCGAAAACTTCCTGGGAGCTCTACCACAGGATAATCTGGATAAGATGAGTCTGCTTACAAATTTCGTCTCACCAAGACTATATAATACGAAACTATATCAGAGTGTACCATTTATGATGAGGCTATCCGTACTTTACAGTCACAGTACGTAAAGCCCACTAATGAAGTGTTTGCACGCCATCGTCTTGCAACTCGCCGCCAGCAGGTCGGAGAGTCCTTAGATGAATACCTTCTGACTCTGAAAACGTTAAGTAAAGAGTGTAACTTTGGGACTGTAACAGCAACTCAACATTGCGAAGAATCCATCAGGGATGCCTTCATTAGCGGCCTGCAGTCACCACTGATCAGACAACGTTTATTAGAGAATAAGACTTTAGATTTAGCTACCATGTTTGATCAGGCGAGATCTCTAGATTCAGCCCAAAGAAATTCAGAATATTATTGTGTTATTCAACCCTCCCGTTCATTGGGTGCTGCCTCATCCAATCAGAATACCGGTGAAGTGGAACCCACAACTTTTATGGCTGCTACGGGTGTTAAATGTTTCTTTTGTGGTTTTTTAAAACACCCACGTGTAAAATGTCCGGCACGAGAGGCTGTGTGTCATAAGTGCCAGAAAAAGGGTCATTTTGCTAAGGTGTGCCGTAGTACTTCATCAGTAGCTACTGGTGCTTGTGCAACTTCCTCTGATCAGGCAACGCTAGCGGCTGTGTCTTCTGCCGCTGCCCAAGGGGTGTTATCAAAGGCGGTTGTGAGGGTCACGCTCAATGGAGTGGAATTGGATGGCCTAATTGATAGTGGTAGTTCAGAAAGTTTTATCCATCCTGACCTCGTTAAGTGCCATTCCTTAAGTGTACATCACACCCAAGGCAATGTTTCCATGGCATCCACTTCCTTCACCGCTCAGACATCAGGGTTCTGTCGAGTCAATATCAAAGTAAACGGTCGGTGCTACCAAGATGTGCGTCTGTCCATACTCCCTCAGCTGTGTTCAGATATAGTTTTGGGCCAGGATTTTCAGGGACTGCATGATAGTGTTACACTGACATATGGAGGTAGTTTGCCTCCTCTTGTTATCTGTGGACTCGGTACACTGTGTGTTGACCCTCCAGAACTGTTTGCCAACTTGACAGCTGATTGTTATCCTGTTGCTGCTCGATCACGCCGGTACTCTCCCGATGATCGTAAATTCATTGAAAAGGAAATTCAAAGGATGTTGAAGGAAGGTATTATAGAGCCCAGTAACTCCTCTTGGCGTGCACAGGTTGTTGTCATTAAGAACGAAACTCACAAGAAACGCTTAGCCGTGGACTATTCAGAAACTATCAACAAATTTACACTTCTTGACGGGTATCCTCTGCCTCGTATAGATGACACTGTTAACAAGATTGCTCAATACCGTGTTTTTAGTACGATTGACCTCCGTAGTGCGTATCATCAAATCCCCATCAGAAATGAAGATAAGCCATACACCGCGTTTGAGGCCTGTGGACGCCTTTATCAGTTTGCTCGGGTTCCCTTTGGCGTCACCAACGGAGTGGCTTGCTTCCAACGTATCGTGGATTCATTCATCCAAGAAGAAGAACTGGTTGGAACATTTGCTTACTTAGACAACGTTACTATTTGCGGCATGACTCAGGAAGAGCATGATGCTAATCTCACGAAATTTCTTAAGGCTGCGAAGAGAAAGAATATAACTTACAATGAAGACAAATGCATCTTTTCAATTAACAGGCTCAGTATTCTCGGATATGTGGTGGAAGGAGGGGAAATGCGCCCGGATCCTAAACGACTCCGACCCTTACAGGATTTGCCTGTGCCGCGGGACATGAAATCGCTCCGACGCATCCTTGGCTTCTTTGCCTATTATTCACAGTGGATATATGACTACTCAAGCAAGATCCGCCCACTGTGTGCCACTACTACATTTCCCATGACAAGGGAAGCAGAAACGGCTTTCCATCTACTTAAGCAAGACATTGAAGGTTCAGTGGTGAGGGCGATTGACGAGTCCGTACCCTTCGAAGTTGAGACCGATGCTTCGGATGTAGCAATTGCTGCAGTCCTCACCCAGGCAGGACGTCCGGTAGCCTTCTTTTCCCGAACCCTTCAGGGACCCGAATGTCGTCATGCTTCTATTGAGAAGGAGGCCCAGGCTATTATTGAAACAGTTCGCCACTGGAGACAGTATTTGACAGGCAGACATTTTACTATAAAGACAGATCAACGATCAGTGAGCTATATGTTTGATAAGCAGCATAAAAATAAGATAAAGAATGATAAGTTCATGCGTTGGAGGATGGAATTATCTTGCTATGATTTTGACATTGTGTATCGTCCTGGTCGAGAAAACATTCCCTCTGATACATTCTCCAGGTCTTATTGTGGGATGGCATGCCACGATCGACATTCACTGTTTAACCTCCACGAAGCCTTGTGCCACCCAGGGGTTACCCGCTTATACCATTTTGTGAAATCTAAGAATATGCCATACTCTGTGGAGGATGTCCGGCAGGTTGTTGGATCTTGTAGAATATGCGCAGAATGCAAGCCCAAGTATCACCAACCAGATAAGACTCGACTCATAAAAGCTACTCAGCTATTTGAGCGTCTCAATATAGATTTCAAGGGGCCTCTTCCGAGTACAGATAAGAATCAGTATTTTCTTAACATTGTGGACGAATATTCACGGTTTCCTTTTGTATTTCCTTGTGCCGACATGACCACTTCCACGGTTATCAAGTGCCTCTGTCAGCTGTTCGCTATTTTCGGAATGCCGGCTTACATTCATTCGGACCGGGGACCCTCCTTCATGAGCAAGGAATTACAAGACTTCCTTGCCAGTAGGGGGATCGCTGGTAGCAGAACTACTAGCTATAATCCTCAAGGGAATGGCCAAGTGGAGAGGTTCAATGGTACCATTTGGAAGGCAATCACAACGGCTTTAAAATCCCGTAATCTACCCATCAAATGCTGGCAGACTGTTCTGCCTGATGCTCTCCACTCAATTCGTTCACTGTTGTCCACAGCAACCAATGCTACCCCTCATGAAAGACTTCTGAACTATTCTCATCGTTCTTCCTCGGGAGCCTCGGTGCCTACTTGGCTCTGCAATCCTGGGCCAGTCCTGCTGAAGCGTCACGTATGCATGAATAAAACTGATCCCCTTGTGGATGAAGTCGACCTCCTCCAAGCAGGACCCCACTATGCCCATATTCGCTACCCAGATGGCAGGGAAACTACGGTCTCTGTTAGACACTTAGCCCCAATTGGAACCCCATCCAAGAGTGAACCCCAAATTCTACCTCAGGCTTCTGAAGAAAATGTAATTCCCCAGGGTAGTCCCCAAGACGCACCCTGCTCAGAGGGGGATGATCTCGTTCCTGATATGGTTCCTGCAACTCCACAGCAATCAGATGCTGGGGATAACCCTCCAGTGCCATGAAGATCCGGTCGCACCATTCGTCCTCCTATTAGACTAGATTTATAGAGATAGACATCTCGGAAGGGGGTGAATGTTGTGATAATAAAGCGCCATACTGTGATTGGCGGCAACGGTAATTGGGCGGATGTGGCAGCACTGTATATGAAGGTCAATGGCTGGTGATGACACGTATACCACGTACTCCATGAAAAGTCATGCTGGAACAGTAATGGTATGTTATATACTATATTAGGAATAATGTACTCTGAGGAATGTAATTGGTGTTAGAGTATGGAGTTTAACTTCGTTATTATGTGATGTGTATGTGGTATTTGCCTTCAGTATTATGTGTACAAGTTATTGTATTTTGTTATTCTTACCCTATGTATATTTATGTTGTTGTAGATATGCGTATGGGTTTTGTGAGAATAAAGCCGATCGAAAAGGTCTATTGTTGATTACTACAACAAGCCGTGCACATGTTTTTGCTTCATGTTTGTACATCGGGTCATTTTTATTATTTTCAGCACTGAATGCACCATTATACATCGCCCCAATAAACGAACATTCATTGGGACCTGTAGGGGACATGTATTGCAAAGTAATTCTTGATCTTGCTAGTCCTGCCCTTCCTCTCCCCATCTACTTTCAGGTTCTTTTGTTTCCTTTCCTTCTTTTTCCTCTTCCCCTTGTCCTGTCCATTTTTTGTCCCACAACGGCATTGCCTTCTATCCTCTTGTCGCCTCACTATTCCATGAGACCAAACTTTGGATTTCGCAAAAATGTAAATCTCAGTCAAGGTACCAGCTACTCGTAGAAACATATAAATCATTCCGATGGTCCGAACCGACAGAATTTATTATTGGAAAGGTTTCCTCTTCATATCCGTTCCTCCTCCAAAAGTCCTGTTTATTATTTGAATCTGACGAGGAAAAACAGCAACAATGTTTCCAATGTTCTTTTCATAATTTGAAGGTTGGTGCTTTCTGCAACACTGTATAGTAAAATATGACGAGCCTGTCTGTTAGATTAAGGTCTGTTGTATACAATCGGAAGGAGG